>NC_133660.1:189648174-189975660 GCF_037893015.1 Macrotis lagotis
GCTCTCTTTCGTTGAAAACTACATCACAACTGAGCTTACCCCTCCCACTCAACACTACCAATGCCACTGGTTCTAGTCACAGAATATGATTGTTATGATTCTGATAGCCAAATAACTAAACCGCAATTATGATACATCCAACTCCAGTTATTTTTTATCAAATAATTTAGCTTTACTATTTTTTAATTTTAATTTTTAATTTTTTTACAATTTTTCCCATAATCTTACTACCCTCCCCCCATTCCCCACAGAAGACAGTCTGCTAGTCTTTATGTTGTTTCCAAGCTATACATTGATCTAAGTTGAATGTGATGAGAGAAATAACATCCCTAAAGAAGAAAAATAAGCTATTTTGCCTGATTGTTGCAGTAATGGAATAAGCAAGTCCAACCAGGTTGATCATCAACCCCATTTTTCTGCCAGGGTGCTCAATGTTCCTCTGGTTCTGCTCATTTTGCTCAGCATCAATCCATGCAAATCTTTCCAGGCTTCCCTGAATTCCCATCACTCCTGGCTTCTAATAGATCAATAATGTTCCATCCCTTATATATGCCACATTTTGTTAAGCCATTCCCCAAATAAAGAACAACTACGTTAATTTCTAATTCTTTGCCACCACAAGAGCTGCTATGAATAGTTTTGTAAGAAGGATGTTTTTATACGTTACTAAAATATTATTGTTTAAAAGTAAACATAACATGCCCTCCCCCCAAAAAATATAGACTCTCATGAGAAATAAAGTAAAGGAAAGGGAAAAAATGTGATTCATTCTGTGTTCTGATACCATCAACTCTGTCTCAGGTGGGTCACATCCTTTATGATAAATCCATCATAGAAGTTACTTCTATATTTTTGTACTGTTGCTGCTGCGGATTGAAATTCCCTCCATCTATTCCACCCCACTACCACATATTATATTTTCTCACTCCTTTCATTCTGTCCCTCTTCTAAAATGTGCTTTAGGGTAGCTGAGTGGCACAGCAGACAGAGTATGGTCCCTGGGGCCAAGAGGCCCCAAGACCACATACCACCTCCCAGAGACCCAGCATCCACCTGGCCCCAAAGTCCTAGACAGTCCAACCAATCCCAGTCCCTTGAAAAAAGTAAAAAAGAAAATGTGTTATATCTGTCTGTTCTCTCTTATGTTCTTTCCTCTCCTCCATCACCCACATCCCCCCATCATCCCCCTTTCCTCCTTCTCTCTTTTTTACTCTAGATGTCTATACCCCATTGAATGTTTTTGCTGTTTCCTCTCTGAGCTATTTCTGATGGGAGTGAAGATTCTCTCCTTCCCCCTCACCTTCCCCCCACCATATCATTGAAAAAGTTCATTGTAAAAAAGATAATAAAATTAAATATATATATTTTATTCAAAATATATTAGCCTATTCCACCTCTCCTTTCTCTTACTCTCAGTTTATTTCCCTTTTAGCCATTAACTCCATTTTTACAATATATTATATCTTCAGATTCAACTCTCTCCTGTTCTGCATCTATAAAAGCTCCTTCTACCTGTGAGAAGTTTCATATGAGTATTATCAGTATCATTTTTCTGTTCAGGAATACATGCAGATCATCATCATCATTAAGTCCCTCATATTTTACCCTTCTCCTCCACTCGACTCTACTTCACCCGAGTCCTGTATTTGAAAATCAAACTTTCTGTTTAGCTCTGGTTGTTTCAACAAGAAATTTGAAATTCCCCTGGTTCATTGAAAGTCCATCTTTTCCCCTGGAAGAAGATGTTCAGTTTTGCTGGGTAGTTGATTCTTTTTTGCATTCCAAGTGCTTTCGTCTTCTGGAATACTGTATTCCAAGACCTACGAGCTCTTAATGTAGTTGTTGCGAAGTCCTGTGTGATCCTGACTGCAACTCCACGATATTTGAATTGTGTCCTTCTGGCTACTTGTAATATTCTCTTAGAGTTGGAAATTGTGAAACCTGGCTATAATATCCTGGGTTTTTTTATGGGTCTCTTTCTGGGGAAGAACAGTGGATTCTCTCAATTTCTATTTTGCCTTCTGCTTCTAGGATATCAATTCAATTTTCTTGTAGGATTTCTTTAAAGATGAGGTCAAGGCTTTTTTCCTGTTCATGATTTTAAGGTATCCCAATAATTTTTGAATTATCTTTCCTGATTCTGTTTTCCAGATTAGTTGTTTTTCTCAATGAGATATTTCATGTTTTCTTCAATTTCTTCATTCTTTTGGTGTTGAAGCATTGTGTCTTGACCTCTCATAAAGTCATCAGCTTCCTTGAGCTCCATTCTACATATGAAGGTTGTGTTTTCCTCAGAGAGCTTTCTTATCTCTTTTTCCATCTGGCCAATTCTGCTTTTTAAAGCATTCTTCTTCTCAATAACTTTTTGAACTGTTTTATCCACTTGGTCTATTCTGGTCTTTAACATATTGTTTTCTTTAGCATTTTTTGGGTTTCCTTTACTAAGCTGCTGACTTCTTTTTCATGTTTGTCCTTCATCTCTCTCATTTCTTTTCCCAAATTTTCTTCTAACTCCCTTACCTGATTTTCAAAATATTTTTTGAGATCTATCACTGCCTTAGTCCATCTTCTGTATTTCATGGAGTCTATAGATGCAAAAGCTTATACTTCTTCATCATCAGATTGAGGAGGATTCTTGGGATCATAGACAATGTATTTCTTAATGGTGTTCCTCTTTTTTCTCTGTTTTACTCATTTTTCCAGCCTGTGTCTGGTTTTGGGGTACTTCCTGAGCTTTTCAGTATTATTGGGACACCTGTTTTGCTTTTTGTCTTTTTGGTACCCCACATTAGGACTATCATTTCTCCAAGGGCATATGCTCTCTTGTCTGTGCTTTGATATGTAGATGACCACATTCACTCTCCTCTGCCCTGGAGCTGTGAAGAGAGGCCCTGCTATCTTCTTATGGAAGATCAAACTGCAACCTGGATCTGAGTGTGGGCAAATAGCTGAGTCCTGCCCCAGGGAGAGCAGAGAGTTTTGGACTGTCTCCCCTGACCCCCTTACCATCTGTGGGCTGTGTTCTGGAGGTGTAGACTGGTTTCTCCTGATTCTTCCTGCAGGTTCTGTGGCTGCTGTTCCTCACTCTACACTCATTTTGGTGTAGTGGAGTTCTCTCACCAACCCTTCAAGCTGTTGCCAGTGATCCTTGGGCTGTGCTGGGCTGGATTGAGTTACAGCCACAGTTTTTTTTTTTCCCAATCCCGCCCCCACCATGTCTAAGTGAAACACACCTTTCCCACAGAACTTCTAAGTTATCTTGGAGTGGGAAAATGTATTCACTCAGCCTTTCTCTGGATTCTGCCCCCTCTACATTTTGGCTAGCATCGTAATTTGTTTATTTTTTTGGAGTTTGGGGGGAAGGAGATTCTGGGAAATGCTGCCTTCACCTTAGCTTTAGTATTAAAAACACTTTAATTTCTATCATTTGACAATCTATCACATAAAACACACACAATAAAATGATGAATTCATTGTAGATACATTATTTAGTGCAGGTTAGAATTTTTTCCAACTGGATTCATTTAATGTGTTTGCAGGAATTGGGAAAGGAATGTAAAAAGAAAGGAAAATAACGTGTCCCATTAGCTATGAAAGCAGAGTGTAAAATAGAAATTAAGGGAAGCCACTGATCAGCCCCTGAAAGAGACTGCAAAAAAAGGGGCAAGGAACTGTTGCAATGAAGTAGAAGAGAGGAAAGGTTAAGGGGAGTGAGTGAACTCATTGGAAGTGGCTCAGTGGGGAAGGGGCACACACACACACACACACACACACATACACACACACTCAATAGAGTATAGAAATCTCTCTTACTTTAGAGGAAAAAATTTTAGGAAAGGAATGAGAGAAAGGGGATGGAGATTAGATGTTAGAAGAGAGGGAAGATTGTTGGGGACAGTAGTAAGACACAGCAAAGTTTTGAGGAGGGACAGGATGAAAGGAGAGAGAGAACAGAGTGAATAGGGTATATGAGAATTAGATGAAGGGCAATACAACTGGAAATAGCAATTATAGGAAAATATTGGAGCAATTTTTATTATGGTTTATGCTAAAGAAAGAACAGATTTTGTTTAAAAAGAGACAAGCATATTTTTTCTCACTTTATTTTTCTTGACCTCTTTCTTTATGAGTGATTATGTCTGCTTTTACATCATGACTATTGTAGTAATGAGAAAAAATAAAAAACTCTCTGTGTATTAAATTAGTCAATAATGTAGGAGATTACTAGTCTAGGCAAAGCTAGACATCATGGCTGAGTTTTGGCCCTGTTACTAATTTGTTATACAAATTTAAGCAAGTTATTTAAATCCTATAGATTACATTTTCCTCCTATGTAAAAATTACCTGGTTGGACTTGAAGATACTAAATTTCTCTTTAAGTGAATAAATTCTATGATGGTTTGCATATTCTACCACAATGTAGGAATGATTGAAATAAATAATTTACAGAATTTAAGCCAGTTCTGACCTTATGGTTGAAGATATCATTTAAGTAAAATGGGTTGAATGGCTTTATCTAAAGAGAAATTTACATTAATTGATAAATATCACTTTGGATAAGCCCAAGAAATGTCTTCTTCACCCATTGCTAATTACATTTTTCAGAGAATTATAATAAGAGAAAGATGATATATTTGTATATAATATACAGGATGACAGGATAAAGACCCCCCAAAAACCTCAAAATATTGGGTCAATAAGTCAAATGTAATACAAAGATATTTAATAATGAGAGACATGAAGTCTGATTCTTGAATCAAAAAACAATCTATTTCCCAAGACAATGATGTGGGAGATAAAACTAATAAGAGAATTTATTGGCTCAAATGTTCAACAAATGCTAGCTGAAGTTCATTGAGAGTCATGGTTTCTAATACAGAAGGGAATAGGTGCTCTGTAATTTCCCTTGCAAAGTCTACACTGAAATAATTTATCAAATTCTGACCTCTAAATGTTAGGAAGGTCATTAACCTTTTGAAATATATCCAGAAGAAAACCATCATGATAATGGAAGGCATATGAAGTGACCTGAATTCATAGGCAATAAAAAGGAAGATTTTCAGGTCACTTCATCTCTAGAAATGTTTCACTTCCTCAGTTGTAACTTGAGAGGTCTGATCTAGTTAATTTTTCATAGAATTATTTCATTCCATACAAGAAATGGTTAAAAGAATTGTAGTCAACACTTGGGGAAAGCATGACAGCTATTTTTAAAAGTTGTCCTGAGATAATTATGGGAATTGGGCTTATTCTGTTTGTATACAAAAGAAACAATAAAGAAAAATGGATAGAAGTTATAGAAAAACAGATTGATGCTTATTTTTTTTGCTAGACAATGGGGTTAAGTGGCTTGCCCAAGGCCACACAGCTAGGTAATTTTTAAGTGTCTGAGGCCAGATTTGAACTCAGGTACTCCTGACTCCAGGGCTGGTGCTCTATCCACTGTGCCACCTAGCCGCATCCCAGATTGATGTTTGATATAAAAACTCTGCCAATTATATCCTTCCATAAGTGAAATATACTGTCTCCAAAGGCAATTTCCTATCATTAATTTCCTAGCATAGAATTCTTCAAATAGAACATGACAGTCATGTTACTGAGAGGATTCCCATTCGGGCATATACTAATCTCTTGGCCACTCCAAATTCTGAATTCGTTATGTTATTCTCTGACCATTTAATCAGTCATTATATCATTAATTCTAATATTAAAACATATGAGTTCCCACCTTTCTTTCTTTTAGACAATGGGTATAGAAAAAAGAAAATTTGAGTGACAATTAAGAGTATGATATATATAGCTTAAACCTAATCTAACTACTTTTATTTGATTCTTTAAAAATCATCATAGAAATGTGACTTGAAAAACTGTTTTTACTTTTCAAGAAATTTCTTAGCTGAACATCTTCTTTGGACATTGAATTTGTTTTTACCATTAAAGTTTTCTTTTTATCTTGCTAGTCTTTAGCATCATCTTTACTCATTTAAGTTATGATCATAGAATGATTTTTTTCCTCCTGAGCTCAAATTACTCACTATTTTTCTTCAAGTTAACTCTCCTGGGATAGTTGAAATTCACCCTAAAATTACCTGCAATATTTCACATCTTCACAACCAGATGAAAATGTATAATAGCTGCAAAACAAATTCCATGATTGTCATTCATCTTTCTTCTAGAGAGCTCATTAACCTTTAAAGGTTTGTACATCATACTATAATTATTGTGCAATGGGACTTTCATTCCTGCTCTGTTCCTGAAGGTTCCATTTGGTGTATGACTCAGGAAGAAGGTTCATTTATTCCTTTAACACTTAATCAAGCAGTCAATAATTACCTCAGGACAAAGTGCAGAGGGAGAGACTTTGTTTGTTTTTTAATTCACTATTAAACAGATAGAATAATTAAGCTCTGATACAACTTTGCAAGAGAAAAAATGTTACAGTACACTAAAAATAATAAGTTTTAAAGTGCATTTTAGAAATTTCAATGATTATGATTTTTATGTTTCATAATTTGTTCTCTCTCTCAATCAACTATATATGAAAAATATGATAGTTTATTTCAAATTTTTAATACATTCACTCAATTATTCTAACCCACATTGAGAGTTCCTTTTCCTTAAGATATTTGTTGTCAATTCACAGGTAAGTATTAGATAATTGATCATTTATTTTCTCTGGATAGCCTTGCAAAAAAAAAAAAAAAGCCCTAGCCTCTCTAAGCCTTACTGTCCTTAATAATATGAAAGAATTTGATGAGATAACATCTAATGACCATTAGTTCTCTGAAAACTTGATTCCACAATCCATGATAACTGCTCAGTATCTATTTGTCATATTTCCATGGTAAGATGAGATTAAAATTATTTTAACTTATTTTTTCTTTAAATATATTTTATATTATTATAGTGACTTGACTAAGAGTACTTTTCACTTTAAAATCAATGAATTGAGTGCTTGTGCATTTATATAACTACTGTTATCATTGCTATTGTTTTTATTGTTACCTCAGAAAGGAAGACTTTGGAAGACTTTCTTTTATTTTCCCTTGGTTCTGAAATTACTGTTGTTATTTTGGTCAAAGAGAAGTAATGCTTAGTTTTGCACACTAAAGTTAAATGGAAAAAGATAGTATCCAGGAGCTTTCCTTACATTTCTACAGTATAACTTCTTTTAATGCTCATCAAGTAACTATTCTGAAATCTGATGCCAATTTAGTTGCTTCACTAAAAATGACATGAATAACTTTGGATGCAAATATCTACTACTGTGGCATATTGTACCATATGGAACTTCTCTTCTGAAAAGCCAGAACCTTATAAATTATCATCCTCTAGGCCCCTCATTCCAACTTTTCAGAACAAAACTTGCTTGTGTTACTCAAGGAATCAGAAAACATATGTAGACATCTTTAAAGAGTGCAAAACAGAGGACAGCAGGCTTGTGCTGTAGATAGAGCACCGGCTCTGGAATCAGGAGGACATGAGTTCAAATGAAGCTTCAGACACTTAATAATTACCTAACTCTGTGACCTTGGGCAAGTTACTTAACCCCACTTCCTTGTCAAAAAAAAAAAAAAAAGACTGCAGCACCTGTTCGTAAAAGTGCATTTTTATGTAGACCCAATGAAGGATTCTCAAGTGCACAAACAAGAGGAAGCTTCCCCTTAAAGAGAGCTAAACTTGACCTCTTACTACTTTTCTCCATTTCTATTCTTACACATTTGACTAAATAAAATGTGCCCAAGTCTTCTTTCTTTCATGAGAAAAATCTTTCAAAAACTTGAAAATAGCTTACTATTGATTTAGTTGAGTATCTTTCTAGCCTGAGGGCACATCCCAGACTGTGTGAGGACAGTATTAGGGAGCAGGACCCTAACACCAACAAAACAGACAATCCAGAGAAACCTTGTGGAATTCCTTACTGGCCTGCCCACTGAGTAACACCCTGGAGTCTCTAATACTAGGAAGCAAGACCTCTAGAAATATCAATATAAAAGGTCTATGAACCAGCCCCCCACACAAAAGCCCCAAGTGAAAGGGACCAAAATGAAGAAAAGCCAGCAAAAATGGGGTCCACTGAATGTTACCTTGAAGACAAAAATTGACCATATTCTAGACCACAAAAATCTCATATTCAGATTCAAGAAGGCAGAAATATGGAATGGATCCTTTTTGATAATTAATGTTTAATGGCAAGATAGACCTAAAACTAATTGGAAACTAAATTGCCTAATTTTAAAGAATGAGTGGATCGAGCAACAAATGATTGAAAAAGTTAATGATTTTATCCAAGACAGTGAAAATAGCAAAGCAACATACCAAAACTTATGGGATATGGCCAAAGCAGTTAATAGGGGATTATAGTATATTACTAAATGCTTATGTGAATGAAATAAAGAAAAAAAACCAATGAACTGGGCATGAAACTAAAAAAGTTAGAGAAAGAGCAAAGTTAAAAATCCCCAATTAAATACCAAATTGGAAATTCTGAAAATAAGAGTAGAAATTAACAAAATTGAAAGTAAGAAAATTTAGAGTTGTTTTATGGAAAAATCAATGAAATAGATAAAACTTTGGTTAATCTGAAGAAAAATGAAAATCAAATTACGAGTATCAAACATGAAAATGGTGAATTCACAACCAATGAGGAGGGAATTAAAGTAATAAACCAGAACTATTTTGCTGAACTATATTCCAATAATTTTGATAATCTAAGTGAAATGGAGGAATATTTACAAAAAATATAAATTGCCCATGTTAAGAGAAGAGGAACATTCTTCATAATTCCAACATGGTGCTGATACATAAACCAGTAAGAACCAAAGTAGATAACAAAAATTATAGGCCAATCTCTCTAATGAATATTGATAAAAATATCTTAAATAAAATTTTAATAATGATACTACAACAAGCTAGGACTTGGATAATGCACTATGATCAAGTAGGATTTAAATGAGGAAGGCAGTAATGGTTCAAGATTAGAAAAACCCTCAACATAGTTAAACATATCAATAGCAAAACCAAGAAAAATAATATGATTCTCTCAATAGATGCCCCCCAAAAAAGTCTTTGATTAAATAAAACATCAACTCCTCTTAAAAATAATAGAAAGTTTAGGAATAAATGGAGTTTTCCTTAAAAAATAGTATCAATCTAAAGTCATCAACAAATATTTTATGTAATGGGAATAAACCCAGAGCCTTTCCAATAAAATCAGGAGTGAAACAAGGATGTCCATTATAACCATTATTATTCAATATAGTATTAGAATTGATAGTAGTAGCAATAAGAGAAGAAAAAAATTGAAGCAATCAGAATTGGCAAAGAGGAAGCAAAACATTCACTCTTTGCAGATGATATGATGATATACTTGGAGAACCTGAGAAAACCATCTAAAAACTCCTTGAAACAATTACAAAATACAACAAAGTACAGAATATAAAACAAACTCACATAAATCATCAGCTTTTCCATATATGAACAACAAAGCTCAAGAGCAAGAGATAGAAAGAGAGGAGCAGCTAGGTGGCACAGTGGATAGAGCACCAGCCCTGGAGTCAGGAGTACCTGAGTTCAAATTCGGCCTCAGACACTTAATAATTACCTAGCTGTGTGGCCTTGGGCAAGCCACATAACCCCATTGCCTTGCAAAAACTAAAAAAAAAAAAAAAAAAAAAAAAGAGAGATAGAAAGAGAAATTCCATTTAAAATACCTATAGAAAATATTAAATACTTGGAAATCTATCTCACAAGATAAAACCAGAAACTGTATGAACAGAATTATAAAGCAATTCTTACCTACATAAAGTCAGATATAAATAGTTGGAAAAATGTCAATTGCTCAGGGTTATATATAAAATAAAAATGACAATTCTACCCAAATTAAATTATTTATTCAGGGCCATACCAATCAAATTACCAAATAAGTACTTCATCAAGCTAGAAAAAAATATAGTAACAAAATTCATCTGAAGCAACAAAAAGTCAAGAATATCAAAGGACTGATAACAAAAAATCTAAAAGGTGGCCTGACTCTACCAGATCTAAAACTATACTATAAAGTGGCAGTCATCTAAAATGCCTGGTACTGGTTAAAAAATAGATTAATGGCTCAACGAATTAGGATGGGTTCTAGAGAAGTCACAGTAAATGAATACAGCAATTTAGCAAAGACATCAGGTCCTGGTATAAGAACTCACTATTTGACAAAATTATTGGGAAAAATGGAAAATTGTAGAGTAAAAAATAGGCATAAATCCACTTCCCATCCCTTATACCAATATAAGGTCAAAATCGGTATAGAATTTAGACATAAAGACTGACACCAAAGAGAAATTAGTAGAAAAAGAAAGATTCTGCTTGGAAAGGGGGATAAATTTATTACCAAACAAGAATTAAAGCCCCTTATAAATTGCAAAATAAATGATTCTGACTATATTGAACTGAAAAGATTTTGCACTAATAAAATCAAAGCTGCCAAAATTAGAAGGAACGAAGAAAGTTGTGAAAAAAAATCATCACAACTAGGAGTTTTGATAAAGGTCCCATTTCTAAAATATATAGAAAATTGCATCAAATTTATAAGGTCAGAAATCATTCCCTAATTGATAAATGGTCAAAGGATATGAATAGACAGTTTTCAAATGAAGAATTTAAAGGTTTATATAATCAAATGGAAAACTGTTCTAATTATTATTGATTAAAACATGAAAATTAAAACAAATATGAGGTGTCACATCACACTTATCTAATTGGCCAAGATGAGGAAAAGGGAAGATGATCAATGTTGGAGGGATTGTGGGAGGATTGGGACATTGATGCATTGCTAGTGGAGTTGTTAATGGATCCAACCTTTCTGGAGAGCAATGGGGAACCATGTTCAAAGAGCAATAAAACTGTTCATACCCTTTGGCCCAACATTTCCAATTCTAGATCTCTATCCAGAAGAAATTATAAAAAGTGGAAAAGTACTACATGTTCCAAAATATTCATAGCAGCTCCTTTAATAGTGGCAAAGAATTGGAAATTGGGGGGGGATTTCTATCAGTTGGGGAATGACTAAAATATTATGGCACATGAATACTATGGATTATTATTTCTGTATAAGAAACCACAAATGGTCAGACTCAAGAGAAGCATGGCATGACTTATGCTATCTGATGCTGAGGGAAAGGAGTAGAACCAAGAGATCAATGCACCCATCAACAACAATGTGAGATTGAACCTTGATGTAAGGAGCTCCTCTCAGCAGTTCAGATTGCTAGAACAAATGGATTAGACTAGCTATGAACTCTGTTATACTCATTCAGAGGAAGAAAAACAAAACACACAGAAAAAAAAGAAAAACAATACTTCACAAACTGATGAACATTTTATATAAATTATCTCTTATGTATCTCTTTCTCTTAATCCTAATTTCTCATATCAAAAACATCTAATCTGTAAAAAATTATCAAAATATGTATGTTCAATGCTAGATTGTTTGCCACTGACAAGCTTGGTGTGGGAGGGCAAGGTGGAAGTAAATTTTCTAACTTAAAAATATACATGTGCCTATGGATGATAAGAAAGAAAAAGTTTCAGTAAATAAAATTTGAGAAAAATAAATGAAGAGAAAATTAAATACAGAATTATCCTATGTCAGAAAAAGAAATTCAACAAACCATCAATGAATTGCCAAAGAAAAATCACCAGGGCCAGCTTTGTTCACAAGTGAATTTCATGATACATTCAAAGAACAATTAGTTCCAATCCTATAAAAAGTTTTTGAAAAATTAGGTGAAGTAGGAATTCTGACTAATTAATTCTATGATGTCATGATGGTGCTGATATCTAAACTAGAAGAAAATTGTAGACTATTTTCCCTAATGAATACACATGCAAAATTTTTACATAAAATATTAGCAAAACAATTATAGCAAGTTATCACTATGATAATTATTTTGACTAAGTAGGATTTATTCCAGGAATGCAGGGTATGTATAATTTTAGGAAAAGTATCAGAATAATTGTCTATATCAATAACAAATATAAGAGAAACTATATACTCAGCAGTATCTATGCAAAACTATCAACAAGCATTATATGGAAGGGGAATAAGCTAGAAGTATTCCCAATGAAATCACAGGTAAAACAAGTATGCCTACTATCACTACTATTATTCATTAGTGTATTAGAAATGTTAGCTTTTATAATAAGAGAAGAAAAATAATTTGAAGGAATTACAATTAGGAATGAAGAAACAATACTCTCACTATTTTCAGATGATATAATGAATCTACCTGGATAACCCTAGTAGATCATCTTAAAAACTGCTGGAAACAATTGGAAACTAGCAAAGTCACAGGTTTAAAATAAACCCACATAAATCCTCAGCATTTCTATGTATTACTAATAACATACAGAAGCGAGAGATAAAGCAATCCCATTTAAAATAGCTTCAGACAACATAAATCTTTGGGAGTCTGCCTACCAAGGAAGCATCAGAAACTATGAAAGCAACTATAAAACAATTTTCACACATAAAATCCAGACTTAAATAACTGGGCAAATATTAACAGCTTCTGGACTAATATAATAAAAATGACCATTCTATCTAAATTAAACTACTTATTTAGTGTCATAGCAATGAAATTTCCAAAAAAATACTTTAGAGGGTTAGGAAAAATTAATTACTAAATTCATATGGAGGAACAATATGTCAAAAATTTAAAAGAGCACATAGAATAGAAGGGAACTTTGCAAATAGATATAATAATAATTCCATGTCAGATGAAGAGATCAGTGAAAAATCTTTCATGTGGAAAGTATCAAAACAAACTAAAAATTGTTCTCAAAGCCAAAAGTTCATTGAAGAGCTTAAAAAAGAATTTAAAACCAAAGAAGAGAGGAAGAAGAAAAATGGAAAAAAGAAATGAGAGTGATGCAGGAAATTATGAAATATTGACAAGAGAATTCAATAGCTTTTAAAAGAAAGCACAAAAGATAATTGAAGAAAATAAAATTAGAAAAATCAGAATTGAAAAAATAGAAACCAATGAATATATGATATTAAAAGATTACCTCAAACAAAATAAAAAGGTAAACAAATTGAAGAAAATGTAAAGTACCTTTTTTGGGTTTATTTTTTGTTTTTACATGAATTTATCTATTTTTTTAGAAAGAATTTATTTATTTTGAGTTTTAAAATTTTTCCCCTAATCTTGCTTCCGTACCCCCACCCCAGAAGGCAGTCTCTTAGTTTTTACAATGTTTCTTTCGTATACATTGATCTAAGTTGAATGTGATGAGAGAGAAATCATATCCTTAAGCAAGAAAAATAAAGTATAAGAAATAGCAGAATTACATAATAATGGGCTTTTTTACACCCTAAGTTAAAGGCTTTGGTTTTTGTTCAAACTCCACAATTCTTTCTCTGGATATAGATGGTATTCTCCATCACAGATACCCCAAAATTATCCTTGACTGTTGCACTGATAGAATGAGCAAGTCCATCAAGGTTGATCATCACCCTCATGTTGTTGTTAGGGTGTGCAGTGTTTTTCTGGTTCTACTCATCTCACTAAGCATCGTTTCATGCAGATCCTCCCAGGCTTCTCATTATAAATATTTGAAATTCTTGCATAAATTACAACAAAAACTATTCATCTTAAGTATTTATTGAGCATCTATTATATGTCAAGTATTTATTGAATGTCCATTTGTTTAAATGCATACTTATACATTACTTTCATTAACTCTTGGCATTAACTTTTATTTTTTATATTTTTATTTAATTAAGGTAACAAGGTTAAGTGACTTGTCCCAAATCATGCAGCTAGGCAATTATTAAGTGTCTGAGATTGAAATTGAATTCATTTCCTCCTGACTCCACGGCCAGTTCTCTGTCCACTTTGCCACCTAGCTGCTCCCAAACTTCTATTTTGTGCCTTTTTAAAATATTATATTTAAGACCTTTCTTCATTTTTTAGAAACAATCACTTGCTTAATCTTGACTATCAAACCTTGGTTTTTAAACATTTTCTTTCTGGCTATTTGCAAGATTTTTTTTTAATGAGAGCAGAAATGAAAAAAAAAAGATGTAACTGAGTTCTTCCAAGAGTTTATCTACTGAACATAGATTGCAAGATATTATTACCAATGATTAAATGAGTGCTTCTATGTGCTTTCAAAAATTGAAGTGTTAGTTTGTTAGCATGCTTTATGGTCTTCTATTCTATTTTATCATTTTCATTGTAGTATAGGAGCATAAAGTAGACCCACAGGTGATAATTTTGCATTTCTGCCCAAGTGACTGCTTGACAAGGACACATATTCTTCTAATTATGTGCATATATATACATATACAGAACTATATATATATATGTGTGTGTGTGTGTGTGTGTGTGTGTATTAAATCTATATGCTTATGTGTGCATATATTTATAATATATGAAGAAATATGTGTTCATAAATATGGTATATATGATGCATAGATGATATATGATTTTATATATATATATATATTTTCATATATATTTATATTCACTTGGCCTCTACTACATGTAGAAGGGTAGTTAAGTGAAGCAGGGGATAGAAGACTGTCTTTAGAGTCGGTAAAGTGGGAGTTTGAATCCTGCCTCAGATACTTGACAATTTGACCCTTCCTAGCTTTTTGATCTGGGACAAGTCACTTAACCCAGATTGCCTCGCATCCAGGTTCATCTCCACTTGTCCTGATTCATATCTGGCTACTGGAGTCAGATGGCTCTAGAGAAGAAAGTGAGACTGGTGACTTATCATAACACCCCACCCCTTACTCAAATGCAATTCATGTACATTTCATGGCATCACCTCCCGGTTGACTTCTTTGAGAATGAAGGAAAAACATTATCATCACTACATGCACACCACATATATGCATATATATGCATATACACCTACATATATACATACATGTGCATTTTATACATATATACATTTTTATGTATAGATAAGTGCAGGTAATATCCATTAATGCATGTCCATACACATGCACAAATACATATCTAAGTAGTGTTCTGGGTTGACAGAGATAGGCATTGCTTCATTTTGTTACCATAGCTACTGAGAAGCCAGATTAAATCAACAACAAAATCATGCATTGGAGTCGAATTTTTATGGAAAAGTAAATCCAATATTGGAATAAGCAATTTAAATCATAATGCATGAACATATATATATATATATATATATATATATATATATATGAATATAGATATAATACATGAACATATAGCCATAATTATATCTGTATATATTTTAACTGTTTTTAACTTCATGTAAGTCTATTCTATCACGTAAGAGTTATCCTTGATGTTTTCCATTTACCTAATTACTTCTATAGTCATTTACTTAATCTTGTGGATTCTATTTCTTTATCATTTCTTATAATCATGTACTTCTCTTTACTTCCAAAGACTTCATCACCTCTCAATTACAGTTAGAATAGTTTTACCATAATTCTCCCTGCTTTCATTCTTTCCCTTCTGTACTGTATTCCTAGTGGTGTTCACAAACACAGATATACAGTTCTTCTATTTGAAAGGCCCCAAATATCCCTGAGTTAATTTGACAATTTATTTAATATATGCTTAAAAATTAATTCCTTAGAACATTTTTTAATTTGCTCAGAGGAAAATAAAAATAATAATATGAAATGTCATATATATTTAAAATTTCATTTCTTTAAATTTTATTTTTCTAATTTATTTGATATTTTTATTTAACATAATGAATTCATATACATATAGAAATAGTAAAAATATAATTTAAAAATAAAATCTATAAATTAAAATGGATTAAACTGAAAAAATAATTATTTTAAAAACAATTATGAAAATCAAATTAATCTAACACTTGCCAATTTCATATGATAGTCAATTAGAATATTTGAATTTGAAGTTGTATTTTAATTTTCTGTTGTGCTTTTAAAACTTTGAAATTCAAACTCGGGATTTTGAAAAGTAAGAAAGCATTTCCATAGATTACAATACTAGAGTAAATCAAAGAAATAGGACAAGTGGGTTACTCAGCTTGAGGTAAAATAAAGAACATAAAAATAAGATCAAGAAGATATCTGTAAAATACTACATCATATAAAAAAGGTTGTAGGGATTATAGATAACTTTAAGTTTTGAATGAAATCTGTGATAAGAAAGCCAAAAAGGTAATTTGGCTTAAACAGAAATATCAAAATGTTGTACTGGACACAGGGTTAGTTATGGTATCTTGAAAAGGTGAGTTTTGATCTTCTCCTAAGTACCTATTTGTTGCTGTATGATCATGGGTGTTCCTTAGTCTCTTTTGCTGGCTTATCATACATATCATGTCTTCTACCTGTGTATTCTTTAGAGTTTAGTGGCAGTACTAATTTTATTATCGATCTGCATTCTTGGCAACATCATCAAGTCTCATGGGGTTAAATTAGATCTCTATGAAAATCATTCAAAAATATATATCCAGAGACAGGTAATCATTTGAGCTATAATTCTGCACTGCCAGTTGCATTTTACACATTTTAAACTGTAAGTTCTTAAATACTATGTTATAATTTTGAATCATTATGTTACCTCCAAACACAACTCTCTTCAAAATACCCATCTTTCTATCAAAGGAAGCACCATTCCTCTAACATCCTAAGTTTATAAACTCAGTATTCTCCTAATATTTTTCCATCAATCAGCAAATTCAAACAATTGTTTTCTGAATTCATTTCATATGACATTTCTTTTTCACCATTCTATTTAATAAATTCTTTCTTCCTTCTCTTTATTTACACAGGTATCATTTTAATTATTTTTTTCTTTTTGTTAAATCTGTGTATTTATTTTTATCCACATGCACATGTATATATTCGAGATACAATATTTCCTCCCACCATTCGTTCCCACCCCCTTCCCTTCAGTGAAAAACAGTTAGATTAGCATTGTATATACATATATTGGATAAACATGTTTATATTACTCATTTTCAGTATGAGGAATTAGGATTAAGGGAAATAGATGCACAAGATATAATTTTCATATTATCTCATATATCTGATGAACACATGAACCCTTATATATCTGATTCTGAAGGGTTAGTTTTTCTTTCTTTTCTTCTTTGTGTTTTCTTTTGTTTTGTTTTTCTTCCTTAGGTTGGGGATAGCATAGTGTATAGTCAGTCAAATAGTATTTGCTCTAGCTCTCTGAGCTGCTGAGAGGAGGTCCTTACATCAGGGTTGATCATCTCACAGTGTTGTTTATGTTTACATTATTTGCTTGAATCTGCTCCCATTGATCACCATCAGATCCTGTAAGTCGTTCCATGCTTCCCTAGAGTCCAACCATTCATGATTTCTTATAGAACAATAATATTCCATAGTATTCATGTACCATAACTTATTTAGCCATTTCCCAGTTGATGGACATCCCCTCAATTTCTAATTCTTTGTGACTCTACAAAAAAAAGAGAATTCATGAATATTTTGGAACACGTAGGACTTTTCCCATTATTTTCTTTTAGATATTTTCTTCTAGATATAGGCCTATAAGTGGAATCTCTAGGTCAAAGGATATGAGCAGTTCTATTGCTCTTTGGTTCCATATTGCGTTCCAGAAGGCTTGGATCATTTCACAACTCCACCAGCAATGCCTTTATATACTAATTTTCTCCAACATTGATCACTGTCCCTTTTTCTCACAGTGTCAATCTCATAGTTCCATAGGTTTTTAGCCAAGTTGTTTTAATATGCATTTCTTCAATTGATATTGATATGGAGCATTTTTTCATGTGATTGTATAAAACTTTATTTTGTTTATTTGAAATTTGTCCATTCATGTCCTTTGACTATATGTCACTTGGGGAATGAGTTGCAACCTTATAAATCTGATGCAGTTCTCTCTATATATGTTAGAAATTAGATCTTTATCTGAACTCCTAATTGGGAAGATTGTTTCCCAGCTTTCTGCTTTCCTTCTAATTTTGGCAGCATTGATTTTTATTGGTTCAATTTTAAAAATTTTTTTTAATATAGTCAATATCATTCATTTTACAGGTTAAAAAGTACTCTATTGTTTGGTCATAAATTTTTTCCCTTTCCATAGATTAGATAGATAGAGTATTTCTTGGTCTATAAATTTATCTATGGTATCACACTTTACATCTAAATCTTGTACAATTTCGACCATATTTTGGTAAAGAGTGTGAGATTTGGGTCCATGCCTAGTTTTTGCCATACTATTTTACAATTGTCTCAACTATTTTTATGACATGGTGAATTCTTATGCCAGAAGCTAATGTCTTTCAGTTTGTCAAACTGTGGATTACAGTAATCATTTACTGCAATTTCATTTGGACCTATCCTAATCCACTGATCCATTACTCTTTCTTAACCAGTACTAGGCAGTTTTGATGATTGCTGCTTTATAGTACAATTTTAAATCTGGTAGACATAGGCCTCTTTCCTTTACAATTTTTTCATCAGTTTACTTGCTATTCTTGACATTCTTGCTCCATATGACTCTTATGATTATTTTTTCTAGCTCAATAAAATAGTTATTTGATAGTTTGATTGGTATGGCAATAAATAAGTAAATTAATTTGGGTAGAAGTGCCATTTTCATTATATTAGCTAAACTAACCAAGAGCAATTGACATATTCCCAATTATTTAGATCTGAATTTATTGGGTGACAAGTACTTTATAATTGTGCTCATACAGTTTCTGGGTTATTTTGGGAAGTAGATTCCCCAGTATTTTATGTTGCTTATAGTTATTTTTTATTGCAAGGCAATGGAGTTAAGTGGCTTGCTCAGGGTCACAGAGCTAGGTAATTTTTGAGTGTCTGAGGCTGGATTTGAACTCAGGCACTCCTGACTCTAGGACCAGTGCTCTATCCACTGTGTGACCTAGCCACCCCTTATAATTATTTTAAATGGAATTTCTCCAATCTCTTCCTCATAGGCATTGTTGTTCTTCACATACAGAAATGCTAATGATTTATGTGGGTTTATTTTATATCCTACTATATTTCTGAATTTCTTAATTGCATCATGGAGTTTTTTAGTCAATTTTCCTGGGTTCTCTAAATATACCATCATAACATTACAGTGCATGAAAGCTTGCTTCCTCATTGCCAAATCTCATTCTTTCAATTTCTTTTTCCTTCTCTTATTGCTAAAGCTAGCATTTTTAATACTTTATAGAATAGTAATGATGATTTCCTGATTATCCTTGTTCACCCTGATTTTATTGGAAGTGCTCTGAATTTATCCCCATTGCATTAATTTGTTGATACTTTTAGATATATACTATTTTTTTTAAAGGAAAATTGCATTCATTCCTAAACTTTCTAGTGATTTTAAATGGAATAAATGTTGTATTTTATCAAAGGGTTTTCAGGATCATTTGAAATAATTATATGTTTATATATTCAATTATTATAATGATCCATCTCTGCCTACCTGATATAAATCCTACCTGATCAGGGTGTATTATCCTAGTAATAACTTGCTGTACTGTCATTGATAAAGTTTTATTTAAAATTCTTGCAACAATATTCAATAGGGAGACTGGTCTACAATTTTCTTTTCCTGTTTTGGTGCTTCCTATTTTAGGCATCAGTACCATATTGGTTTCATAAAAGGAATTTGACACAACTCCTTTTTCTCCTATTTTTAAATACTTTATGAAAAATAGGAATTAAAAGTTCCTCAGCTGTTTGGTAGAATTCACATGTAAATCCTTCTGGAACTGGAGAATTTTTCTTAGGGAGTTTATTAATGATTTCTTCACTTTCTTTTTTTTCTGAAATGGGTTTATTTAAGTTAATCTGGGTACTTTGCAATTTTGAAAATATTCATCCATTTCACTCAGGTTATCCAATTTATTAGCATACATTTGGACAAAGTAGCACTGAATTTTCTTTTTAATTTATTTCTCATTGGTGGTTAGTACAACCTTTCTTTTTTTTTGATAGTGGTAATTTGCTTATTTTCTATTTCTTATTTTAGGATTATATATTTTATTACCTTTTTCATAACATGATTTCTTAGTTTTATTTATTCGACCAATAATTTTCTCATTTTCAATTCTATTCATCTCTCCCTTTATTTTTAGAATTTCTAATTAGGGATTTAGTTGAGGATCTTAAATTTGTACTTTTTTCTAGTTTTTTGCTTGCACACCCAATTCACTGATCTCCTTTTACTCTGTTTTATTCATTAAGAGATATGAAGTTTCCTCTCAATACTGCCTTGGCTGCATTTCATAAATTTTGGTATGATGTCTGAGTATAATTTTCTTGGATATAATTATTGAATAATTCTCTGATTTGCTGTTTGGTCTGCCTATTTTTAAAATTAAATTCAGTTTCCAATTAATTTTTGGTTTCTCTTTCCAAGAAACTTTATTACATGCAATTTATATTACATCATTGTCTGAGAAGTGTGGACTTCTTGTTTCCTGACTTTCTGCCTTTGATTATAAGGTTTTTAACGCCAGTTTTTATGTAGGTGCCATATACTGTGGAGAAAAAGGTATATTTCTTCTATCTCCATGAAGTTTTCTCCAGAGGTCTATCATATATCTAAGTTTTCTAAGATTTCATTCATGTTCTTAACTTCCTTCTTATTTATTTTGTGGGTAGATTTATCTATTTCTGAGACAGGGAGTTTGAGCCCCCCCTTTTTATAGTTTCGCAATGTCTCCTTGTAATTTATTCATGTTTTCCTCTAGCAATTTGGATACTATACCACTAGCTGCATACAGGTTTAGTGATGATATAGCTTAATTACTAATGGTGCCTTTTAAGAAGATGTTGTTTCTTTTTTTATCCTTTTTTTTTAAAGTTTTTTTCAAGACAATGGAGTTAAATGGCTTGCCTAAGGCCACACAGCTACGTAATTATTAAGTGTTTGAGACTGGATTTGAATTCAGGTACTACTGACTCCAGGGCCTGTACTCTATCCATTGTGTCACCTAGCTACCCCATTTCCTTACCCCTTTTAATGAGATCTATTTTTACTTTTTATTTTATCTGAGAACAGGATCGCTACCTTGATTTTTTTTAATTTCATCTGAAGCATAATGAAATTTTTTCCATCCTTTTACCTTTACCTAGTGTGTGTCTCTCTACATCTAATATGTTTCTTGCAAACAACATGTTGCAGGGTTCTGATTTTTAATCCATTTGATATCTTCAGTTTTATGGGGCAGTTCATCCCATTAACATTTACAGTTAAGATTATCAGTTCTGTATTTCCTTCCAGGCTCTCCTTCTCCATTTATATTTTTTCTCTTTCCTTTCTCCTTATTCCTCCTCACTAAAGATTTACTCCCTTCTCTTTTAAGTTTTCTTTTAAAATTTAACTTTCACCTACTTATATCTTTTCTTTCACTTTTAACAGTCCCTTATTCCCTTATCTTTCTTTCCACCATCCCCCTCTTCCCTGTAGAATAGGATAGATTTTTTTTTAGGTTTTTGCAAGGCAAATGGGGTTAAGTGGATTGCCCAAGGCCACACAGCTAGGTAATCATTAATTGTCTGAGACCAGATTTGAACCCAAGTACTCCTGACTCCTGCTTTAACCACTACCCTACCTAGCCACCCCTAGGATAGATTTTTAAACACAAATGGCAATGTATCTTATTCCTTCTCCGGGTCCAATCTATTGAAAAGTATTTATTCAGTGTTCACACTCCCCCTCAGTTCCTTCTAAAATTTAAATCTTATTAGACTTATGACTATGTCAGTTCTTCATAATTCCTCTAATGAATTAACCTTTTTAATCTTTCTTTTGACTCTTTACTTTGCATTTCACAAAGTCTAATATGGGAGGGAAAAATGTGTCTTTGTAGCCTTATGGTTTTAGATTGATGCATGGATGGAAGGAAGGAAGGAAGGAAGGAAGGAAGAAAGGAAGGAAGGAAGGAAGGAAGGAAGGAAGGAAGGAAGAAATGGAGGAAAGGGAAGGGAAGGAAGGAAGAGAAAGAAGAATTTATTAAGTAGGTAATATCTAACATGTGCCAATATACAGTAATAAGTGCTTTCTAAATATTATCTCACTTGATCCTCACAACAATGCAGGGAGGTATCTTTATTGCACAGATAAGGCAGATGAGAAAGACAAGTTAAGTGACTTGTCCATGGTCATGGACTAATAAGAATCTAAGATCAAATTTGAACTCAGATCTCTCTGATTCCAAGCTCAACACTCTATCCACTATCCCACCTAGTTGTTCTGGAATAAAGAAAGATAAACAAGACAGAAAATCTGTTTTTTCTGAACTGATATTTTTAAGAGGGAAAAGAAAACAAAGGATGAAAAAAGCCTATTACTAAACAAAGGAATACTATTTTTCAAAATCAGGGTTCTTGAGAAGAATATAAAAACATGAAGAAGAAGGAATTGGGAGCAGCCATCAGTCCTAAACCCAGTCTTCTATGAATGAGACAAAGGAGGACTGGACAGAAACATGGATATACACTCAAATAATTTTGTGGAGAAATGCCTCACATCTTACCTTGAAACAGGTAGAGATATGAAGAGGGGGCATAAAGAGGAAAAAAGTGAAAGAGAAAGAATAGTCTAAGGAAAACAAATCATGTTCAGACCAGAGATTCTAAAAGAAGAAAATGCAAAGGGATGGAATGGGGAGGAAGAAAAAGGAAGGGCAGAGAAAGAAAGGGAAAAGGAGGAAAAGAGAGGGAAAGGGAGGCAAGGCAAGGAAAGAAAAGAAGGAAAAACCGAAGACCTGTCAATCAGATAATAATTGGATAAACTGTGATATAGGAATTGAATAGAGTAACATACTATAAGAAATTATTAAATAGATTAAAATTATGAATTATGAAAAAGAATCTTGGAATATTTCTTTTAACTGATATAAAATAAATTTAACAGACACAGAACTATGTATACAATAACAAAAGCATCTTAAAGAAGAACATCTGAGAGACTGACCAGTTACTGAAAATTCAAAAGAACATATGAGAAAGCATGTTAGACACTTCCTAACATAGAAGTTGATTGACTTGAGGTGCAGATATACATTTTCTCACAAAGTTTCTGTATTGAGTTCTTTTTCCTCTGCATTTTAGTGCTTACTAATTGCATAGGTGTTTTTTTTTGTTTCTTTTCATTCTTTTTCTTTGCAATTTAAGAAGCAATTGCAGAGGCTGAGGAAGACTAGCAATAGTGATGCAAAATAGAGAGAAAAGGAAAGGAAAAAGAGTCATTCAAATAAATAAATTATATATACATTAAATATATAAAGAGAGAGAGAGAGAAGAGATGGAAATTCAGAATGAAATAGAGAAGCAGGACAACTTTGAAATAAATTATTCAATTTCTATGTAACTGCAAAATATGCTACATAAAATATAGATTCATACTTTTATGCACAATCTTCTTTATTTCTACTTTGGACATGAAAATTTTTGTATTTCGCTGGGATTTTTTTACTGTTTGTTAAATTCAAAATAATATTTTTGAAAGGAAGTAAATTACACTTTTCCCATCTAACCATTTTAAACAAATGGATATATCTGAAAACAAAGAAATGGATGAAATGAATGATATTTTCCTTTCTCAGCATGGTGGAGAAGGAAAAAATTGGACTTAGTCAACAAAAATTTGTGCTTCAATTCCATATCATTAATACAAATCAATGATGTGAGGAAAAGCAAATTACTTAACTTTCCTGACCTTGTTTATCCCCACATTTATACAATAAGGATAATAATAGTAATATAATTTCAACTTTATAGGGGAGGGTTATTCTAAAGCTCAAATTAATTAATGCATAAAGAGGGCTTTACAAACCTTAAAGGGCAATAGAAATGTCATGTATTAATATTATTTCTTAGAGTAACTTAACTAGTGCTAAAATAAATTTTGCAAGTTATAAATCAGAAACCCAGAAGTAACCTATGCTTTTGTTAGAAAATACTTAATGTCCTTGTCAAAGTGAAAGGGTTAGCATCTGAAAGAACCATTTTGGTTTAAAATATTTTATCATTTTAAAACATTTCAGAGAAGTTTGGCAAATGATTATCAGTATTTGACCAGAAAACACTTAAAATTCATTAAGGAAAAAAAGAGAATATAGAGAATTTTTTATGAAATCCAATTAAGCAAAATAATCCTAAATAAATTTGCAAATGAAAGCAGAATAAATATAATCAAAATATGCAAAATAGAAAAGATCAACATTATTTACATATTGGTCTGTACTTATAAGTGATATATGCTGATATTCAAATGTAGACTATCTTACTCCAAACTTCAATAGATTATATTTGAAGGAACAGGAATAATAGTTTACAAAAAATAACTTTGTAGTATAGGAACAAAAGTCCACAGATACTGCATATCTTTAAATCCCAGATAAATATGCATAGCACAATCCTGGATTCTAAAGAAAGAAAATTTACATTTGTTTTCCATCCAAACCCAAATAGTTGGCAGGCCTAAGCAAATAGTGATCATGGAGGCAGAAGCAAAGTAATTCAAAAAGAAAGATTTACTCTAATTATGAATGGAACTAAAATAGCCATAGGCAATGGGCTATCTCAAAACAAGAGCTCTGCTTATTCTTCTGTTTAGAAGAGAGCCCACACAGAGGTTTCAGTTTTACAGAAAAACCAACAGATGGCACAGAAAAATGGGAGACAACTCAGCAGAAAACACCAGAAATTTACAGAGATGTAAGCAATCTGTCTCACCTTTAGCATCATCAGACTACTACTAGAAGGCAATAGAAACTCAGTGAAATAGGATGCACTTTGTAGAAGACTTTGAAGCGTGAGTTGTCCAGACTTTTTGTACTCCTTCTTCTACAACATGTACCCCGGCTATATATGATCCCTTTTGGCACATTTTCCACAGGTGTGTTTATTCCCTATGATTGTTCTTTGCTAGGTGGTGCAATGGATAGAGTGCCAATCCTGAAGTTGTGAGAACATGTGTCCATATGTGGTGTAAGACATTTAATACTTACTAGGTGTTTGATTATGGACAAGTCACTTATCCAGGGCCATTTCCAGTCATCATATTCAGGTCTAACCACTGGATCCAGATGACCCTGGAAGAGAAAGTGACTGATGACTTAGCATAGATCCCCTCATACAAATTCAATTCATGTGCTTGCCATGGTATCACTTCCCTGATGTTGTGGTCTTCTTTGAGAATGAAGGACAGGCATCATCAGCATCATGTCTTTCTCATCTGAATGGCACAAAACTTTGGGTAAGTCTTCCTCCCACCCTTTATGCTTATAGGAGGATTTTTTATGTTATTTTGCTCATTATTTTCTTCTTTAAATATATAATGGTTTCAATTAAGGTGTACTGAATTCCTGGGATTTTGAGAAATTGAGGCCCCAAAGAATTACTTTAACATAGGTGAAGATTTCAAGGGGAAAGTTTGAATTTAGAGCATGAACCTCTAAAATGAAATAGACATGACTAAGCAGGATGTAACAAGATGAAATCAAGAAAAGAAGAAGCAATTTGTACTGGGTCAGTTTTCATATTTCAAAAGGAGACATTTATGAATCATGAAAAGCTTATCAATATATTTTTCTAATGATATTTTTATTTTCTAATTACATTTTATGAAAGGTTTTCAATATTCATCCACATGCATATGCTTATTTTTAAGTTACATGATTTCCTTCCATCCTTTGTTCCCACCCCCTCCCCTCAGTAGCAATCAGTCAGCCAGATAAATATTATACATACACATTCATAATTAACAAGTTTATTGTTTAGTCGTTTTGGGTCTGAGGAGTTACACTTAAGGGAAAAGAAAGAAATCCATGAGATAAGAAAGTAGTAGATAAGAGAAATTTTTTTATAAGTGAATAAAGTGTTCATTCAGATTCTGTAGGGTTTCTTTTCTTTCTTTCTTTTTTTTTGTTATGTTTTGGTTTTCTTCATCTAGATGTGGATAGCATTATCCATAACAGTTCTTCTTGGGTTGTCCTAGATTTCTTAACTGCTGGGAGGTCAGTATTATATTTTTAAAGGAGATTGTAAAGAGAACAAAAATATTAAATCATAAACCTAATCTTATTTAAAAATATTTCTGAAGTTGTTTTATGAGTAAATTGAAGGTATTCTTAGATAAATACTATATCTAGGAAATATATAAAAGGAATATTACTGATTATTTATTTACTTAGATGTAATATAAAATGCTTCTATTTATAACTGGAAAAAAGAAATATTTTCTTCAAGTAGCAAGAGGGAGAATAGATGGACAACTCCAGTGCTATGTTGGTATTCTCAAAATATATTTAAAAAAGATAGAGCTCTGGACATCAGAGTTGCATTTAAATATTAAAATTTTCTTCAGTTTACCTTCATTTAAGAAGTTCCTGAGATGTTGTCCATCAATTGGGGAATGGCCAAAGAAGTTATGGTACATGAATACTATAAGAAATCATAAATCGTTGGACTCTAGTGAAGCATGGATTGAGTTACAGGATCTGATGCTCAGCAAAGGGAGTAGAACCAAGAGAACAATATACACATCAACAATAACTTTGTGAGATGAACAACCTTGATGGAAGCAGCTCCTCTCAGCAATTCAGAGAGCTAGGACACCTGTATTAACCTGACTATGAACTACAAAACAAACAACACACACACACACACACACACACACACACAAACACACACAGAAGCAACCCTTTAGAAAAAATTATTTCTTATGTATTTTTTTCCCTTAGGGTACTGCCTGATAACAAAAATAACTAATCTGTAAACCTGTCATTTAACCTTTGTATGCCTCAATTTTCTCAGTTATTAAATGGGAGTCATTAAATAATCCTACATAGAAAGGTTACTCCAAGGCCAAGATGAGATGAATATTTGTAAAAATGCTTAGCATTATGACTGTAATATAGAAGATGCTATTTAAATGCACATTCCCTTTTTCCATTGGTGGTGGGGTAAACAAAAATCTAGAGGTTTAATATACCAGTTTCTTGATGTTAGATGCTTATGACAGATATTTACCCAGGAAAAGAATGTACGATGAAATAATATCCATTTCCATTTGTAAATTATTTTTGATTTATCAATACCTCTTTTTTTGAGTGGGGTGGGGTGGCTTTTTCCTGCCCAGCTGTTTTTTGAGGAAAAGCTATGATGGCCTAATGGTGAAGTGGTACACAAGGAAAATAGGAAGTTTTAGTCTTGAAGCTGAGAGTTCATGATGCTGTGATGCTTCGATTTCTGTTTTGTCCATGTTTCCTACTTTTAGATGGAGACTGAAGAAGGCTAAGACCTTTTGAGCTTCATCAGGAGAGTAAGACATAGGAACATTCAATAACAGAGTCCATTATAGTTTTTAATCAGTAATTGCAACAGAGAGAAAACAAGGTACATTTTCAAGAAGCTATGTGTTTTGGCTTCTTAAATGAAGTGATAGAATAAAATTTGGATAATGATGTGGGAAGGTATTTAAACTGTGATTCTGACTATTTCTCCTAAGTAAATATCCCTTTATAAGAGCTAAATTAATAATAATGATGATAATAATGAAAAAATACAGCAACAGTAATAAATGATACCGAAATTGATGTGTCCCTTATAACCTTTTTTAAAGTTGAATGGCTTTCTTAAGCTAAAAAAAAATAATAAAAACTGTTTCCACCTATCACATATCAGCACATCCCAGTTTTTTAATTAAAAAATAGTGACAAAGTTTAAACTGCGATATTTATACCTTTGATAAACTAACCAAGAGACAGAAATTTGATGAATTCTATGCTTGAGAGATATTCCCTGAAATTTTTTCTGGATATTTTTATTTGAAAATATAATGAGAAGTTTTCTCTCAGGAAAGAAATCAGTGCTTAGCTGAATCCTATACTTATTTGTCAGAACTAATTTCTAAAAAAACAGTCTTAGAAAATAATAATAATAATAATAATAGACCTAATACCCATATGCAAATTTCTTTTAATTGCTGAGTGTATTGATCCCTCTGAAACAGTGAGGCCTGAACAAGACTACAATGTAATTGAAGAATATTTAACAAAATCATAAAAAAGATAAAACATAGAGAATATTACAGTTAAAAAATAATTCATTATGCAATCTGAATTGATCCTTAGGTATAGAAACATTATCTATTCATATTTTAATTTGACACCTCTGCTGTGCAAAGTTTGAGTTAGAAATGAAAGGAAAAGAATTAGGGGTTTCATTTGTAGAAGGATTTTTTAAGGAGCTTAGTCACAAAATCATAGAACCTCTTCAGTTTGTCATAAGTATCATTTCTTCACTGGTCATTGTTGAGACTATCATTCATAATGTATTTTAGTATATGATTTAATGAGGGCTGACTGATTTTCCCATGAAGATAGAACAATTTTTGCATCATATTCTTTATTACCAGTGAAAATAAAAATTGATATTGTAGGTGAAATAAGTCATCTATATGTGATGATACTCTTTTCCTGGCAAAGAAATACCCTTTGAATGTCAATAGGTACTTCCTATCTCTCTCACTGACCAGCATTTTTGGACCCATTACCATAGTGATCATGTTCCAATTTGGCTTTAATTCAATAACATGGTACTCCTTTTAGAAAAGAAGCTCAGAGCCATTTCCACCATGTTCTTATGAGAATCAGGTTTAAGTTCTCATCTTAGCATAAAAGGTTATATTTGGCACTGGATATAGTAATTACCTTCCAGAACTTTCTTGTATAGGGGACAAAATATAAATGAGAAAATCCAAGCACTTCTAACCGGATTTAACAAACATGTAAAAACATCAAAAGCAAAGTACTGCTAATTCCAAAGGGATCTTTACTTGCTGATCCAGAACACAGCTGGAAATATTTTGATTTTACATATAACAAGTCCCTCTTTATCTTCAACCTGTCGTAATTATGATAAAAAAGGGGATAAGGGAAATTTCAGGATTTCAAAGGTTTTTTCAATGTTATGGTATGTTAGCAGATATGAAATAGGGAAATTAATGTTAATTCATTATAAAATAATGCAACTGCTCTAACCATATATTAATTGCTAAAAGTTAAACCCATGATAACATCATAAAGAAAAATAAACTTCCACTAAGTACAAAAGTTAAAAAAATATGAAAGAACAGAAGAGATATTTATTTCATCAGGTATCAAAAAGATCATTTTAATTTCTGTTAGATATTAAATTCGGGTTACTTTTCAATCTATGAAATATCTCAGATTAAATAGTTTTTGAACTTTACTTTTTTAAAAAGGAAAATATCTTTTGTTTTCTTATGTAACCATGATTATTATTTTTATCTGATAATTACTAGTGTGAACACTGGAATCAGCAATATATTTGAACAAGGCCTATTAGTGAAATAATTATGAAGGGAACATTGTAGTATGATAAAAAGCTTTGGGGTCTCAAAGAGCTAGACTCCAATCTTTTCTCAGACTCCCACTGGGTACATAATCCTCATTAAATCATTAGATTTCAGTACAGATGAAGCAATCTTTTACTATAGGCAGTTAGATAATGCAATGAATATCATATTGTACTTGAAGGTAAGAAAACCAACCTTATACAGTTACTAATTGTATGATTTTTGGCAGATACTTGAACCTCTGTCTTATTTTCCTCAGATGTAAAATGAGAATAACAATAACACCTGCATTTCGAATTGTAAAGATCAAATGATACAAAAATTGAAAAATCCTTGGTAGGTTAAAATCAGAAAATGATATGAATGATATCTTTTTTGATTCATACATAAATTGTACTTAAGTGAGGCAGAGTTACAAAATTACTTCACCTTCTCTTCTAGAATCAACAAAGTCAAAGTGATGGTTCAGAATGCAGTTGATTAACTAAGTATTTGATGTCTAATCAAGCTTTAAGTACTCTCCAATACCTGCTTTAGCTTCTTAAAGTTACAGGTTAGAGCTGAATGAGTCAGGTATACACCAAAGGTGGAAAGCAGCCAATAAAAGGGCTCAGTAGCCTTCACATGTGAGGTACTAGTCTTTTCCTAACACCTTGCACCCTATCTACTTCATCCATCTATCCATCCATCCATCTATCCAGTCCATTCATCTGGACTTATATGCATATGTATGCATGTAGATAAGTGTGCGTATGTATGCATATATAATGATGTGTGTATGTGTGTATGTTTGTTTAAATATGTGTGTATATATAAGTATATAATATAGCTGCAAATATGTTCACTATCTACATGTACATCTCAATATACCTGTATTATATATGTACACAGATGTGTTTCATATATGCCTTAGATCACTTCAATATTGAAACTGCCTTTGAAGTCAATACGAAGCCTACATGCAAAGGAGAACTGAATATATTAGGGAATATAAACTTAGTTTTTAAATATATATAATATATATATATATATATATATATATATATATATGTTTGATTAAATTTTTTAAAGCCAACTGAAAAATACTTTAGAAAAATTTGCTTGAAGCAGAAATACCATGTTAGAAAATTTGTAACAATTATAAATTTTAAGAAATTTTAAGAAGTCTAGCTAATTCATTCAGGTCTTTAGCACAAGAATAAATATATAGAAATCTCTATACAAAATAATATCTCCAGTATGTTCAATAAGAGAAAAGATTTTCCAATTCTATTCCATTTGGTGTATAATGGTAAATTGTTTTTCCTTTCTTTAGAAAGCTTAGTATGGCGAAGTTCTTACCAAGCCCCTCTATTTCATATACCATTTCTCAAGATTTATCATTCTCTTAATGCCTTCTCAACTCCATATATATATATGAAGTCATACATCTTACTTCAGGCTTGCTCAAAAATTCATAGTTCTTGAAGATTTAGAAGTGAAAGGAATTTTAGTAATACCTGAACAATTATGTTTCTTGTTATTTGAATGAATCTTGTGTGAAAGATAATAATGTACCATTTAGATCTCCCTTTCTGTAAGAAATCTCTTTAATATATCATTTAATAACTACCTTCATTTTATATTCTACATTATCAGACTGTTTCTAGAAAACTAATTCCAATTTCAATTCTGTCCAATAATATATCATCTTTTTTATCTTTATTCCATTCATAATTTTTGAGATTAGCTTCTATCGTCAAACACCATCCATAGGAATGCATTCTATATCAGATACCCATTTTTAGGAGTTTCATTTTCTAAAAAAACTTCCCTAATTTAGCAAACTCTAATTGTAACTCTCAGATTTTCCAAAGACCTCAGGGGTCACCTAATGCAAAGAATACAAGAAGGAAATCTCCTCAAAAACCAACTCAAAAGTGAACATTCAACATTTGTTTAAAAACTAACACTGAAGAGATATTATTAAATCCCAGAATAAAAACTCCAAGGAATAATGTAGCCAAATTTCAGTATCCCCAGCTAAAGGTGAAAATACTGAAAAGCAGCCAAAATGAGGAAATTTAAATATTATGGAGCCATAGTCAGAATTGCACAGTATTATTAGTTTCAATATTAAAAGATCTTAGAACCTCAAAAATGTTATTCCAGAGGGTAAAAAATACAATATCCTTCAAAATTCAGCATAGCTTTTTTTCAGGGTAAAAGATGAATTTTCACCAAAATAGAGGACTTTCACATTTATCTGTTAAAACGACCAGAACTGCAAAAAAATTATCTTCAAGTACAAGATTCAAGAGATGCATGAAAAGACAAATAGAAAGCAGGAAAGATAAAAGAGAAGATGAAATACCATATTTATATGTTATAATTTATATGTTATAATTTTAGATCTGGTAAGGCTATGCTTCCTTCTTTTATACTTTTTTCATTGAATCCCTGGAAATGCTTGACTATTTGTTTCTCCATATGAATTTACATACAATTTTCCTAACTTATTACAGTAATATTTAAAAATGTTTAGAATTTTTATTGTTAGGGTACTAAACAAGTAGTTTAATTTTGGTAGAATTGTCATTTTTATTAAATTTGTGTGACATATCTATGAGCATTTGACATTTGCCCAGTTATTTACATCAGATTTTATTTGTATGAGAACTATTTTGTAATTGGTTTCAAAAAGTTTGCCTTGGCAGAAAGACTCCTAGATATTTCATACTGTCTGAGATTACTTGAATGGGATTTCTCTTTTCAGCTCTTTCTTCTGTATCTTGCTATTCATATATAGAAATGTTGCAGAATTATGAGGGTTTATTTCACATACTGTGACCTTGTTAAAGTTGCTTATTATTTCTAAGAGATTTTTAAGATGATTTTTTGGAATTCTCTAGGTATAATATTATGTCATTGTCAAAGAGTGAGAGTTTTGTCTCTTCCTTCCCAATTCTAATTCCTTCAATTTCTTTTTCTTCCCTTATTGCTGAAACTAAAATTTCTAATGCAGTATTGAATATCAATGTTGATAATGGGCATCCTTGTTTCGCCCCTGATCTTATTGGGAATGCCTCCAGCCTATCCCGATTGCATAAAATGCTTCTTGATGGTTTCAGATAGATACTGCTCATTATGGTAAGGGACAATCAATTTAATCCTACACTCTAGTGTTTTTAGTAGGAATGGTTGCTTTGTTTTGTCAAAACCTTTTCCAGCATCTATTGATATCATCATTTGATTTCTGATAGGTTTGTTATTTATATAATGAATTATACTAACAGTTTTCCTAATATTGAACCAATCATGAGTTCCTGGCATAAATCCTACTTGGTAATAGTGTATTATCCAAAAGATTTTATTTAATATTTTTACATCTATATTCATAAGAGAGATAAATTTATATCTTTCTCTGTTTTAACTCTGGTTTAAGTATCAGCACCATATTGATATCATAGAAAGAGTTATGCAGAGATCCGTCTTCATGTATTTTTCAAAAGAGTTTATATAGAATTGGGACCAATTGTTCCTTGAATGTTTGATAGTATTCACTTGTGAATCTATCTGGTCCTGGAGATTTTTTCTTAGGGAGTTGAATAGTGAATTGGAGAATTTCATTTTCTGAGATAGGGTTTTTTTCATATTTAATTTTCTCTTCTTTTAACCCTGGCAACTTATATTTCCATAAATATTCAGCCATTTCATTTAGATTATCAAATTTATTGGCATAGAGTTGGGAAAAATTAATCTGAATTATTCCTTTGTCACCTCATGGGTGGTGAGTTCAACTTTTTCTATGATACTAGCAAATTGGTTTTCTTCTTTCTTTTTTTAATAAAAGTTACCAGAGGTTACCAATTTTACTGATTTTTTCATAAAACTCAATCTTGGTTTTATTTATTAACTCAACAGTTTTCTTAATTCCAATTTTATTAATTTCTCCCTTAATTTATAGAATTTCTAATTTGATATTTAATTGTGTTTTTCTGATTTATTTTTCTCTAATTTTTTAGTTCCATATTTAGTTCATTTATTTCCTCTTTCTCTAATTTATTCATGTAAGCATTTAAAGATATAATATATCCCCTGCCGGTCACCTTCAATGATTACCATAGAATTTGGTATGCTGTTTCATTATTGTTATTATCTAGGATGAAATAATTTATTCTTTCTATGACTTGTTGTTTGATCCACCATCTATTTACCTCCTTAACTTCCTTCTTGTTTATTTTTCAGTTAGATTTATCTAAATCTAAGAGTAAAAGGTTGAGGTCTCCCATTAGTAGAGTTTTGTTGGTCATGTCTTCCTGTAACTCTTCCAACTTCTCCTCTAAGAATCTGGATGCTATATCATTGGGTACATATATACTTAGTATTGAAATTACTTTATTAACTATGGCATCTTTTAGGAGGATACAGTTTCCTTCCTTATCTCTTTTAGTATTATCTATTTTTGCACCTGCTTTGTTTGAGATAACGATTGCTACCCATGCTTTTTTCACTTCAACTGAAGCAAAACATATTTTGCTGCAACCTATTATCTTTACTCTATATGTATATCTCTATTTCAAATGGGTTTCCTATAAGCAACATATTATAAGATTGTGGTTTTTAATCTACTCTGCTATTCACTTACCTTTAAACAGAGAATTAATCCTATTCACATTCTAAGTTATTATAATTAACTCTTTATTGCCCCCATTTTATTTTCCCTCTGTTTCTATTTTTCCCCTTTTTTCACTTTATCCATATTCCCCAGTATTTTGCTTCTGAATATCACCACCTGCAGTGTGATTGCCCTCCTATATCAACACCCTCTCCCTTATTTCCTCTTTCCCTTTGCCCAGTTTTCCTTCCCTTCTTGTAGTTCCCTATTTTCTCCCCATCCCCATACCCACTCCCCTTTTCCCCTTTTAATACTTGATAGGTAAAATAAGCTTCTTAACTGAATGTCTGTGTAAGTTAACTTTAAGCCAAGTGTGATAAGATGAAGTTTCACATGGTTCTCTCCTTCTCCCTTCTTCCTCTCTATTGCAATAGGTATTGCATACCTCTTAATGTAATGAAATTTACCCTATTCAATCTCCTCCGTTCTCCTGTTTCCTTACTCTCCTCCCTTTTAAGTTGGTATAGTTTTTAAATCATTCTATCTGGGTCATAGAAATGTCATGAGTGACCGCCACTTCTGGCTAAGTGTGTTCTCTCTAGCAGAGTTACAATTCTCAAGAGTTATAAGAATCTTTCTCCCAGGTGGGGATAAAGCCAGTTTCATCTTATTAGATAGTGGGTTTTTTTCTTTACCCTTTTTGTTAAACTTTTCATGTTTCTCTTGAGCCTCCTGTGTGATGTCCAAATTTTCTATTTAGCTCTGGTCTTTTCATTATGAAATGTTGGAAGTCTCCTACTTTGTTAAATGTCCATCTTTTCCCCTGGAATAGAAGGATCAGCTTTGTTGGATAGTGTATTCTTGGCTGCATTTCAAGCTCCCTTGCTTCAGAATATCTCATTCCAGGCCCTTTGATCCCTATTGTTGCAGGCAGGTCCTGATAATCCTTACTGAAGCTCCTTGGCTATTTAAATTGTTTCTTTATGCCTGCTTGCAGCATTTTCTCTTTCATCTGATGGTTCTGAAATTTGGCCACAGCATTCCTTGCTGTTTTCATTTTATTATCTCTTTCAGGAGGAGATCAATATATTTTTTGCAATAACTATTTTGCCCTCTCATTCTCTGGTATCAGGGCAGTTTTACATCACTAAATCCTGTAAGATTAATCCTAGGCTTTTTTTCTCTTCAATGTTTTTAGAAAGAATTATAATTCTCAGATTGTCTCATCTTGATCTATTCTTGAAGTCAGTGGTTTTGGTGATGAGGTATTTTACAATTTCTTCTATTTTTTTTGATCCTTTGGTTTTGTTCAAGAGAATCTTGTTGTTCCTTCAAGTTATTAGTTTCCAAAAATTCCATTCTTTTTTTAGAGAAGAATTTTTTTCATTCACCTTTTGCAACTCCTCTTACAATTGGTGAATTCTATTTTGAAAGAATTTTCCATTTGCCCAAGTGTAGTTTTGAGAGAATTATTTTTTTGTATTTTTGCAATTGCATTTTCCAAGGATTTGTTTTCTTCTTGTGAGATCTTAATTTTCTCTTACAAGATGTTAATTTTCACTTGAATTTCTTTTCCCAGGGTTTGCAATTGATTTTTAAACTCTTTCTTGATTTCTTCAAGGAAGCCTTCTGGGCTGGAGATCAATTCATATTCTCATCAGAAGTACTATATCTCTTTGGGTTAAAATCTATTCTTCTAAGTATTTCTCCATGTGTCCCTCTCTTCACTGGCCTTTCTTCATTTTCCTAGTATCTTATGTTAGGGGAGGGGCTGTCTCTCAGAGGTTTTCTTTTGAAAACTGTAGAAATTTTGTTCATTTGGCTTAGTAATTCCAATTGGAGCATCTAGTAGGTGGTTCTGGTTGCTTTCTCTGGAGTGTCTGAAGCCTTCTCCCTCATCTCAGTGGGAGTGACAGAGCAGGATGAGGGGCAGAAGGGTCTGAATTGTCCTTGAACAATGGGATGGGCCTTGAGGGAGGTATTTAATCTATCTTTCAGCTGAATGAGCTCTGCTGCCCACACCTGAGCCTGAGGGGGTGGGGGGCCATTTACTTTTTTTCCTGGGAAAAATGCTCTGGTAAAAGTGTGGAGCTCAGGTCCCATCCCAGCTAGTCAATTTCTAGGCATGCTCTGCAATTCTCTGTGCTGGAACTCACCCTCCCATTGACTGGGACTCAACAGACCACCTCTCTTCCTGACCAAAGGATTCCGCAGCTAAAGTTGGTCCTCAGACCCAGCACTCATCAAAGACTCTGCAGCAAAGGCTGGTACTCTGGCTTTACCTTGCTGCTGTTCCTGCTCTCATCCCCTGCTCTCTGTTTCCGGTTCACACACAGTCCCCTGTGACAGACTTTGTTGGTATGTGTTCATCTCCTAGCTTCTTTTTCTGAGTTTCATAGAACAAATTTCTGTTAAGAGGTTTCTTTCATGTTATTTTTGAGGGAAATCCAGGAGCACTTAGTACATTTGCCTGTCTTCTCTCCAAGAACTTGACTGGAAATCCCCCTAATGAATATTAATGGGAATTTATTTTAAATAAAGCTTTAACAAGGAGATTGCAACAAGTTATTACTCAGATAATATGCAATGATCAGGTAGGAGTTATACCAGATATATAGGGATGGTACATTAGAAAAAAATCCTTATAATTGATTATATTAATAACAAAACCAATAGAAATAAGAATTATTCAATATATGCTGAAAAAATCTATAACAAAATGCTGTACCCTTTCATGGGAAAAGTTCTAGAAAGCAAAGGACAAAGTAGAGTTTTCCGTCAAAGAAGTAGTTCTCTATAATCATCAGCATGCATTAAATGAAATGGGGATAAACTAAAAGCATTTCCATTAACATCAAGGAGGGATGGGATGGAGGGAAGCAAGATTGGGGAAAAACTGAAAAACACAAAATAAATAAATTGTTAAAAAATCAAGGATGACCATTACCAATACTATTATTCAATATTGTATTAGAAATGTTAGTTTTAGCAATAAGAAAAGGTAACAAAATTGAAGGAATTTCAATATGCAATGAGGAAACAAAACTTTCATACTTTGCAGATGATATGATGTTATACTCATAAAACCATTGAAAATTGACTAAAAATAACTTGAAACATTGAACAATTTTAGCAAGATAGCAGGATATAAAATAAACCCTCATGAATCATCAACATTTCTATTTAAAGCCACCAAAAACCAACAGCAAGATAAAGATAAAGAAATTATATTTAAACATAAAACATAAACAAAATAAAATACTTGTGAATCTATGTCCCAAGATATAACTAAAAATTATATGAACATAATCATAAAGCATTTTTCCCACAAATAAAGCCAAATCTAAACAATTGAAAAAATGGCAATTACTCAAAGGCATGTTGAGTTAATATAATAAAAATGACAATTCTACCTGCATAAATTTACATATTCAGTATCATTTCAATTAAACTGCCATAAAATTATTTTATAGAGCTAGAAAAATGATAAAATTAATCTGGAGCAGTAAATTAATTGAGAGGAGTTAAAGAAAAATATGTAAAGCTGGGTGGCCTATGTATACCACCAGATCTACACCAAAGTATAAAATGACAGTCATCAAGACTGCCTTTTACTGACTTAGAAAAGTGGATCAATGGAATAGATTAGCTAGAAAGGAAACAGCAGTTAATGCTATGGTAATTTACTATTTGAAATCTTCCCAGGGAGAGAGAAGATTGTATCATGAAGCTAGCTTGCTCTTTGAACTTTTCCTTCTGCAACATTGAATAAAGTTTCCATGAAGACATTAATCTAGAGATACCTTAAAAACAAAACACAAAAAAAAATTGATAAAGGTATTCAACTGTAGATATCATGGAGGATCTTCAGTAGAGGTCTTTCTTTTTTGGGTGAAAGGGAAAATAAAATCCCACTGTGCAGGAGAGAGCAGGAAAGACAATGATAAGCATCTATCCATATCTGAACACTGGTAACACAGGGGCAATAGACAGGACTGGGTTGCAAGAAAACTACTACATAGGCATTGCCTGGACAAAAAAGGAGGAAACAAACTTCTGCATATTCAATCAGCCAAAACCTCAAAGAAGAGTTTAAAAAGATTTTAAAAAGCAAAGAAGGAGGGAAGTTACCTGGAAAAAAACAGAAATGGGAGTCATGCAGAAAAATATTAAAAACTGAACAAAGAAATCAATTCCATTAGAATTAAAAATAACCAACTGGAAAAAGAATATAACTCATCAAAAAATAAAATAAAATGGACCAACTGAAAAAGAAATATATCATCTAAATTTCAAACTGACCAACTGGAAAGGGAATGCAATTCAGCAAAAAATTAAAAATTAAAAATGTAATTAAAATTAAAAATTAAAAAAAATTGAAATGGAACAAAAGGAAAAGACACTAACTCTTTGAAAAACAAAATTAACCAATTAGAAAAAGAAAACCAAATCTTACTGAAGAAAATAAAAACCACAAAAAATTATATTTGGACAAATAGAAGTGAGGCAATCTATGAGATATCAAGATTCCATCAAACCAAATCCAAAGGCTGAAAAACTTTAAGAAAATGTAAAGTACACTAGAGGAAAAACAAATGACCTGGAAAATAAATGCAATAGAGAGTATTTATGAATTATTGGTCTACAAGAAAATCTATATATATATTTAAGAACATAAATATATCTTTTAATAAATTAACATGAAAAATGGAGCTAATACATTAAGTCAAGAAGACAAAATAGACCTTGAAAGACTTCACAGAATACCTCCAGAAAGAGAATCCAGGCTACACCTTCAAGGACTATCATAGTCAAATTCCAGAATTCTCAAATAAAGAAGAAAATATTGCAAGCAGTCAAAAAAATAAGAATTTAAATATAAAGGAAGTACAATCCAAATTGCACAGGACTTATCAGCTTCAATGTTAAAGGCTTGGGGGAGGCAGTTTGAATTTGTTTTTTTGGAGGGCAACAAATGACCTTAGATAACAACCAAGAATGTGCAAGTCTGCAAAATTCAGCATATTCTGCTAGCAGAAAATATGAGGTTTCATTTAAATATAAGACTTCCAAGGTTTTTCTGGTAAGTAGAACAAATGTGAATAGAAAATTGCTTCTTCAAATACAAGATTCAATAGATGCATTAAAAGATTAACAGAAGGGGAAAAAATGTCAAGAAAATTAAATTGTATACATACCTACAAGGAAAGGCAACATCTGAAACTCTTGAGATTTGTATTTGTCTTAGGATATTAAAGGACTGAATATAGTTGAAGGAATTGAACTTAAGAAATATGACTATGGTTGGTTTTACACAATATTATCAAAGAAAACCAAAATGATATAACTATGTTTGTGACAAATTTCAGTGTGATTATTCAGACCAATGCAAACTCAGAATGCTCTACTACAGGTCAGGGACAAATAGTCCAAGTCAACATCTTGGATGTTGACTCTAAACTTACGAATTTCTTTTGAGCTACTTTTATTCTGCCTTGCTCACAGAGCTCAGTACTTTCTGATTATCAAGCAAGCAATCAGTTAATCCACCTTTGAGTATTTGAGTATAGAACTACTTTCAGGACAAATAAAGGAGTATATTTTGAGAGTGAATAAATAAGAGCTTGTTCTTGTATGTGTGTGTGTGTATGTGTGTGTGCATTATACATATATGTATATTATGTATATATGTATACATATGTATATATGTACATTATACATATATGTATAATACACACACAAAATTTAATGTGGTAGGATCAACATTATTTTTCTCTCTTTTGTATTTTTAAAACTGTTTTAAATGTGTCCTTTACATTCTTTTTACTATTTTAAAATTGTTTTACTTTTGTCATTTGGGAACTGTATTTGTCTTACTATTATATTTGATTTTTTCTACTTTTGTCAAGTATTTTATTTTATTATTTTATTTTTAGAGTAGTATTTTATTTTTTCAGCAATTACATATTGAGAAAATTTTCACGTTATTTGTACAAGATTTTGAATTTCATATTATCTCCCTCACTCCCTTCCCTTCCTTCTTCTGACAAGGGTAAGTTGTTTTGATATAGTTTATACATGTACTATCATGCAAACATAACTCCATATTAGTCTCAGTTGTGAAAGAAGAATAAAAAGTATAATATAATCACAGGAAAGAATGAAGTAATTGAAAAAATATGCTTCAGTCTTTATTGAGTTCATCAGTTCCTTGCCTGCATATATAGATAGAATTTGCCTTTGTGAGTTCTTTGTCCTGGTCTTAAATAATCTTTTTACTATCTTTTAATCTTGATACCCTTTTCTGGAATGGAGGAATAGCTTTCTTTAAAAAAGTGAGAGTAGAGGATAGCAATGGAAATCTTAGGAGATTTATATTTTAGATGGTAGAAGCAGTATAGGGAAGTATCCTTTGATGTAAATTGTGTTGAATTTCGGTTCCCTCATCTGTAAAGTGAGAGTTTATATTAGATTATCTTCCAAGTTGATTTCCAGCTCTAAAGCCATTGAATTCAGTTATATCCTATTGGGAGGGAGGGAAGGCTTAATTTGAAATAATTGTATTCTCCAAAAGTGACTGGGATGAATTGTTGTGAGACTCAAATGGTAAATTTGTATAAATAATTCTCCTATAAATGAAAGTCAGTAGAGCTATTCTTATTTAGAAAGAAATATTTATAAAAAATAAAAGTAAAGGTAATTTCTGACAATAGGAATTGAATTTGTATTGTAGTCCATAATAGCGTAAAAATTAGATTATCAGGAAAGAAGAGAAAGGAGGTCATGAGTTTGTATCGATTTTTAAAACAAATTTGTCTTAGGGTTAATTAGTAATATTTTGTTACTGACTTCAGAGGGTAGTGCACTTGGTGATAACCTCGGAATCAAGAGCCACCTCAAACACTTTTACCCAGGCAAGTAACTTTTTCTATCTCAACCTTTGTTTCCTCATCTGTAAATGGGGATAATAATAGCACCTACCTTGTAGGGTTGTTGTAAAGATCAAAGAAGATACTATATGCAAATCGGTATGCAAACTTTAAATAACAGCAATTAGAACTTTGATTTAGTACTTTTTAAAGATATTATTGCTTCTGGGGCAGCTAGGTAGGGTAGTGGAGAGAACACTGGTCCTGGAGTCTGGAGTACCTGAGTTCAAGTCCAGCCTCAGACAATAATTGCCTAGCTGTGTGGCCTTGGGCAAGATACTCAACCCCATTTGTCTTGAAAAAAAAAACAAAAACCTAAAAAAAACTAAAAAAGATATTATTGCTTAAAGATCAGGGATATGTTTTAACAGATAAAGAATTTTGCTTTGAAAAGAAAAAAAAGAAAAAGGGATTGTAGACACAAAATAGGGTTAAAACAATAAAAAAACATGAAAAGAAGAACTAAACTAGAAGAGAGCTAGGCATTAGTAGGTAAATAATACCAGGTAAAGAGGTACAAAGACCTATCATAGTAAAGGGAAAGAAAGTAAGGTTTAAACACTGAGTAAATCCTAAAAATTAGATTTGACCTGAAGGGGGAATAGCATACATTTTCAACCGGGTTTAAAAATCTATCCTACTCTCCAGGGAAATAAGGAGGCAATGGAAAAAAAAGGGGAAAGGGGACTGATAAAAGAGAAAGAGAAGATAAAAGTTAAAGTTATATTTTGAAAGAAAAGATTGACAGGAAAGGGAGAAAAACATTAGTGTGGAAGAATAAGAGAAAAGTCAAGAGAAATGTATCATCGGGGAAAGACAACATAGAGGGAAATGCAGAATTAGTCATTTTAACTATAAATGGGAATGAGATGAACTCTCCCATAAAAGAGAAATGGGTAGTAGAATGGATTAAAAACTAGACTCCTACAGATTTGTTTACAAGAAAGAAATGTGAAGCAGTCAAAAAGCATTTATGAAAAACTTAAAATATGCAAAGTGGTGCAGTAAAAACTAGACATTCAAACAAAGAGAAAATTAAAAAAAAGTTCTTTTACCCCCAAGAAGTGTGCTTTCTAATTGCAGGACTGTATACATAAAAATACATAGGGTCTATCTATATATCCACATAGAGAGAAGGAATTATGCATATGTGTGTGTTGGGAGGAGGAGTTGGTATGGGTGTAGGTTTGAGTGTATTTTAGGGGTTAGGAGAAAGGATCCTTGGGAAAGCTTCCTTCATAGAATAAAATCTTGACCCAATTGGTAAGGGAGTCTAGATGCAGAGCTGAGAGGCAGAACATCTCAGCATTTGAAAAACCAATGGAAAAAGACTATATGGAAATAAAAAATGGAATGGTATATGTAGGGAAAGCAGAAGTCCAGCATTAGTTGTATCATAGAGGAGGGAATGAATTATAAAAAAAGTGTAAGTGTAAGAAGTGTAAATCCTTTCAAAGGTAAGTTAAGAATAAGTCATTGTAGTTTTGCTGAGGATTTGTTTTTTGTTTATTTCTTTAATTTTTAATAATAATAATAATAATATATACATATATATATATATATATATATATATATATATATGTCAGACCTGTGCAGAAATTGAAGTCAAAATCACTAAACAAGTGTTTGAACAATTTATCTTCTCTCTTGAACAATTGGGATATTTCCCTATTTCCAGATCTAAACCAATTTTCTTTCTAGGTTATTTATTTTTTTGGCTAATAATTGATTGTCTGGTAGCTAGATGGTACAGTGTATAGAGCAGTGGAGCTGAAGGCAGGAGAAACTGATTTCAAATCCATTCTCAGACACTTGATAGTTCCCTAGCTGTGTGAACTTGGGCAAAATCTCTTAAACCTATTAACTTGCAAAAAACAAACTAAAATAATAATAATAGTTGATTGTGGGTCATTTCCACAATTTACTTTACTACTCTAATATACAGACTTGTTGATTTTATTAAAAGGTACAACTATATATTCTCACACCATTTCCTCATGTAAGACAAAATCCACATTATAAATTCAGTAAGCATTTTAGCACTTTTTAAGTACCAGGCTAGCCACATTGTGCTAGCCACAGTCCCTGCCCTAGAGAATCCTACATTCTAGTGGAGGCAATTCAACATGTAATAAAAAATTATGCGAAATAAATAGAGAGCAAAATCCAAATAGTTAGCTGCGGATAGAACATTGAGGATAGTGTAGATAACCCAGAAGACCACCTCCAACTTGGAGGGTCAATGAAACTCAGGAAAAGATTGTAATAGGAAGTGTTTCTTGACTTATGCAGTACAAAAATTTAGTAATTGTATAGTAGGGAAGGATGAAATGCGAAAATTACAGAAATAGATCTCAGTTTGCTCAATGGCAAAGAAAAGGATTATAGAAGGCTACAAATCAGAAGCAACAAGTAAACCAATTTGATCAGAATAAAGAATTTATGAGGAAAAATAATCCACAGTAGCAGAGGGTAATGCTAACCCATGTTGGAACATCAGGGTGAAAAAATATTAAAAGAAAACAAGTAAGGAAAAAAAATCACCGAAATTTTAGAATCATGGAATAATTTGAAACACTTCTCAGACATTTAGAGAGGTTCTCCAGGTTCTCCAGATTCATGTTGACATCTGAGCTCTTACTACCTAACTGAATCTGCTTTCTCTAATGTTAACAATAATCTATTTGCTAAATCTCATATCATATTTGATCAGAATAGAAATCAAGTTAGAAAGATACATTGGAATTTGACTGGAAAATATTCATCTTTATACTAGAAAGATATACTAGAATTAGATTATAAGTATTCATGAGAGCATCACAGAATTGTCTTAGTCAAGGGATGATATGGTTAGAAGTATACCTCAAGAGTAGGAAATTAGAGACGGCTAGGTGGTGCAGTGGATAAAGCACTGGTCCTGGAGTCAGTAGTACCTGGGTTCAAATCCAGTCTCACACAATAACTACCTAGCTGTGTGGCCTTGGGCAGGCCACTTAACCCCATTTACCTTGAAAAAAACCTTAAAAAAAGTAGGAAATTGGTTGCTCTTTGTAATATGGATTTGATATGGGATAGATTGGATATTAATTTCATTAGATCACATGAGAGGTTATTAAGGTCTGGATAAAGGCAGTGATGTGTGTAAAATGAGAGAAATACATGGAAGCTAAGGATACTATGGAAGTAGAATCCATTGGATTTTGCTTCTGATTTGGATACAGCACTGAGGAAGATAAAATAGAATAAGTTGACTTGGGACCTATCTTCAATAGCAACATTAGCAAGAAAAATATGTTTCATAAATACCCAGAGGAAAGAGAAAGATAAGTCACAAAAAAGGCTATAGTATAACAAAGATGGATGAGGACTACAAATAAAATCCTTGAAATTTGCAGCTTGGAGGTCAATTGAGCAATGAGATTGGGTGCTCAACTACAAAATGTTGAAAAGTGAATTGAACAATGGCAATTTTCCCCAGAAGTTAAGTTAATCACTGATAATGAAGAATGGTATTGATAATATGCATATGTGTGTGTGTGTGTGTGTGTGTGTGTGTGTGTGTGTGTGTGTGTGTGTGTGTGTGTGTGTGTGTGTGTGTATTGCTTTATTTTTCCGTGGTTACATGAAAAAAATATGTTTTGGCATTCATTTTTTTAAAAAAATTGAATTCTAAATTCTATCACTTCTTCCCACCCACATCCCCTCAATGAGAAATCAGTTAATTTGTATAGGCTAAAAATGTGCAGTCATGCAAAATATTTCCATAATAGTCATGATGTGAAACAAAATATAGACCACCACCTGAAAAAAAGAAAACAAGAAAAATAAAGTAAAAATATATGATACAAGCTGTATTCTGACACAATAACACCTCTCTCTCTCTCTCTCTCTCTCTCTCTCTCTCTCACACACACACACACACACACAAACACACACACACACACACACACACGCGCGCGTGCGTGAAAACATATCCAAACATACACACCCAGAGGATGCAAAGTATTTTTATCATAAGTCTCTCAGAATTGACTTGGGTTGCAGCACAGCTGAGAAAAACTAAAAACTCACTCATTCCCAGATGATTATCTTGCTATTACTTTCACATTTCATCTACTCATGTAACTCTTTCCATCTTTTACTGAGGGTATTCTGTTCATCATTTCTTTTGGCAGAATAGCATTGCAATCCTAATGACATGACATAATTGTTCAGCCATTCCCCAATTGTTCAGCCTCCTGTCAATTTCCATTTCTTTTCAGTAAGAAAAGAGCTACCATAAATATCTTTATAAAAAAAAGGTGCTTTTCCTTCCCATCTTTCTGATCTTCTGGAATACAGAAGTGGCATTGCTAGGTTAAGGGGTATATATTATTTTATAGACCTTTGGGCATGGTTTAAAATTGCTATAAAGAACGGTCAAATAATTTCACAATTCTCCAGTAATGCATACATTTATATTTCATTTTCCTTATATCTCTTCCACCATTTATCATTTTTCTTTTCTGTCTTTTAGCCAATGCAGTAGTTATAAGGTAGTATCTTAGAATTGTTCTTATGGACATTTTTCTTCAATCAATTTTGAATTAGAACATTTTTAAAAATATGGTCAGACATAGCACCGATAACTAAATCCAAAAACTGTCCATATCTTTTGATCATTAATTAATTGTGGAATGGCTCTTATTTTTTTTTAAATTGACCAGTCTCTATGGGTGAGAAATGAGGGCTTTATAAGAGAAAATTGTTTATTATTTCCCTTCTCCACAGTTATTGCTAACTGTATTTTCTTCCATCCTTTTCCACAACCTCATTTATTCTATTCTCTCTCTCTTTTCACCCTGTCATTCCTCAAAAGGACTTTGCTTCTGACTAAAACATTCTATTCTTTCTATCACTCCCCCTTTTCCATCCTCCTCCTGTCCTGCTTTCCTTACAGGGTATGGAAGATTTTTCTGACTAATTGAGTGTGTATATTATTCTCTCTCTGAACCAATTCCAGTGTATGCAAAGTTCACTGTCTTCCTCTTATTTTCCATCTCTTCTACTCCACTGCTAAACTTTTTTTTCTTACCTCTTATTTATGAAAACAACTTATCCCATTCTAACTTCTTTTCCTTTCTTCTAATACTTTCCTCTCTTACTGTTTTAATATATAATCCCTTAATATTCAACTCACACACATGCCTTGACTATGTGTATGTGTATGTGTGTGTGTGTGTGTGTGTGTGTGTGTGCTTTTTGAATTGCCTTAATTTTAAGAGAATTTGCATGAGTAATCAATATCTATGGAGGTATGTAAACAGTTCTACTTCAATGCATCCTTTGATTATCTGTTCCCATTTACGTTTCTTTTATATTTCACTTGAGTATCATATGTAAAGATCATTTTTTTATTTAACTCTTGGTCCTTTCATCAGGAAATCTTAAAAATACCCTATTTCATTGAATGTCAATATTTTCCCATGAAAGAGTATGCTCATTTTTTCTGGAAAGTTTTCATTTGGTTTTAATCCAAGTCTTCTGGAATAACATATTTCAAGCCTAATATCCTTTATTGTAGAAGATGTTAAATATTGTGTTATCCTGAATGGGTCTTCACAAAAATTGAATTGTTTCTTTCTTGTTGCTTGTAGTATTTGTTTCTTGACCTGGGAGCTCTAAAATCTGACTATAATATTTCTGGGAGTTTTTATTTTGGGAGGTGATCTTTCAATTTCTATTTTATCATCTGATTCTAGAATATCAGGGTAGTTTTCTTTCATAATGTCTCGGAGATGGTCTATCATTTTTATTTAATTTATTTAATTTTATTTAATTTATTTTTTTATTATAGCTTTCAGAAAGTTCTGTAGTTTTAAATCTATATCTTCTGGATGCATTTTCCAGGTCAGTTGTTTTTCCAATGAAATATTTCAAATTAGCTTCTGTTTTTTCATTGTTGTTTTGTTTGTTTTGTTTTATTATTTCTTGATTTCTCACAAAGTCATTAGTTTCCCTTTGCTCAATTCTTTGTTTTAAGTACACAGTTTCCCCAGTGAGGTTTTGTAACTCCTTTTGTATTTGGTCAATACTTTTAAGGTATTCTGCTCTTCAAAGACTTTTTTGGATCTCTTTTTACATTTTGCTCAGTTTGGTTTTTAATATTCAGTATCTCTTTCACCAGTCTGCTGTGTTTTATATTTGCAAGATTTTCTCATAACATTCTCATTTTTTGTCACATTTTTCCACTCCCTTCCTTACTTGATTTTCAAAATACTTTTTGAACTCTTCAGGTACAATCATATTTTTCTTGGAGACTTTGGATGTAGTTTTGACTTTGTTATCTTCTTCTGAGTATATGTTTTTTCTTTCTTATCACCATAGTAACTTTATATGGTCAGATTTTTTTTCTCTGTGGTTTACTGATTTTCCTAGCTGTAATTTGATTTTTGTTAAGGTAGAATTCTGCTTTCAATATGGATGATGCACTTTTTAAAGCTTTTTTTGCAGCTCTTTCTAATTCTTCCAATGTGGTATGATCTAAGCAAAGACTTTTTACTGCTGCCTGGCCTGTGATCTGGTCTGTGAGTAACCACAAAAACTCCTTTTTGCATGGAAATGTTAAGAGGGTTCCTCACTCCACTGAAGCAGTAAGTTGTGCCCTCTTCCTCATTTCTGGGCTGCAATCTGGCACTGCTACCCATATTTGAGTATTGGTGAAGCAAGAGTCCTGCCTCAGTAATGGGAAAGAGAGCCCTGTAATGTCATTCTGACCCCTTATCATCTGTGGGCTGAAAACTCTGGAAGCAACTGCCCCCACTGTCAATGACTCAGTCACCTAGTTGCCTGATTGTTAGGGTTGTTTCATATTGCTCCCTCATTCCAGCATGATAGACCTTTTGCACACCTATCTTTCAAACTGTCTTGGACTGGAAAATTGTTTCTCTCCATCTTTTTTTGTGAATTTTGACACCCTAGAATTTGTTCAGAGTAATTATTTAAAGGGGTTTGGAGGGGTTTGAGGGAGAGCTTGTGTGAGTCTCTGCCTTTACTTAGCTATCTTGGCTCTACACCCCACCCCAGATGATATCTTGATGGGATAGAAAGGTAAAATTAAGGTTAAGGAGGGAGAGATATAGCTTTTGGGAAACACTAGGAAACATGCAGACAATAAAGAAAAAACTAAAGAGAATAAACATAATAATCAAAGGGTCAGGTTCATGACAAAGAAGGAAAGACATGAAGGGTATAACTAGAGGTGGTTGGTCTTAGCAAAGAGAATTCACACTTTCTCTTTCATCACTAGAGCAAAAAGAATACAGAATAGGAGATGTTCAAGGGAAATTACTCAAGGGAATTCCTCATAGCTGTTTCAGCATTCCTTATAAAGTATGAAACAACATCTACTGAGAGAAGGGAGGGAAGGAAAAGATGGTGTTATATATCTTTGTGATTTAGAATAGATGTTGAAGGAACAAAGTCAATAAACAAATAGCTAAACAAAATGTCTTTTGGCAGTGAAAACCCAATTTTGTTTAAATACCATAAAATTTAGCAAATCTCAGTTTTGAAATAGTTATTTTTTTCTCTACATATTATAAAGTTCTAAATAGAATTAGTATGTTGCTCCACTTGATGCAGAAAAAATGATCATTTTAATTTGAAGATGTGTAGGGTAAATGAAACTTTCTTATTAAAGAATAAATCTGTAAGGATTGCTCAAAGTTTTTCTACCCTATGATTAATAGCTAAAAAGTATAATCATGAGAATATTTTTTCATGGTGTAGTGTGATAGTGAATTGGTTGAAGAAAACAATATTCTCTTCCAACTTTCTACTGACTTTGTAACTTTGGGGAAAAAAAGTCAGTTAACCTTTGTATTTTTCTGTTTTTTCCCCAAATGTAGAAGTAAAAATAACTTCAAGTCATGTTCTGAAAATAAACCAGATGATTTCTGTGAAATGTCGGGTTTCCTGAAAATAAGTAAACTACTTGACATTTGTTTTAAAAAAGGTAAGACACTTTTTATTTCTTCTTCTCCTTGCAGGTGAGGGTAGTGGGGAGAACTTTAGAGAGATCAAAGTGGCTTTGAGCAAGCCATTTAAATTCCTTTTCCTCATCTACAAAACTAAAGGAATTATATTCAATGAATCCTCAAAATTCTATGATGTGAGATCTTTTCATTCATATAACACTTCTGAGAGCCAGCTAGGTACCTTGTAAGAGGAAAAAAATGTATGAGAGACATAATTTCTGTTCTAAGGAAGCTTATAATTTTTAGCAAAGATAAGATAAAATGGGAAAAGGTGGAATTATATAGAGATAAATGCATACAAATACTTAAAACATTAGGTAGCAAGTGATAAGCACTTTTTTTACAAGGCAATAAGGTTAAGTGACCTGCCAAAATACACACAGCTAGCCAACCACTAAGCATCTGAGGGCCAAATTTAAACTTAGGTCTTTCCAAGTATTCTATCCACTACATCACTCAGCTGCACCCATTGTAAACATTTTAAAAGAGGTCTAAAATGTTATATGAAATCGGTAACGAAGTATCACTTTAGGGAATCAGAAACTAAGTGCTAAAATTCAGAAGGGAACCTACTCTACATGTAATATTGTCTTGAAAATAATGAACATTTATATTAATATTAAGATAATCTATAAAGATTTTTGGAAATAATTCAATTTAAAATGAAGATAAGAAATGCATTTTTATCCAGTTATTCAAACAAGTTTTTTTTTTTTTAAATGCCCACACTTTAGTTTCAAGCACTATACTAGGGACATGGATTCTAAAGACAATAATGATATTAATTCAACTGTAAAGAGTTTATATTCAATTGGGATATATGGGGGAGGGGAATTTTAATGAACATAATGAAGAATTTGATGAACAAATGAACATATGTAGAAAACATGTACAAAGTAAATATGACATAACTTCTGGGGTGAGAGATTTTAACAAATAAAAGGCAATAGACTATAGACTATATATAGGATAAATGGACTTGGAGTTCCACGATAAAGGAAACATAGAGAGTTCTAGTTTAGAAAGGATAAGTTTTAGGAGAGGTTTTTCTGTAATGTCAAATATTGCAAAAAAGTTCAAGATGTTCAAGAAGGATGAGGTGAACCTATTTCCAGTCTTGGTGGATACAAAGGTAAAGTGATTTGGAAAACCTGAAGTTATATATAAATTCTAGTTGTTCTTAGTGATAGTGTCTCTTGTCTCTTCTGTTGTAGTATCAGCACCTTCATCATCATCATCATTATATTTAGTCTGTATTCACACAAATTCTATGAAAACACTAAGGGCTCCTCACCTGGGGTCTGTAAGCTTTGTTTTGTTATGTTTTATAACTATAGCAATATAATTGGTGTCCTTTACAACTTATGCATTTTATTTTATAAATTTAAAATTATTTTTCAAATGAAGTCTAGAAACGTGACAAAAATATAGAGAGAAGTTGAGGGTACTGGAAATTTTTTGTCTATAGAAAAGAAAAGTGAGAGAAAAAATTGTCTTTCAATATTTGAAATGCTGTAATGGAGAAAAAATGATTCATCTAATTTTATTGTGGTTCCTAAAACAGAACTAGTTACAATTGCTAGAAATTGCCAAGAAGCAAATTTAAGGCATGTGTTATGGGGAAAATACCTAACAATTAGAGATATCACAACATAATGACTTGTCTGAAGAAATGATGAATTTTCCTCTTGGGGGTCTTCAAGCAGAGACTGGAAAAGCATTTGTTGGTTGTGGTATATAGTGAAAGAGCACCTAGGTGGCAGAGTGGATGGTGTTAACTTGGAGTTTCTATGATTCATCTTCTTTGGTTTAAATCTGGACTTTGACTAGCTACATGATGCTGAGCAAGTCAATTAAAGCTCTTTCCTCAGTTACTCATCTGTAAAATTAGCTGGAGAAAGAAGGAAATGGCAAGACACTTGAATACTTTTGCCAAAAAAAAATCAAAAAAATTAAAATGGGTTCATGAAGAATCAGACATGAAACATTTGAACAAAATCAGCAAAATATAATTGAAACATAATGTCTTCAAATATGAGTTTAAAAAGTTAACAGTGGATGTCACTCATGATTCTCAAATCTTATGACTCATAAAAACTGAAAAAAGGTCATGAAATTTAGCATTTAAGAAATCACTGGCAATATCAGAGAGAACAGTTTCAATTGAGTAATGAATTTAGAAGCCAAATTGCAACATGAATCCTGAGAATCTGCTTCCTTCTTAGAAATTCTGGGAATAGTCATGAGTTTATTATTTCTCTCCCAAGTTTCCAGGTTTCTGTTTTTCATACTTTTCAAAACTGACATTTTCTAGCATAGGTTAGGATTACCTTTTGCTGATGGGGGCAATTTTTCCTCCTTTCTTTTTCTTTAAATGATGATACTTCCTTGTTTATTTAAAAAAATTCTTTTTTTTCTGGACAGTAGTGAATAGAACACAAGACTTGGGGTCAGGAAGATTTAATTTCAAATCCTTAATTAGAAACTTCATTGTTGTGTGGCTCTGTAAGACTGTCTGTCTCATTTTCTTTGTCTGTAAAATGGAGTTGGATAATGATCATAGCATCTATACTCCAGAGGTTCTGTAAAGATAAACTGAGACATCATTTGTAAACTATATGTTTTAACTATCATCATAGTCATCATCATCCTCACTGTTATCATAATCAATAAAAAAGTTCTTTCATCTTTTTAAAAAATAGATTTAATACAAGAAAACTTCTGAAGATCTTTTTTAAGAAGTCTTCCTTTTAAAAGAATGTCAGTATTTATATGTGGCAATAATGTGGCAATAAAAAGCATCTCTGGTAACCTTAGAATAGTTTCAGTTCAGAGAGGAACTGGTTTGAAATGACTGAAAAGTTAATGAGAGCTGAGAAAGTAAATTCAACAATTAAAGACATTGTTTAATACAATCAAATAAAAAGAGATTCAAAGAATATCAGGTGTCATCTATGTTATACAAATATTATTAATTAAAGTAAATACTTTCGGTCCTTTGACTTGAAACTTTGTATTCTTCACATGAAAACTTTTAGTGAAAGCAACTAACAATGTGATTCTGAGTGAGTCATTTAAGTTATTTCAGTATCAGTTTTGCTTTCAGTAACAAAGAGGTAATGATTCCAGTTACATTTTTTCACAGGGTTAATGTAAAATTTAAATTATATGTTAGTTACCTGAATTATTTTTCTAAACAACAGGAATATATAAATTTCTTCTGTTGTTATTGGTATTAAAATAGGAAATGCCAGTACTTTTCTTTGTATCATTGTTGATATTTAGAAAAATAAACCCATTTAGAATTCATTAGGTGAAATTTCCTTGAAAAGTAGAAGAAACAATGATATAATTTCCATGTAAACACAAAGCTAGCAGATATATCTCAGTTCAATAGACCTTTAGAAGAATTTCCTGGCATCAGATGTAAATTCAGATGGCATAATTTAAGCAATAAAAGATACTGTCCTTGTCTATTAATTAGAAAAAAAGAAATAAAAAGAATATCTGAGTAAATGTAGCATTGTCAAGAGAATATTTCTTAGAAAGTAGATTCTTCTTTTTTATTTTCAAATGTTATCTTCACAAAAGACAACAAACGTATAAACACAAAAAGATGTCTGGATAACAATTAAAGTAGAAGGGGAAGTTAAAAGACAGAAAAAAAAAGAAAGAAGAAAAAGAATGATCAACAGATACTTTTGTCTACAGCAATATATGGCCTTTAATATTTCAATATAATACCTGTTTAAGTGAAATAGGATATAAGAAGAATAGATTTTCACAGAATCAATCCTTTCATTAATACTCAAAGACATGATTTCATTTTAATAAACATCAACAACTAGTCATTGAGGGAACATTTAGACCCTATGATCACTATTAATATTTTAAGAAACTATATAATGTTTTGAGAATATTAAGCTGAAGTTTGAAAATGAAGAAGTTCAAAAGGATATGTGATGATTGATTTTCATAGATTATGGTTGCAATTTTCTGGGGAGGATAGTGCAATAGAAGAGGTAAGTTGTGAAAATGGAGAAAATAAAGAGTAATGAAACTTGGGGATATTTCTGAGTGAGGGGGGGAATTGTGTATTATAAAGCAGTTCTCCCTCTATGGGATTTCAAAGACTAAACATGGAAGGGACCATTTAACATCTAACTTTGCATCCATCTATGTTTTTAATATCATATAGTATTAACTTCTACCAAAGTGGAATATAAGGTACTATGGTGATTAATAAAATGATAACTTTTATTACATTTTCATGAGAGCATTATTTTAAAACATAATTTTATGATACCAAGGGTTTCTAAGAAAATTTTCTGGATTTGCTATACTAAAATTATATATATATATATATATATATATATATATATATGTGTGTGTACATATATATATAGATATATGTGGATATGGATATATGTAGATATATTTACTCTCCTCACTCTTCTAATTAGCAGTATATGAAACACAATTTTACAATGAATTTCATGCAAACTTTGTACATCTATGGAGGTTCTTTTTCAAAATTTATATTTATGTGGCAAATTTTTCAAAATTTTGAAGAACTATTCAGTGGACCCTAATGGAGAAAGTCTGCTTGTGATTAGAAAAAAAAATCATTGCTTTTTTATTACCATTAAGTCAGCTACATTTTTCTTTTTAAAGGTCAATCAATGACAGCATGAACCTTTTTCTTTTCCAATACCAAAAAGCAGCAATAAATTACTTCCACTATACATGGAGGAACTATACACTGTTGGATAAGTTTTAATTCCAAAAATCACAGAAAATGACCTTCTTTATAATATCACTATTGTTTGACTAGATTCAAAGATAGACTTTGTGATAGTTTTCTTAAATTTTCACAATACTGATATTCCTTGTCAAAGTGTCAGTCACAAAGTGAATTTATATTAAAGCAGCTCATTTGCCAAGACTTTGGATTTAAAAGTTCAACTATTATCCATGGTGACACAGTTCACACTATACTGAATATTTTCAATTAAGCTAGTAAACAAATGAAATTGAATAGACCAAATGTAGATAAAAAAACAGTTAAAGTTTGTCAAATAATGTTTAAAATACTCTGTTTCAAATGTGAAGTATCTCATTTTTGACTTTTATGTCATTTGTTCATTGCAAAAGCATAAGGTAAATGCAGTTTTTTGATAAATATCCAATATATTGAAACAGATTTGAAAAAGTAATATGCTCCTCAGGTCAAATATGATAATGAGCTTGGGGAAAAACAGTTGTGTAGTTAATTACTTCACTCAGTGGCCTCAGCCTTAATAAAATTGAACTTTTTCTGACACAAAAATCAGAACAGAACAGAGAATTCAATCACCAAAGTACATGATTTAAAAGTTGCATAAAATATATACTCAATGGGGTATATACATCTAGAGTAAGAAGGAGAGAGAAGGAGGACAGGGGGAAGGGGGGATGTGAGTGATGAAGGAGAGGATGGACCATGGAGGGAGAGTGGTCTGATATAACACATTTTCTTTTTTACTTCTTGAGAGGTGCTGGGATTGGATAGCCTGTCCAGGACCATAGGGTCCTGTGGATGCTGGGCCTAAGGGGTGGTATGTGGGATTGGGGCCTCATGGCCACAGGGGATCTGTCTGCTGTGCCACTCAGCTACCCTACATCACATTTAACAAGAGTGATAGAGTGAAAGGAGAGAGAAAATATAGTACATAGTAGTGAGGAATTATGAACGGAGGGACTTGCTAACAGCAATGGCAATGGTGGAAAAATATGGAAGTAGCTTTTGTGATGGACTTATCATAAAGAATGTGATTCACCCATTACAGAGCTGGAGGTGTTGGAACACAGACTGACTGAAGCATATTATTATTATTATTATTATCATTTAATTTTAATTTTTTCTCTTTCTTTTACTTTATCGCTCATGTAGGTCTATATTTCTTGGGGGAGGGGGTATTATGTTTACTCTTAAGAATATTTTTAGTAATGTACAACAACATTTGTATAAAAAAAGAATAAATAATTAAATAATTAAATAATAAATAATAAAAAAGTTGCATAAAAATGTTTTCTGAAAAGGGAATGGAAAAAACAAAAATGTTAATCAAATGTTGGTCAACTTTCACATTTTATAAAAGTCCTAAAAGGAAGATAAGAGTTCTAAGTCTTTGGAACTTTACTTCTCTAAGTATAATTAGATGGAAGAAAATGATTAAAGAAAGTGAACCCAAAGGCAATGGGTATAATTGAGTCTTGTCTATCAAATGAAGAGGTCCAAGAAGACATCACTATGTTTGAGACAAAAAGTCCTGAAAAAAAAGCAGGGGTATGAACTTTAATTTAAGAGTCTCATTATATTTCGACTCACTTTTATGACAAGGTACTAGGCACCTTACCTAATGAGGACATCATAAATTGGAGGACCTGACAATGTGTCTCTGTTATTTACAATCTTTAATGGGTGACTAGGTGCCACAGTGGATAGAGCACCGGCTCTGGAATCAGGAGAACCTGAGTTCAACCTCACTCACTTAATAACTAACTAGCTGTGTGGCCATGGGCAAGCCACTTAAACCCATTGTCTTGCAAAAAGTTAATAAAAATTTTACTAGTGCTTCTGACAAAGGATTCATTTCAAAAATATGCAGAGAACTGAGTCAATTTTTTTTAAAAAAATTAACCATTTCTCAAATGACAAATGGTCAAATGATATGCAAAGGCAATTTACAGATGAGGAAATCAAAGGAACCCATAGTCATATGAAAAATTGCTCCAAATCACTACTTATTAGAGAAATGGAAATTAAAACATCTCTGAGGTATCACTTCATACCTCTCAGAATGGCCAATATGCCAAAAAGGACAATAATCAATGTTGGAAGGAATGTGGGAAATCTGAGATATTAATGCATTGTTGATGGAAGTATGAACTCATGCAACCTTTCTGGAGAGCAATTTGGAATTATGACCAAAGGGCAACAAAAATGTGTATACCATTTGATTCAGCAATACCAGTACTAGTTCTATATCCTGAAGACATCATGAAAAAAGGTAAAAGCATCACTTGTACAAAAATAATCAGAGCAGTCCTGTTTGTGGTGCCAAAGAATTGGAAATTGAGTTAATGTCCATCAATTTAGGAACAGCTGAACAAATTGTGATATATACACACATAAATACATGCATTTACATATATATAATTTATATGTATTCATATATATATGATATGCATTTATGTTGTGGAACACTATTGTTCTATTAGAAAGCAGGAGGGATGGGAATTCAGGGAAACCTGGAAGGATTTGTATGAATTGATGCCGAGCAAGAGCAGAGCCAGAAGAACATTGAATACCATAACGGCAACATGAGGGTTACGATCAGAATTAATGCACTTACTTATTACAGCAGCGCAACAATCAGGCATAATTTTGGTATATCTGTGGTAGAGGATAACATCTATATGCAGTCAAAGAATTGTAGAGTTTAAACAAAGACCAAAGACTATTACCTTTAATTTTAAAAAAGTTATCTTTTTATGTAATTTTACTATCTCTTATACTTTATTTTTTTCCTTAAGGATATGATTTCTCTCACATCACATTCAATTTAGATCAATGCATAGCAGTGTAAAGACTAACAGAATGCCTTCTGTGGGATGTAGGGGAAGGGAAGCGTGACTAGAGGGAAAATTGTAATATTCTAAATAAATAAATTTTAAAATAGAAAAAAGAAATCATGTGACTTTGTTTGATACCTTGGTTTGTGAGAAAGGTTGTATGTATTTGAAAAATACTTTAGCACTTCTTTGTCTTTTGGTTAAGATCAAGTATAGTCCAAAAGTGATGGATACTCATGAATTTTCTGTGACTCAGATAGAACGATTTGAAAAACAATACCTCCTTAAAAATGGGGACAGTAAAGAGACAGGAGGATGGATTAAATTGAATGGGGTAAATCTCCTTACATTAAGAGGTACAAAATACATATTGCAATGGAGGAGAAGAAGGGAGGAGGTGAGAACTGCCTGAATTTTACCCTCATCAGATTTGGCTTAAAGAAAATATACATATACTCAGTTAAGTTAGGAAACTTCTCTTACCTTTCAAGGATTAAAATGGGAAAAGGGGAATAAACAGAAGGAAGGGAAGGAAGAAGGGGCAAAGGGAAAGGGGAAAGAAATGGGGATGAGGTTTGGATATAGAAGGGCAAACACTGAATGTGATGTTATTCAGAAACAAGAAACTGGGAAATATGGATAAAGTGAAAAAAAAAGGTGGAAAATACAGAGGGAAGAAATAATGGAGGGCAATAAAGAGTTAATGATTATAACTTTGAATGGCAATGGGATGAACTCTACATTAAAATGTAAGTGAATAGCAGAGTGGATTAAAAAACCAGAATCCTACAATATGCTTCTTATAAGGAACTCATTTGAAGCAGAGAGATACATATAGATTAAAGGTAAAAGGTTGGAGCAAAATATATTTTGCTTCAGTAGAAGTCAAAAAAGCAGGGGTAGCAATTCTTATCACAGACAAAGCAGCTGTAAAACCAGATATCATTAAAACAGAAAAGGAAGAAAACTATATCCTCCTAAAAGTTACTATAGACAATAAAGTGATTTCAATACTGAATATGTATACACATATAATATATATGCATATATATATATAATATGTCCTCTGACAGCTGCCTTGAGTGTATCCCATAAGTTTGTGTATGTTATTTCATTATTGTCATTATCTGGGATGAAATAATTAATTCTTCCTACAATATATTGTTTGATTCACTCATTCTTTAAAACGGGGTTGTTTTGTTTCCATGGGATAGCATCTGCATTCTTAGAGCAGAAGCTGAAAGAACTACAGGAAGCAAATCTTTACTAGTGCGTGACCTCAACCTCCGTCTCTCAGATTTAGATAAATCTATCCAAAAAATAAACAAGAAGGAATTTAATAGTAAATAGATTGTTAGAAAACCTAAACATGGTAGACTTATGGAGGATATTAAATGGGGAGAGAAAGGAATATATTTTTTTCTTTAGTACATTGAACTTACACAAAAATTGATCATGTACTAGGGGGAAAAAACCCTAATGATCAATTGCAGAAAGGCAGAAATAGTGAATATATCTTTCTGAGATCATAATACAATAAAAATCACATGAAATATTGGAAACAAAACAACCCTGTTTTAAAGAATGAGTGAATCAAACAACATATTGTAGGAAGAATTAATTATTTCATCCCAGATAATGACAAAAATGAAACAACATACCAAAACCTATGGGATACACTCAAGGCAACTGTCAGAAGATATATTATATCTTTAAATCTTACATGAATAAATTTGAGAAAAAGAAAACAATGAACTAAATATGCAAACAAAAATTTGGAGAAAGAACAAATTAAAAAACCCCAATTACAAATCAAATTAGAAATTTTAAAAATTAAAGGAGAAATCAATAAAATCAAAAGCAAGAAAACTATTGAACTAATAAAACCAAGAGTTAGTTTTATGAAAAAAATCAATAAAATTGATAAACCTCTGGTCAATTTGATGAAAGAAAAGAAAGAAGAAAAACAATTTTCTAGTATCATAAATGAAAAAGGTGACCTCATCACCAATGAGGTGGATATAAAGTAATAATTCAGAATTATTTTGCCCAATTGTATGCCATTATTTTGATAATCTATGTAAAATGGATGCATATTTACAAATATAAATTGGCCAGGTTAAATGAATAGGAAATTTAATATCTAAATAACCCTATCTCAGAAACAGTAATTCAGCAAGCCATTATTGAACTCCTTAAGAAAAAATCTCCAGGACCAGATGGATTCACAAGTGAATTCTATCAAACATTTAAGGAACAACTGGTTCTAATTCTAAATAGACTTTTTGGAACTACAGGTGAAGACAGATCTACCATCTCTTGCTAAGACACCAATATGGTGCTGATACCCAAATGAGGAACAGTTAAAACAGGGGAGGACAATTATAGACCTATCTCTCATGAATATATATGTATATCTATATATCTATATATCTATATATATATATTATTTACATATATATATATATGCAAAAATCTTAAATAAAATCTTAGCCAAACCATTACAAGTTATCACTAGGATAATACATTATAACCAAGTAGGATTTATCGCAGGAATGCAGGGTTGGTTCAATATTAGGAAAACTATTAGTATAATTAATTATATCAATTAGAAACTTATCATAAATGATATGATCATATCAATAGATGCTGAAAAAATGTTTGACAAAATACAGCACCCATTCCTACAAAAAAGCCTACAGAGCATAGAAATAATTGGATTGTTACTTAGAATAATGACCAATATCTATCTGAAACCATCAACAAGCATTATATGCAATGGAGATAGGCTAGCAGCATTCCCAATAAGATGAGGGGTGAAACAAGATGTCTGTCATCACCAATACTATACAATATTATTTTATTACAAATGATCACTTCAGCAATAAGAAAAGAAAAAGAAATTGTAGGAATTAGAATTGGTAAGGAATAGACAAAACTCTCACTATTTGTAGATGACATGATGTTGTACCTAGAGAATCCCCAAAAATCATCATACAAACTACTAGAAATAATTAGCAACTTTAGCAAAGTAACAGGATATCAAATAAACTCTCAAAACCCTCAACATTTCTATATATGACTAGCAAGATGCAGTAGAACGACCTAGAAAGAGAAATCCCATTCAAAGTAACTTCAGGGGTGGCTAGGTGGCACAGTGGATAGAGCACTGGCCCTGGAGTCAGGAGTGCCTGAGTTCAAATCCAGCCTCAGACACTTAATAATTGCAGAGCTGTGTGGCCTTGGGCAAGCCACTTAACCCCATTTGCCTTGCAAAACAAACAAACAAGCAACCAAAAACAAACAAAAACCAAAGTAACTTCAGACAATATAAAACACCTGGGAGTCTACCTGCCAAGGCAAAATCAGAAATTTTTTGAAAACAATTACAAAACACTTCTCACACAAATATAATCAGATTTAAATAAATGAGCAAATATCAATTCCTCTTGGATAGGCTGAGCTAATATAATAATAATGACAATTCTAAGTAAATTAATTTCCTTGTTTAGTGACCTCCAAATCAAAACTTCATGAAAATACTTAACTGAGTGAGAAAAAATTATAAGTAAATTCATATGGATAAATAAAAATTTTAGAATTTCCAGTGATTTAATTTAAAAAAAGTGCAAAAGGTGGCTTAGCCCTACCAGATCTAAAATTATATTATAAAGCATCAGTCATCAAAACTGGCTGGAATTAATTAAGAAATAGAGTCATGATCAGTGAAATTGACTGTGCAATAGCTGGAAATGATTATAGTAATATGCTGTTTGAGAAACCCAAACAGTCCAGCTATTGGGATAAAAATTCTCTCTTCAATAAAAATGGTTGGGAAATTTGGAAGTTGGTATAGAAGAAACTTTGATTAGACCCACACCTCACACCCTATACCAAGAGAAGATCAAAATGAATATGGGATTTAGACATAAAAAAACAATATTATAAGCAAACTAGGAGATCAAGGAATAGTTTATCTGTCATATCTATGGAAAGGAAAGCAGTTTATGATCAAGGAAGAGATGGAGAACATCATTAAACATAAATTAGATAATTTTGATTACATTAAATTAAAAAGGTTTTGCATAGATAAAAACCACTGTAACCAAGGTCAAAATAAATGTAATAAACTGAGAAACAGTTTTTACAACTAGTATTTCTGACAAAAAGTACTCATTTATAAAATATACAGAAACTGTTTTAAATTTTCAAAAAATAAAAGCCATTCCCCAATTGACAAATTGTCAAAGGTTATGCCAAGGCAATTTACAGCTGAGGAAACCAAAGCAATACATAGTCATATGAAAATTTCTCCAAATCATTAATTATTTAGAGAAACACAAATTAAAACTTCTCTGAGGCACCACCTCACACCTCCCTGACTGGCCAATATGACCAGAAAGGACAGTGATCAATGTTGGAAGGGTTGTGGGAAATATGGGACACTAATACATTGTTGGTGGAGCTCTGAACTTATTCAAACTTTCTGGAGAGCAATTTGGAATTACACCTAAAGGGCAACAAAAACATGCATACTGGTTGATCCAGCAATACCACTACAGGGTCTATACCTTGAAGAGATTATGAAAAAGTGGAAAAATATCACTTGTACAAAAAATATTCATAGCAGCCCTGTTTGTGGTGGCAAAGAATTGGAAATTAAGTGAATGTCTTTCAATTGGGGAATGCTTAACCAACTGTAGTATATGTATGTCATGGAACACTATTGTTCTATTGGAAACCAGGAGAGATGGAAATTCAGGGAACTTTGGAAAGATTTGCATGAACTGATCCTAAATGAGATGATCAGAACCAGTAACGCATTGTACACTCTAACAACAACATGAGGGTTAAGATCAATATTAATGGACTTGCTCATTTCATCAGTGCAACAATCAGGCTCAATTTTGTGGTTTCTGTGATGGAGAATACCATCTGTATCCAGAGAAAGAATTTTGCAGTTTGAACAAAGACCAAAGGACTATTTCCATTAATTAAAAAAAAAAAACAATGTTATCTTCATATGTAATTTTGCTATCCCTTATTCTTTATTTTTCTCCCTTAAGGATATGATTTCACTCTCATCACATTCAACTTAGATCAATGTATACCATGGAAACAATGTAAAGACTAACAGACTGCCCTATGTGGGGGATGAGAGGAGAGAAGCAAGACTGGGGAGAAACTGTAAAATTCAAAATAAAATTAAATCTTAAAAAAGAAAGATACTTGAATTGGGGGTAATGAAAAAATGATTATAATTATAATTTGATGCAATTTGAGTAAATGCTGTCTATCAAATTGCCGAGTAAACAATCTGTGATATCTTGGAAACATAGGAGCTTCTCAAGCAAACAAATAATCAAACTCTGACCTTATTAATAATATTAGAATGATAAGTAACATCAAGGGAAGAGGCACAAATATTTATAATATTTGAGGGAAAGAATGCTGAGTAAATTCTATTCAATAGATTTAGCCCAGTAAGGGAATAAGACATATTCCCATTTGGGTTTAAAACTCTAACCTAATTTACTGGAAAGGGGGTGGGTGGGAAAGGGAAAGATAAGGGAAGAACGGACTGATAAAAGGGAAGGGAAATTATAAGTGAAATTTAGTTGAAAGTTAAAGTCAAATTGGAAATGTAGTAAAATTTTGGTCAAGAGAAATGAAAGAAAAGGGAGAAATATAGCAAGAAGGGAAATACAAAATTAGTAATCTTAACTGTCAATGTGGATGGGATGAACTGTCCCATAAAAAGGAAGTAGGTAGCATAATGGATTAAAAACCAGAATCCTACAATATGCTGTTTACAGGAAGCACATTTGAAGCAGAGATACAGACAGGGTAAAGGTAAATAATTGGAGCAAAATAAATTATGCCTTAGCTGAAGTAAAAATAAAAAAATCTTGGGTAGCAATTCTAATCTCAGACAAAGTAAAAGTGAAAATCAGTCTCATTGAAAGGAAAAAGGAAGGAAACTACGTCTTCTTAAAAGGCACCAATGGAAAAGAAGCTATATCAAACTGAACATGTATGCACCTAGTAGGATAGTTTCCAGATTTCTAGAAGAAAAGCTGAATGAATTACAAGGAGAACTAGATGACAAAACTATAATAATGGATGCCTCAATCTCCTGCTCTCAGAACTAGATAAATCTAACAACAAAATAAACAAGAAGTTAAAAAGGAGAATTAAATCTTAGAAAACTTAATGGGGATAGAAAAAAATATATTTATACCTTTTTCACTGCAGCATAAGGCACCTTCACCAAAACTGACCTTGTATTAGGTCACAAAAACCTTACAATCAAATGTATAAAAGCAGAAACAATAAATATATCTTTCTCAGACTATGATGTAATGAAAATTGCATGTAATAAAGGGACAGGGAAAGATAAACCAAGCTCTAATTGGATATTAAATAACTTCATCTTACATAATGGGTGGATCTAACAGCAAATAATAGAAATAATCAATAATTATATATCCAAGAAAAAGATAATAAAGAGACATCATAACAAAATTTATGGGATGCAGTCAAGGCAATTCTGAGGTTAAACTTTATATTTCTACATGCCTATATGAATAAAATAGAGAAAGAAGAGATCAATGAATTGGATATGGAATTTAAAAAATTCTAGAAAAAGAACAAATTAAAACTTCCTAATTAAATATCAAATTAGAAATTCTAAAAACCAAGGGAGAGATTAATAACATGGAATATCATTGCTCTCATAAAAAACTGAGAGTTGGTTTTATGAAAAGCTAATACAATAGACAAACCTTGGATTAATCTGAGTTAAAAAATTAAAAAAATTGCAGCCAGTTTTTGAAGATTAAACTGACCAATGTGTATTTTATCCTAGCATTGCATACTTATAATTGGGTAGTCAAACCCACTTTCTTGGCAAAGTTAGATCCCTAGAGATTGGCTATGGTATAATCTTAGGGCTGTAGGATTGGACCGGAAGGGCTAGCAGTTTTCATGCTTATTCCCTCATGAATGTGTTTCCTGTCTTGTTTATGAATTGAAGTTAATTAGCCCACTTAAACTTAATCAGCTTCTAAAATGAATATTTTATGCAATTAGTTATTCAAAAGCTATGCAATTAGTATAACAATTAGTTATACAAAAGTCTGTGGAAATTCTCATCTAAGTAAATATAGGGTTAAAGATGGGATTAAAGCATAGAGATGCACAGATATAAAAGTGATAATTTACCACACCTATACATTCTTTCCATGCAGTCTTGAAGATATCTTGTTCTGTTTTAAAATGTTGTTTGGTTAGCCCTCCTGCTTTTTTTCCTTTGGGGAGTGCTTGGGATTGGGAGAGAACCTAGAATCTATATCCAATATATTCTTGACTGATAATCTATCAAATGCTATTAGCTGTTCCAGGGACATTGAAAGAATGATGAGTGGAAAGTAAGAAGTTCAAAATCCTTTAAATATTTTTAAGCTTACAAAATCCTCCTATGACCAAGAAGATGGGAAGTGATCCAGAACAACATTTAGTTATATTTTCCCAATACCATAAAACTTCCCACAAGCAGTTCTCTGGCTTCTATACCAACAGTAACTCGAATCTCTTGGTTTTAGAAAGGACTCATTTTCATACAGAATAGACCAAAAATAGGGAGGATCAGAAACAATGAAATTCATTAACAGCATTAAATGAACTGGAAAGCATAAATTACTTAGGAAAGAACTTCCTATTAGATGAAGGCAAGGATAATGAGGAGTAGGAGTATCAGTTGTTTTAACATCAATAGCAACAACAGCAGTAGTAATAATAGTAATAGTACTAGTGATGGTACTGGTTGTAGTAGTAGTGATGGCAATAATAATTATAAGAGTGGTAGTAGTAGTTGTAGTAGTACTGGGTTGGCTATTGATCTTGGTTCTCAAAAATTGGCATCACTATGTTAGTCTTGCAGTATATCCAACTATGGAGGAATGAAACAATAAGAAGAGGTTTGGATACTCTACCAGAGGTTGAGCACAAAAAAATCCATATGAACATGGGGGAATGGAGGAGGGAATGGATTGAGGGGTGATTTCTCTAAATATGTGCCTCTCAAATTTCCTTTGAGATATTTTCATTATGCTTTGCTTCATTCTGCATCCTCTTTAATAAGAGCAACCCATTGTGGACAGTGCTGTACCTTTGTCTCCCAATGCCTTTGTCTCTCATTTCCAAAATTCTTGAAACCTTGAGAGTAGTTCTTGCATTAGTGAAAAAAAACTAATTTATGTGAGTATTTTCCCTGTGTGGGGTTCTTCATAAAATAGTCTTTTGGGCAAGCATTATAGTAATAGGAAGAATAGGAGTAGTAGTAGTAGTTGTAATTGCTGTTGGAGCAACAGCAGAAACAACAATATTGACAAGCCACAGGACATGATCATGTTTTGCTAAACAAAGATCTTGTGTAGTACCTCACATCAAATATTTCAAATATTTTCCACACATCATCTAATGACTTATCTGAACACATTCTAATGTGTTCAATATATGTGTTCTTTGAAAAAGTAGGAGACAATGTCCTTTATTGAAAATCAGGGTGAAAAAGACAAATTAAGAAGTATTTTATTAACCATTTCTTTCAACTCTTCATTGGGCATAAAAAAGAAGCATTACTATAAAGCATTTATTACATTATTTATTAAATTAATTTCTTACCCACTAGCATTTACTAAGAGCTTTTACTGTGCCAGGCAATGCTAGATGCTACTTAAGATTGGATAATATGAACTTATAGCAAGAAAACCTGAGTTTAAATTTTGCCTTTAACTGTTACCAATAGCACCTAGTTACTCATATGTAAAAAAAGAATTCATAATAGCATTTCTGTTAGATGGTGTGGAAGTCAAATTAAGTAATATAGGAAATACCTATATGTAATTTATGATAACCTACTATAGCATACTGCTTATTTGCCTTGCACAAAGTAGATTAGTAAAAATGCATTTTTTTGTCCTCTATATACATCCCCCTTTTTGCTTTTCTGATTTTCTTTGAGTTGTCAAATAATATTGAGTCATGAATGGTATATTCAGATTATATTTTTTTCTTTGGTTAGCATGTTTGAAGGAAATAGAAGCCAAAAGGGTATTCCTAACTAAATGCCAAAGACACTGTACTACTTGGTTCATTCTCTCTTTTTCCCAAATATAAGCATCAAAGCATGAATGAGATGCTAATATACATACATGGAATACTCAAAGACTAGATAAATATTATTCAACATTTTTTCATTGTATAGATTTCACAGTTATCAGATCAACAAGTCTTGGTTTTGCCTTTTTGCAAGCAGCTTTATTATACTAAGATTTTTAAAAGTAGCACTTGCTGAACTAAGATTTTACCTGCACTATAAAAAGATGTTAAACTTCCCATTTCAAAAAAAATCAGCTGAAAATGCATTTCCTAGCTCTTTCTCTGTGGTTCTCAGTAAAATAGGTACCATATTGAGATCTAGAGATATCCCTCTGGATTTGAGTCTTTACCAGTCTGGAATGAATAATTAGGACACCTTAGTCCCACTTTCATTTTTCATTGAAGTTAGAGTATTCTTCAACTTCCTTTCTTTTATATTTGTATGATATATTTTTAATAGCAATAACATTTTATTAAGTAGAGCTGGAGCAAAGTAAAAATGGAATATCATTTCATTGTTTATTAATTTAATTCAAGATTAATCTTTGTTTAAGTGGTTTCAAATATTTACCTTTCTTTATTTAACTTTCACTTTTCTCTCCACTTCTGCCTGATTTAATGAGGTGAATCTTCTCTGTTTCAAAAAGATCTTTGCAAAAGAATTTCTTTACAATAGCAGGGAAACTTTCCTGGTTATATCTTACCACATTCTGTAAAGTCACAAATCAGGAGAAACTTTTAGAGCCTTATTGCATTTTATTATTATACTTATTGGTAGTATGGGTTACATTGTAATCAAAAATAAATATTGAATTCTACATTTGACCCCTGACAGATTTTGTTGTGTGATATGGTCCAATACAGTCAGGTGTGTGTGTGTCTATGGATGGGGGGAGGGTGTGTTTGGTGACACTGTCAGTTTTGACCTGGAGGAAGTTGCAAGCAACTGAAGGTCTTTGAGAGAAGGAATATTCCAACCTTTCTTAATGTCAGAGCCTTTAAGAAAATGACAATTGTCTTTCAACAACTAATGATCAATTCAGTAACAAATCACTTAAACTACTATAGCAATATAGCCTAGTTTCTCCCTCACTATTCACCTCCTAACCCTAAAATCTTAACTTGTTTCAACATAAAATTATCCCTGTTTTTTAAGCAACTAACATTACCTTTTGGCTAATATGTCAATTTAAGAATATTTAAAGTTCCCAAATACAAGAGTCTTTGAGTTCAATAAAGGATAGAAGACAATAAAATGAGATAAAACTGAAGGTATCTGGTATGTTTTTTTCAGAGAAACCATTTATTGAACAGAAATTTAAAGTCATACAAGTGCTACAGGAAATATGGAGACAGCAACAACAAAATTACAGGACTTTATGGGCAACTAGATTCTGGGGTATCAACCCTGAAGATGATTCTTTGCTGAGCTGAAATTTTACCTTACATAATTACTAGCTATGTGGCCTTTGACAAGTCATTTTACCCTCTTTGCATGAGTTTCTTGATCTTTTGCCTCAATTTCAGATATACTGAATTGGAGAAGGAAACAACAAATAATCCAGTACCTTTGCCAAGAAAAGATTTAAGAAGGAATCATATATATCGAAAATGATTGAACAACAATTACACTTGATAGGACAGTTTTTCTCATCCATAAAAAAGAGATAATAACACTTTTATTATCATGTTCCCAGGGTTGTTGTATGGAAAAAAATTTTGTAAACATTAAAAATTTATCTAAAATATATAATTGTTTTGCTAGTTGTACTATTAGGAGCAGTAAAATAACAGTTAGGAATAGTGATCTGGTCTATTAAGCTAGAATAATTTTATAACAATTATAAAAAATAGTAGCAGTAACAATGGTCACTAGATTCATAGAAATGCAGAATTTGAAAGTCTATTAATAAATACTATCCAATATAAATGTCCAATACAACAAATTTCCATGGAGTTGTTAAAGGTCCAGTTAATTGCAATAGGGATAAGATTAATCTGAAATAATTATAGATATTATTCTCCATTCATTCAGCATCCATATATTATGAATTTATTCTCATATACAAACTAGTGCTTTCTTACAGACTGCCTTTATCTTCTTGAAATTTCTGTTGACTCCTAATTCTTGCATACATTATTACTATAGTAAAATTTGTAATGCATTTCCATTTTCTGATCACCCATCCCCAGACTTGTCTATTGAAATCCTTCCCTAAATTAGCTGCTCAAATTGAATATAATTCTTTATCTGTGAATTTATAAAAACAGAAAAGGGTGAGATATCACTCCCCACCACTGTTGCCCTCGACACTATTTGTCTATTAATTCAACTCAAGATTGCATTTTTTAATCTACCACCCTATTTATCATGCTTGATGCATAATCACCTAAAATTCTTGGGTTTTTTGACATAACTTTCTTTCAATTCCCATCTACCATCCTATACTTTTTAAGCTAATTTTTATAGCAGGAATAAAAATAAATCAAGAACTTTTCTTATACAAGGAAAGCAGAAAGCTGGGAAGCAATCTTCATAGCTAGGAGTTCTGATAAAGATTTCATTTTAAAATGTATATAGAGAACTGCATGAAATGTATAAATTTATAAATCATTTCCCTATTGATAAATGATCTAAAATTATGAATAAATAGTTTTCAAATGAAGAAATTAAAACTATATATAATTACATAAAAATTGATCCAAGTCATTATTAAATGATGAAATACAAATTAAAACACCCTTGGAGTATCACTTCATACCTATCAGATTGGCTAAGGTGATGTAAAGGGAAAATGATCAATATTGGAGAGGTTGTGGGAGGACTGGGATAGCAAAGCCTTGCTGGTAGAGTTGTGAACTGATCCAACCATTCTAGAGAGCAATTAGGATCTATGCCTAAAGTGAAAAAAAAAAAACTTTTCATAACCTTTGACCCAGCAATTCTAATTCTAGGTCTATATCTAGAATAAATCATAAAAACTGGGGAAAGTCCCACATTTTCCAAAATATTCATAGCAGCTCTTTTTGAAGTGACAAAGAATTGAAAATTGAGGTTATTCCCATCAACTGGGGAATGCTTAAACAAGCTATGGTGCATGAAAATTATGGAATACTATTGTTCTATAAGAAAACATAAATGGTTAGACACTAGTGAAGCACAGAACGAGTTACAGGATCTGATGCTGAGTGAAGGGTGCAGAACCAAGAAAACAATGTGCACGTTAACAACATTATGAGATGTTCAACCTTGATGGATGCAACTGCTCTGGGAAGTTCAGAGATTTAGGACACCCATAATAGACCAACTATGTACAATGTTATCCCCATCCAAAAGAAGAAAAAAAATCCTTCAGAATTTGATGAACAATACATTCACTTATTTTAATGAAAAAGTCTCATGTATTTCTTTCCCTTTAACTGAATACTTTATGTAGAATGTAAATGACAAATCTGTAAACATGCTTAACACAAATGTGTGTATATATATACATATTTATACACACACACACACACACACACACACACATATATATATATATATATATACACACACATATATAATGTTGATCTGATTGTATGCCATTGAGGGGAGTGGGGGTGGGAAGAGAGGGTGGAAGAAAATTTTGTAACTGAAAAAATACATAAATATGTATATATATATATATATATATATATATATATATATATATATATATACATATATGCTTGTGAATGAATGTTGAAAAATCTAGATAATGTGTATTTAAAAAAATAAAATAGCATTTAAAAACAACAAAAACAACAAAAAAGTACTTTCCTAATCCTCTTACTTGTCATTTACTCTAGGAATTACTGGTCATCATTTCTATATGGTAATACTTTCCTTGTCCTCTCCCTTGTTATCATAATTCTAGATTAAATAGTTATTTTCCTTAATGTTATAGTGTAATAGAAAGAAAAAAATACTAAATTTTTGAGTCAGAGTAAGGTGGTACACATTTTGACTCTAATTAGAATACCAATACAATCATTTATTACAAGAATAATATGGAATACAATTTTTAAAAATCATTATTGGGCTCCATTTCTTCTTCTATTAAGATACAAAAGTTGAAGTAGATGACCTCTAAGCTCCCTTGAGGATTGAAGTCTATACTTCTGCAACATTTTTCCTCCCTATTCCTTAAATTACTGTAAAATCTCCTCAATCACATTATCATAATATTTTATATATTTTTCTAAGGTGTACTTTGTATTATTATGAGTCCTTCATAAATCATGGTACATAAAAATAAGCTATGTTCTACATTTCCTATTTCCTATATTCTGTATTACTTCTTAAAACTTTTTTCCCTACCTGGGATAATTTTAAAAGTTTCTGCAGTCCTTTAGCTATCTCAACCAATACCTCCAAAGAAACTCAAACTATATAAAAAGTTTGCTGGTTATATCATTTTTCTCATGGACAATGATCAGTGCATCATGAAATTGGTGGTTTTGGTGAGTATTTGCAGATTTTCAGTTATGTTTCCAAAGTCAACATATCTATGAATAAGGCTATCTCAAACTGATGGGAGAAAATAGGCTTGAGGAAGAGGACTTAAAGTTTGGGTCATTTGGGGGGTGAAGAGCTTATCATTATGATTTTCAAAGATAAAAAATGCATGAATTTTAATCCAAAGTTTACTGCAAAAGTTCACAATTTATTAAAAGAAAGTTCATAAGTTACTACATAAAATTCATAGATGACTACAAAACTTGACAGGTAAAGTTCTTTGAAGAAGCAATAAGATAGGGATTTCTTAAAGGAAAAGCTGATTAACAGAAGTTGAAGTTAAAAAAAAAGGCTAAATTTCTTAAGAAGGAAAAAAAGGAAAGAAAATAAGCCTAGTTAAACATATTTCCAGTCAGATGGAGGTAACATCATATTGGTAGCTGCAAGCTGGAAAAGAAGCAGTCAACTTAAAAAGGGAAAGGGAAAAGAGAAGAAACTTAGGGCAAAAAAAAGAAAAAGATGGGAGGAAGTCAGAGAAAAGAAGAGAAAATTAAATAAAGATAGATCCACTCACATGGGGTGGGTCCATATTGTTCTAGAAGCATGGGCCAGATCATGTGGTTCCAACTTAGTGGAACAGAGAACAGCAGTCCAACTGGGAGAAGATTTCTGACCCAGCAGATATTTGCTTAAATGCATTTCTGGGGTGAGTGGAAAAAGGCTTGTGCTTAAGGAGTAGTTTATTCTCCAATATTAATGCCATAGGAGCAGTTCCCAAGCTAAGGCAGCACTCATTGTGCACAAGTGGCATTCTACTTGCTATATCTTCTTCTGCCCCAAAGTACGTGACCAAATTCCAAAATGTCTTTTTTAGTGGAGATCTCAAGGAGTCAACACAGACAGGAAAATGTTCTCCATAGTACAGAAAAGTTTCAAAAAGATTACTACATTTTCTCCATGACCAAACTATCCTTGCTTCAATACCTCTCATGAAGGAGTTACTAGTCTGTAAAATAAATCTTTCATTGATATGGTTGGAAATAGTATTATCCTATTTTATCTTTCTATCATATATCTACCTCTTTTAACATCCTTTTGAGGATAGGTTACAAAGAATTGTTCAAAAGATTGAATTTACTCTTATATAATATGTATGTAATATTTATGTAATAAAGCAATGTCTTCTCCCCTTTCACCTTCTTACTTTTCAGTGTCTTGTTATCTCCTTTTTCAATTGTCTGTCATTGGATTTAATTTTTCTCATGCCGGGAAATCTTTTCATTCATGTCATCCTTCCTATATAATGTTTTCTTCTAGACTGATGAGGAACAATTCATTTCTCTCTAATAAATCAAGTTAGCAAGGAGTTTTTCAAACCCTTCACAGTAATAAGCAATATACCTTCTTTACTTGTCTTCAAGTGAACTTTTGGTTAAATTATTATACAGCACTAAAATTCAATTCATTGTAATGATATTCATCCATTATAAAATAAAATAATTTAGACATTACGAAATCAGAATAAAACTAACATTTTATATGCATTTTTCATTTTGTCACATCTATACATACATACATGTTATCTATCTATCTACACTGTAAATTATCTAAGGATATATATATATATATATATACGTGTGTTTTTGTTTGTAGGTATATATATATATATATATATATATATGCTTTAATGTTCACTAAACATTATTAATTATGATGGTTATTTCTGGAGTTATTCTCTGTTTCTATAGCTGTTGGTAAAATCAATTTGTTGAGTTCCCCTCTCCACCAGGGGATAGATTCAACTCAGGAGAGAAAAGAAAACATGCATACAGCTGAGTGGGGAATACCAGCAGGACAACTGCCAGAGCTGGTTTATTGTAAACATTCAATAGTTCTTAGAGAAGAAAACCACTAAATTAGCATACATACAGGATGAAAACAATGATGTAACTTTTTTATGGGCAGGAATTAATCCAGCAGGATGTGACCCAGGTCAAGAAGTTCAGCAACAGGGCTTATCGAATACTGAGACCACAAATGACACAGCTGTGTTATCAAATCAGAGTTCCATGGAAGGCTTCCACTCAAAGGTCACCAGAGCTTAGGTTTTCCAGCCATAACTGGCCTCTTGAACCCAAACTCACTTGAGCAGCCTCTACACTTCCCTTTTTCCTGTGTACACATCAAACTCCCAATTGCCCAACTTGATGCTCATCCAGGGTAACATGATCCTGAACTCTATTGATAGTATATATAGTGGCTTTGGTTACAGAAAAAATACTTTGAAAAAACTTGGTAAATAGCAAAAAAGCAGAATAAAGAGAATTAATATAAGGCATAATTGTATAATACTCTGGGTCCAGTCCCCAAAAGGGTGAGATGATGAAACCATTTACTTATATTATTGACTGTCTTTTCAGGAATCAAATCTCATTGGGAGACTATTTGGACGTCTTTAGCCAATTTATACAAATATTCAACATCAAATAATAAATATCATGATTGCAACAAAGCTGAAATTATTATTTCTATTTCTATTTTTATAATACCATGTAACCATGTACAAATTACAGGTGGAGAATACAACCAATCATGCAATTTTTTGCTCAAATCTATATATTCTTGCCTAACACAAATTGTTTATTATAGAAGTTTGTAATGCATTAATCAAATGATAAAAATTTTCATAAACTATTTGTTGGAGTCTTAAATGTTCTAGTAACATTTTCTGACAATTTTTGAGTAAATTTTGCTTTTATCTTAACTTTATTCATCATTTCTTTACATACATATGCTCAAATAATATATTCAGAATAATTAATATTTTTCGCTCTTTTTTTCAGCAATGATCATAAATTCCTCTATATGGGGTGTGATACTATTTAAGTCAGAAAAAATATTCCTAAATTTTCATCATCTTATCTTTGATGTTTCCAGTAGTAACTTTGTTATATCACAAATAAATTTTCAGCTTTCCCTATCAAAATAACTTCAGTCATATTTTTTTCTCCATAGTTCAGCTTTTACCCATGGAGGGTTTTGCACAAAAGTCCAAAATTCAGTTCCATTTGCAGTTCCCAAATTGGCTTTCCTTTGCCATGATCTGTCCTTCCTTCTCCTCATGCTTTCTTTTTCGATTTCTTAAATGTAAGTTGTTGATTTTCAGTACTACTTGATTCATCTGGTCTGCAAAATCTGATGTTTTCTTCTGATATACAGACAGTTTCTCCATCTGTGGACAAAATAAAATCATACCCTCGACCCCAGATTAGTAATTGATCAAGTCTTTTCCAATGTCCGTCTTTTGTATCCTTCCACATTACTCTATGAGTACTCTTAGGGATGTTATTATGTTATCTAGGGTAATCTTGTAACCAAAGTGTTTTTCAGCAAAGATTTTATTCTTATCATGCAAAGTCAAATGATTAATGAATACAAAGCGTTATTTATGAGTAGTCTAGTATCTGCTTCCCCACATTCCCTCATTTCTGCTTAGGTGGGAACATTTTTAATGAACTATAGGCTTGATCCAATGGATTATAATGAATGCCTGTAATATGTTTTATATTGTATAGATAGAATTGTATAAATATAATGGGAGTACAACCAGGGCCATTATCTGTTTTCATAAATTTTGGTATCCCTGCAAAACAATACAATAAATGTTCAATCACACCTAGAGTAGCCTCTGAATGTTGTGCTGTTGCTATTGTATATGAAATAAATGTTTCTACAATAACATGAATAGATTTTATTTTTCCAAAAGGTCTATAATGAGTCACATTCATCTGCCATAACTCATTAGGTGTCTGACCTCTAGGATTTTTAAAATAATTCAGAGGGGCAGGTAAATATCACTTTGTGGACAGGATATTACTATATTTTTAGATTGCTCTCTGATGATATTAAATTGTTTCCTTAGTAAAGAGGCATTCCGATGAAATTTTTTGTAAAAGTTTAGCTTACTCTTCTATTAAGTTTATAAGGAGTGGAAGTATTAATTGATAGGTCCTATGATGACATATACATGTATATATATATATATATATATATATATATATATATATATGTATATATAGACATGTATATATGTATGTGTGTGTGTATATATATATATATATATATATATATATATATATATATATATATATATATATAAATGCAGGTGATCCAGGATGGGATTTTATATGTTCAATAAAAAAGGTATTTCTAATAACTTCTAGTAATTCTTTAGAGAGCTGATATAATAATACATTAGTGCTATGATTAATAAAAGATGATATTATGTATCTGATAACATGATAATCATACTTACTACTGTAAAAATATTAAGGCATTGTGGCCATTCTCTTAATACCAATAATATAACATATACATTTTTAGTATAGATGTAAAAGGAGTATATAATTTCTTTCCTATTATTGCATTATGCTTGGACTTACAGTTTTAGAATAAGGTCCATTATATTGTTTAATAATTTCAGGGAACCCAGAGGGTCATACTTTCTGATATTTTCCTTCATTATCTCTACAAAGCAATACAATTATTAATTCTAAAGTTAGATATTATTAACTCTTAACCTACATGAAACAGAAGGTTCCCAAACTGACATTTCATCCTCTTAAAGCAAAAACAAAACAAGTTCTCTTAAAGTTAACCTTAGATCTGAATATCTTTTACAGAAATTTCTTTCATCTTTCTGTTTTATAAGCTGATTTTCCTCTTATTCCAAATATATGCCAATTTCAAAAAGAAAACAAGATTCTCTATGAATTCAGTTTTATATATATATATATATAAATTTCAAAACATGTATATATATTAATGTATATATGTATGTATATATGTATATATATATAATGTGTATATATATATATATATATATATTAATTTCAAAACATCCAGTATAAAAATGTTTTTTTCAAAACCAGTTATATAATTTTTAATAGATAACATTTCATAAACATGAGATGGAAAAACTTTTCTCAAAAACTTTTCTCAAACTCTCTGGACCAAAACGACCTTGAGAGATATAACCTGTGGGCAAGGATTTCTCAAATTTTTGTATAATAAATCATTACATATGTGATGAATGACACTTTAATTCATTCATATTTTGTTATTGTAACACAGTTTTAAATTTTCAAAAAGTCATATGAATCTGTTCTTATAGAGTTTATTAATTATACAAAATCACACTTTCAATTTAAAGTATATTCCTTTTACTCCCTAAAATTTGGAAATAAAAAATATTCTTAGGACTAGATGTTTCAAAAAATCTTTAGGATTACAAGATTTTCTTTATAGTTCTCTTAATAATCTTACAAATTCTAAAACTCATATTCAAAATTACCTTAAATAATTTTCTTTTTCAAAATATAAAAGTTTGCAAATTCTTCTTTTCTGCATCAGTGTTATTCTAATTTCTCAAAGTCTGTGCTAAACAAAGATTTTTGGCAGACTTCCAGCCTCCATCAAGGCCATTCTGACCCTATCTGTTTTAGCATTCCCAATAGTTCTTTTTCCTCATGAGTCTGGAGGAGCCAAAATAATATAGCCAAAAATATTGTTGTTGTTATTATTATTATTATTATTATTATTATTATTATTATTACAAATCCATTTATTCATTTACATGTATTTTCAAATAACTTTGTTCACTGGATTACACATTATTGTTTTAACCAATTTGAAGAAACAGTTAACATTTACTTAGCAATTGCTTTCAAATCAAAACTTTCCACTTTATGGAGATTATTACTTCTCCAATCAATTTACTGCCAGATATTGTAACAGTGGTGGTTTAATGCAGTTTTCAGATCATCCCAATCTTATTTAAACACATATCTCCATTTACTTTCTCCTCTTCTATTTTATTTTCAAAGCTCCCCATATTGTTAGTATACTATGTTGAACATATCCCCATGTTGTTAATATAGTGTTCCATTATTCTTTACCATAAATTATTTTAAGACCAGTCAAGAAAATAATTTGAAGAACAATTTCAATTGCTACTAGATTCCTTATAAGTATAAATTATCAAATTATAGTAAATTTGTTATAAGGAAATTGTAAGTAAATTTACATTATATAAGTAAATTATAAGTAAAACTCCGTTAGACAATCAGATCAGAAAACAAACAATAGAAAATAAAGCAAATTAATAGAACACCATCTTTCCCCCCCAAACAACATGATTTCCAGGAAAATCTCCTGTGGGCCCAAATCATGGATTTTTCGGGAAAAGAAAAAGATCCAGATTTAAAAAGAGAGTGTGCCTATCAAGACACTAAGATATGACAATAAGTCTGACCATGCAAAGAGAGCTAAGAGCTTTCCTCTGCCTGGTTTTTAAAATAAACACATGAACAGAATCAGAGCACATTTAATCAGAGAGGCCCCTGAACTCTGGGGAAAACCTCACCTAGTTCTAACAGTAGAGAAAATACATAGAACATTTAATGTATCACAAAACTTTTTTTAATAAAAGGCTATTAATATTTTTACTACTTCTGGATTTTAACTAGTATAACTTTTGAAAGGGCAAGACAGTCATTTAAAAATGTTTCAGCCTAATTGGAATATCCCCATCCCCCTTCTTATTTTACAGTAAACCAAATAAGTTCTAAAGGGACAAGTCTTAAACCCTTTCTGGGGGAGAGGTGGAATGTTCTGTTCTTAAATCTTCACTTGACCCATAATTTTCTGTAATAACTAACATTATCAAAATCTATATTGATGAATTCCTGAAGCTATAATGTGACCATATCATCTTAGTAAAAGATTAACTATTTAATTTCCCATTACTTCTTTTATTAATTTATTTCTGGCATTACTTAGCACCCAAATTACATACATTAAAATTTACCTCCTGACTTTTTTGTATTTATGGAATTTATTTATCAAATTAAAAATAGTATTTCTTTTTATGATTTCTATGTATATCTATATATATACATATAGATAGATAACATATTTAGTAATAGTCTTTCCTGATTCTTTTGACACCAAATAAATTTTCTTTTTTAACAACTGTTTATCCAAATTTTCATGAAGTAATTCTCTCTCTCTCTCTCTCTCTGTCTCTCTGGCTAATAACTCCAAGGTCAAAAGATAAGAGCCAGATTGCAAAAATAGAGAATCTGCAGAGAGGGAGAAGGAGGGGAAAACCTTCTGGCAGAATTACAGTGAAGAAGCGGGGAAGAGAAAAATTCAATAGTATTTTATCATATTAATATTCATTTATCAGTTCGATTCAAAGTACCTTCTAAGCTCAATTCTCCTATTCTTGGGGACCATGGAGAACATCATAAACAGTCTGTAAAGACTTATCTTACTTGGTTTTTTATAGTTTCTAAGCTCTTCTCTTTAGCCAGTTTCTTTAAGATTTTTACATCCTCTCCTGGCTTTTTGAGTTCCTTGGAAAGTTCTTTCTCTTTTACAGCCTTATACCTGGTTGGAACAAGAAAGTAAAAAGCCAAGCTGCTCACGGCCCCACCCAAGCTTTCCCCCCACCTCAATCCTGGGATTCCTCACAGCTTAGTCAGGGGGTTTTCTTCTCCTGAAGGACTATCTCAGTCTCAGGACAACTTCAAGTCCCAAATGTTGAGTCCCCATGTCTACCAGGGGATGGATTCGACTCAGGAGCAAAAAGATAAAATGTATATGCCTAGGTGAAGAATACCAACAGGACAACTGGCAGAGCAAGTTTATTGAAAACATCCTATAGTACTTATAGAAGAAAACTACAAAATTAGGATACAGGATGAAAACAATGATGTAATTTTGTTATGGGCAGGAATTAACCCAGAAGGATGTGACCCAGGTCAAGAAGTTTGGAAACAGGGCTTATCCAATAGTGAGGCCATGAATGACACAGCTGTGTTAACAAATCAGAGTTCCGTGGAAGCTTCAGCCCAAGGGTCACCAAAGCTTAGGTCTTCCAGCCATAACTGGCCTCTTGACTCCAAACTTCGCTTGAGCAGCCTATACATTAATTAGAGATTTTCATTATCTGTTCATAAAAGAAAGAACTGGATAAGTCAGAAGTACCTCCAGTTTAATTCCTACAAAGCAACTTCACACATCAATGGAAAATCTGTTATATTATACAAATTTATAAACTGTGAAGAAAAGAGTTTCAAGAGAGAATACCCTGAAGGTGACTTTATATTCACCAGAATGGAATGTGAACTATTTATTTTTGGCTTGCAATTACTTTTCCACATCTTTAGATATGATGACATAATTTGTGATTTTTTTGGCTTAATTTTTCATTTCTCTGCAGTTTTTTAATAGTTCTTGCCCCCCCCTTTCATGTAGGTTGCCTCAAAGTAGACAAAAATGAAAGAATTTATCATAAAAAATTTATGAAGTTGCTAGAAAATCAAGACTCAATAATACTTCTTGAGTCAATAAGATTTTGATTTGGTGAAAAAGTTAAATTGTTCAGTATAATTTCTACTTAATTCTTGAAACTTCTATCTCTATCTTTTTTAATCATATGTATATTTTATTTGTTTTCCAATTATATACAGTAATAATTTCTACGTATCATTTCTGTAAGGTTTTGAATTTTTCAAACTCCTCCCCACTTCCTTGACACCCCTCTTCCTCCCACAGAAAGCAATATGATAATCCTTCCTTTCATTGTTTCCATGCTATGCATTTATGAAAATTCATTGTGCTGAGAGAGAAAAAAACACATGTCCTTGAGGAAAAATTAAAATATCAGAGATAGAAAAATTATATAATAAAGAAGACAACTTTTTTCTTTAAATGAAGGTAATAATCTTTGGCCTTTTTAAAAACTCCACAGTTTTTCCTCTGGACACAGATGGTATTATCCATAACAGATACACTAAAATTGTCCTTGATTATTGCATTCATGTAATAAACAAATCCATTAAGGTTGATCATCACCCCCATGTTGCTGTTAGGGTATACAGTGTTCTTCTGGTTCTGCTCAACGCACTCAGCATCAATTAATGTAACTCTTTCCAAGCTTCTCTGAAATACCATCCTTCCTGGTTTCTAAAATAACAAGAAAGTTCCATAACATACATATACCACAATTTGTTCAGCCATTCCTAATTGATGAACATTCCCTCTAATTCCAATTATTTGCCACCATGAACAGTACTACTATGAATATTTTTTAAAAAGTAATGTTTTTATCCTTTTTACATGATCTCTTCAGGATACAGACCTAGTAATGGTATGGATGGATAAAAGGGGATACAAATTTTTATTGTGCTTTGGACATAATTCCAAATTGCTCCCAATTAAGGTTGGATCAGTTTACAGCTCCACCAACAATGCATTAGTGTCCCAGATTTCCCACAATCCTTCCAACATTAATAATATTCATTTCTAGTCATATTGGGTAATCTGAGAGGTGTGAGGTGGTACCTCAGAGATGCTTTAATTTGCATTTCTCTAATCAGTAATAATTTTAGAGCAATTTTATATGACTATGGATAGCTTTCATTTCCTCATCTGCAAACTGCCTTTGCATATACTTTGATCATTTGTATATTAGGAAATGATTTTATTTTTATGAATTTGTTTCAGTTATTTATATATTTTAGAAATGAGTCTTTTGTCAGTAACACTAGCTGTAAAAATGTTTCACAATTTACTACATTTCTGTTGATTTTGGATTTCGTTGGTTTTGTTTGTACAAAAGCTTTTTAGTTTAATGCAATAAAAGTTATTCAGTTTTTGTTTAATGATTTTCTCCATCTCTTCCTTGGTCATAAGTTGCTCCCCTTTCCATAGATCTGACAGGTAAACTATTCCTTATTCTCCTAGGTTGCTTATAATATTGTCTTTTATGATTAAATCCTGCACCCATTTTGATCTTATCTTGGTATAGGTGTAAGATGTTGGTCTAGCCCAAGTTTCTGCTATACTACCTTCCAATTTTCCCAAATTTTTTTTAATTAAAGAGTGAGTTAGAAGCTGGACTCTTTGGGTTTTATCAAACAGCAGATTACTATAATCATTTCCTGCTGTCTCTTTATCACTTTATCCATAGATTCACCAATCTGTTCCTTAGCCAGTACCAGACAGTTTTGATGACTGATGTTTTATAATATAATGTTATATCTGGTAAGGCTAAGCCACCTTCTTTTGCACTTATTTTTCATTAAATCCATTGTCACTCTTGACTTCTTGTTTCTCCAGATGAATTTATCTTTTCTAGCTCATTAAAATAATATTTTGGAAGTTTGAATGGTAAGGAAGTAAATAAGTAATTTAACAGATATAATTGTAATTTTATTTTATTAACTCAGCCTGTCAGTAGTTGATATTTTCCCAGTTATTTAAATCTGTTTTTTGCATGTGTGTGAAAGGTATTTTGTAGTTTGTTTGTTTTTTATGGAGTTTCTGATTCTGCCTTGGTAGGTAGACTCCCAAGTATTTTATAGGGTCTGAAGTTATTTTGAATGGGATTTCTCTTTCAAGTTCATGCAGCTGTATCTTGTTAGTAATAAATAGAAATGCTCAGGATCTATGTGGATTTATTTTCTATCCTGCAACTTTGCTAAAGTTGAAAATTGTTTCTAGAGAGTTTTTAGTTGATTTTTTTAAAGTATACCATCATTTCATTTGCAAAGAGTGAGTTTTGTTTCTTCCTTCCCAATTCAAATTTCTTCAACTTCTATTTCTTCTCTTATTGCCAAAGCTAATGGTTCTAATGAAATATTGAATATTAGTGGTGATGATGGGCATTTTTATTTCACCCCTGGTCTTATTAGGAAGGCCACTAGCTTCTCTCCATTACATATAATGCTTGTTGATAGTTTGAAATTGACACTACTTATCATTCTAAGGAACAATCCATTTATTCAACACTATCTAGTGTTTTTAGCAGGAATGGAGTGCTATATTTTGTCAAAGTCTTTTTCAGCATCTATTGAGATAATCATATGATTTCCTTTAGTTTTGTTATTGATGTAGTCAATTATACTGTTTTCCTAATATTGGTCCAATCCTACATTCCTGGGATAAACACAACTTGGTCATAATGTATTATACTAGCAATAACTTGTTGTATTCACTTTGCTAAAATTTTATTTAAGATTTCTACATCCATATTCAATTGGGAAATCAGTTTATAATTTTCTTCCTGGTTTGGTTGTCAACACCATATTGGTATCATAGAAGGACTTAGGCTAAATTCCATCTTACCTATTTTTCCATAGAGTTTATATAGAATTGGAGCCAATTATTTCTTAAATATTTTGATAGAATTCACTTGTGAATCCTTCTGGCCCTGAAGATTTTTCGCTTATGGAGTTCATTGATGGCTTGTTGAATTTCTTTTTCTGAGATAGAGTTATTCCTGTATTTAATTACATCTTCATATAACCTGGGTATCTAACATTTTTGTAAATGCTCATCCATTTCACTTAGATTACAAAATGTAGTGGCATACAGTTGGGCAAAATAGTTTTTTTTTATTATTACTTTAATTTCATTGTAATTGGTGGTATGTTCACCTTTTTCATTTATTATACTAGTAATTTTGTTTTCTTATTTCTCTTTTTTTAATAAAATTAACCAAAGTATCATCTAGTTTATTGTTGTTTTCCTTTATTTGTTTTTATCTATTAGTTTCATTGGTTTTATTAGTTCAATAGTTTTCTTGCTTTCATTTTTATTAATTTCTCCTTAATTTTTAGAATTTCTAATTTGGTATTTATTTGAGAGTTTTCAATTTGCTCTTTCTCTAATTTTTTTTAGCCACATGCTTAGGGCATTGGTTTCCTCTTTCTTTATTTTATTCATCTAAGCATTTAAAGATATATTCAACATTAACTGCCTGGCTTATCTTATATCCATGGAGAGTTATACCTAAACCTAATTGGAAACTAAATAGCCTCATTTTAAAGAATGTGTAGAACACCAAATTATATATAAAATTAACATTCTCTCTCTTAAAGGTCATGGCTTTGAATTCTTTTTTTAGGCTTTTGCAAGGCAAACAGTTTGCCCAAGGTCACACCACTTGGTAATTATTAAGTGTCTGAGGCTGGATTTGAACTCAGGTACGCCTGACTCCAGGGCTGGTGCTCTATCCACTGTACCACCTAGCCACCCCGGGGCTTCGGATTCTTAATAAAAGGAAAGCTATCCGAATTACAACTATGAATTCCACATTGGTAGAACACTGTGGTGAAAATTTGGGATCAATTTCATGATTCCTTTTTACAGTTTGCATCAAAATACATTGTAAATATATTCATTATCCTATCATAATTGATCTCTATTTCTGTGTATACTTGTAATAAACCTCATTTCATTCTATAAACCATAATACTTTCTCCTGTAATCATTTCCAAATCTCAAAGTTAAGTTCTGATAGCTAGCAAATTCACCTGGACAAGCTTATCCACTATCTATTATGAGGTGATTTTAATCCTTATCAACATCTTAATAGCAGCAGTTTCAAATCTACTTTAGCCGATATAACAGAAAACACTAAACTCAATAAAACTTTTATTTTAAGTGGTTACATAATCAGAGGTAATTTAGGAAATCACTCATGAAGAATATAAGTTTTGGGGGCAGAGCACAGTCCTCAAAGCAGACTAAGCCCCTGAGGATCAGAAGCAGACCTGGGAGTCACCTGCCACAAAACCACCCCATAGCTGCTTCCAGTGAGCTAAGGCCCTGATAGGTAAGGGGGTTGGGGCTGCAGAGTTAAATGCAAACCTTGAGACAGTACTCTATTTCTTTGTTCAAGTTCAAGTCCAGGTCGAAATCTTGGTCCCAGTATTAGACAAAGGAGCATAAGGACAACAGAGCTCACTACTATAGCAGAACAGGGACCTTCTTCAAAGTTCCAAGGCAAAGGGGAGTGCTTGTGTTAATTCACAGACTAGAATACAGGCCGGGAGAGTGGTCAGAATTTCTCATAAGAACTTGGAAGAATTGAGAACTTGCAAGACCCATGGGAGTATCCATGAAACAGCTGTAAAATCCCTCAAATGTTTAGGACAGTGCATTGTCCATCCTTGAAACAGAGCCCCACCTTAACAAAGAGCTAACATGAAGTCATAGACTGGATAAATGAGGAAAGAACAGAAGAAAAAAAAAATCTGACCATTGACAAATAATTTGGTCCCATGAAGCATCAAAATGTACACTAAGAAGAAAACAAAGTCAAGGTTTTTATATCCAAAGCCTCTAAGAAAAATATTAATTGATCCCAGACTATGCAAGAGTTCAAAATGATATTGAAAATCAAATAAGGGAGCTAGAAGAAAAGCTGGGAAGAGAAACTGAGACAGCATTCATTAGGTTAATGAGATACAAAAAAAATAGTGAAGAAAATAACATCTTAAAAACGAGTTTGAGTCAAATGGAAAAAGCAACTTGAGAGGTCAATGAGGAGAATAAAGCCTTAAAAAGTTGAATTGACCAGATGGAAAAGGAGATAGAAAAACTCTCTGAAGAAAATGATTCCTTAAAATGTATAATGAAGCTAAGGGAAGCTGATGACTTTGTGAGAAATCATGAAGCGATAAAATAAAGCCAAAAGAATGAAAAATTATAAAAAAAATGTTCAATATCTTCATTGGAAAACCAATTGACCTGGAAAACATATCTATGTGAGGTAATATAAAAATTATTGGACTACCTGAAAGTTATGACCAAAGAAAGAGCCTTGGTCTCATTTTTCAAGAAATACTCCAAGAAAACTTCCCAATTCTTAGAAGCATAGGACAAAAATAGAAGTTGAAAAAATTCACTGAAGAATTCCTTTAAGAAATTTTAAAAAGAAAACTGCCAGGAATATTATAACCAATTTTCAGAACTCCCAAGTCAAGGGAAAAATATTACAAGCAGCCAGAAAGAAATAATTCAAATATCATAGAGATACAGTCAGGATAATGCAAAATTTTTCAACTTCTACATTAAGGACTCATAAGGGTTGGAATTTGCCAAAAGGCAAAAGAACTTGCATTACAAACAGGAATCACCTACCCAGCAAAACTGGACATCTTTGAAAGGGCAAGATGGACATTCAGTGAAACAGGGAACTTCCAAAATTTTCTGATAAATTGACAAGAAGTGAACAGAAAGTTTGACCTTCAAGTTCAGGACTCAGGTGAAGCATGGAGCAGGGGCAGGCAAATTATGAGGGATTTAATGATCTTGAATTGCTTATATTCCAGCATGGGAAAATGATACTCATAAATGAAATGAACCTTCTCATTTATTAAGATTATATATATAGACAAGGCTCAGGAGGGAGCTGACTTTAAAGGTCTAAAAATTAAAAAAGATGGCATTAAGGTGGTAGAAAGTAAGGTTCTAGGAGAAAGGAAAATGAGAGGTTAAGTGGGAAAAGTTATTTTACATAAAAGAGGCAAGGAATGGACTTTGCAGTTGGGTTGAAAGGGGGGGTGGTGAGGGGGAATGAATGAACCTTGAATCAGAGAGGGACTTACACACTCAATTGGGTACAGAAATCTCTCTTCCACTAGAGGAATATAGGAGAGTAAAGGGATAGCAGAAAGGAGGGAGTTTGTAGTTGAAATAAGAGAGGGAAGATCATGGGATACAGTAGTCAAATGCAACATACTTCTGAAGAGGGACAGGGTAAATGGAGAGAGAGAATTGAATAAATGGGGGTGATAGAAATAGGATGGAGGGAAATATAGCTAGCAAAGAAACTGTGGGGAAAAATATTGAAACAATTTCTCTGATGGACTTATGCTAAAGAGTGCTATCTAGCCCAAAGACAGAATTGGTAGTGTCTTAATACAGATTGAATCATATTGTCCCTGCTTATTCTATTTTCCTTGAGGTTTTTCTTTCTTTGTGGGGGCGGTATGTTTACTTATGTAACATGACTATTAAAGTAATGTCTTTAATGGTTACACATTTTAGCCTGCATGAAGTAACTGACTTTCTCCATGGGGGGAGTGAATTGGAAGGGCGATTTGGAACTCACAGTTTTGGCAGTAAATGTTGAAACTTGAATTACTGTGCAATTTTGGTTAAAAAAATCAAAAATTGAAATATAAAAATATAATTATCTTGAGGGCAGGGACAGCATTTATTTTTATTATTATATCAACAGTTTTCAGCTGTCAATCTGCATTGTTACAGGGGTTGTACTCTCTATGAATTTTCCCTAATTCTTTATTTTTTTGGTTGCTGCAAGACAAATGGGGTTAAGTTGTTTACCCAAGGCCACACAGCTAGGTAATTATTAAAAAGTATCTGAGGCCGGACTCTGAGGTCAGCACTCCTGACTCAAGGGCCAGTGCATTATCTACTGTGCCACCTAGTTGCCCTGAAGTTTCCCTAATTCTAATGAAAATCACAGGTCTTTCCAAGACAAAGAAAAAAAAATTCATTTTTTCTATGCCTTTAAATATGCAATGAAATTAATTAGAAAAATATAATTCATCATCAGAAAATAAATTACTAAGACTGCTATAATGAGTCTCCTTTTTCATTTTTCCTTTTTTGTTTATAACTATTTATATCACTAACTCAGGGGTCATAAGGCCACTATATGTCTACGTTTTAACTTAAATGTTGTTCAATAAATCAATTCTTTTAGGAATAAAAAGAATCTTTATTTGAAGAAGAAATTTTCTTATATGCCCTTCCACAAAAAAGAAATTTGTTTTTTACTACATTTATTGAATCTATTAAGTTAATGTCATGGTTTTTATTTCACTGTTTGTTCAGGGATAATTAAATAAATTCAATTATTTGGCAAATGTTTTCATGGAAGTCTGTATTTCATAAATTTTATATAGTCAGAAAAATATATAGTTCCAGACAAAATTCTATTTTCCTTAAAAAAAACTTTGAGGACATGATAACTATTCTTCACTGTACTTTTCTTCCATATAATTAGCATACTATCTATAATGAAAAGTAATAGTTTCTGCCCATTTTCTGCCCATGAATACTGAGAATTTAGTCATTTTAGTTGTTTAGTCATTTTTAGTCTTGTTCACCTCTTTGTGATTCCATTTTCTTGTCAAAGATATTAAAGTGGCTTGCCATTTCCTTTTCAAATTCCTTTTACAGATGAAGAAACTGAGGCAAACTGAGTTAAGTGACCTAGCTGGGGTCACATGGGAAATCTGAAGCTAGATGTGATTTCAGGAATTTGAATCTTCTTGACTCCTAAACTTTCCCTCTATCCTCTGCCTTTAGCTACCCTTAGTTGGTCCTAAGTCTGCCATGAATACTTAGATCATCATTGTTCTGCTCTTCACCATTCACCCTTAGTCTCTGATTAGGAACTAATGATTGATAAGACTATAGAAACTCTACCAGATGCATCTTCACTACACTGTATTTTTACTACATTTTTGCCATGCCTCTGATATACATCAGTTTCTTTTCCTGTTATTTTTCCTAGGTTCCGTAATCAGAATATGTTGCCCTTCCTAGATAGGGCAATCTAATAAAATTTTTCTTTGTCTATATGACCATTTTTTAAATCCCCAACTAAATATCTCTTCTTAATGACTGGAAGTAAACTTTGAAACTTGAATTACCCTGCAATTTTTGGTAAAAAAACTCAAATATTAAAATATCAACAATATAATTATTTTGAGGGCAGGGAGAGCATTTATTTTTATTATTACATCAACAATTTTCAGCTGTCAATCTGCATTGTTACAGGGGTTTCACTCTCTATGAATTTTCCCTAAATTTTTTTTTTTGGTTGTTACTGCTATTTGTACTCATATTGCTAGAGCTCATCACAGTGATTAACTCATAGCATGGATGTAATTGATCTTTTATTCTTTCAATAATAAGAAAGTCATTCATACACTTGAAATAATACATTAATGATGCCTTATGTAGTAGCATCCTCTGAGATACTACTCACCTGAGTTATAGTCAAATTCTTTTTTCAGGTCCACAAAATGCTACCAAATAACTTTGAAGATTAAGTTTCCACTATTGTAATACAAAAGAACATACTGGTGTTTCCCATTATCACCAAATAATCTCAAGTAATGTTTAGAAACGGGCATTTATTCAGGTAGGTGTCTAAGTAAATTTTGAATAAAGCATTAACCCCCCCAAAAATTTTTCTTTATTTTTGGGGGGAATGGGTTGAAACTAAACTAAAGAACAAATGTAGTGACAATATCTTAAAGTCTTAAATATTCTTTCTATAGGGACTCTTCATAAAGATTCTCTCGTATAAGTTCTGTATTCAGAACCTATCTAAAACTAATATGTTCTCTGCTATGGGGAAAGGAGAAGAGAAATATATGTTTTGAAACTGCTTCCTCCCCCAGGACATGTTTTTTCCTCTTTTTCTTCACTCTCTCTGTGTCTATGTGTGTTTCTGTGTCTCTCTTTTGTTTCTTTTTCTTTTTCTTTATTGATGTGGTAAAGAGAAGTGAGAGGGGAGAAAAGAGAACTTTCTTTCTTGGAAAAAATAATTTCCTCCCTAGTTACTGGCTTCCAAAATTGCTTTATTTTCTGACATTGTCAAAGATGTGGGTAGCTAATTTTGTTAGCCATTCATACTTTTTCCCTTTATCATCTTGAAAGAAAGAGAGCTACAAGAGGAGCAAAAACAAAAACAAAACAATAAAAAATATGTCTTTAATTGAGGCAAAATAATTGCAGATGAGATGCCATGCAACAATAAAGAACTGGAGTGCTCATGAGAATGGTCAGTGTCTAAATACATTTCAGAAAAGGTGGTTGTCTCTTACAGAATACAGCCTTGAGAAACAATTATATAAGTAGCCTTGTATAACAACTAAAAGTCTATAGAGTAGGCTAGGGAGTGCTGACATCAGGTCAGAACAGAAGACTCCCAAATGAAGCAACAGGAACTTCTCAAAGATTTTACAAGACTAACCCAAAGGAATTGAACCTGCTCCAGCACTGTGGTCAGGGTCAAACAGCCACTCTGTTGTTGCCATTCAATATCTTCTTGACTCAAGAGATTCAGCCATCTGCTTGGATAATCATGAATATCCATCATGTCAACAGACTGATTTTGTAACTTGAAAAAAAGGGCACTTTCACTTGATAATGTATTATGGAATAGACCTGTTGTTAAGTGAGGTGTGGGGTAGATGAAATTTCAGTCTTTGTTATTTTTTTAATTTTTATTAAAGATATTATTTGAGTTTTACAGTTTTTCCCCAATCTTGCTTCCCTCCCCCACCCCCACCCCACAGATAGCACTCTGTCAGTCTTTACTTTGTTTCCATGTTGCACCTCCAACCAAATTGGGTGTGATGAGAGAGAAATCATATCCTTAAAGAGAACAGAATTCTCAGAGGTAACCAGATCAAACGATAAGACATCTGGGTTTTTTTCCGAATTAAAGGGAATAGTCCTTGTACTTTGTTCAAACTCCACAGCTCCTTATCTGGATACAGATGGTACTCTCCTTTGCAGACAGCCAAAAATTGTTCGCAATTGTTGTGCTGATGGAATGAGCAAGTCCTTCAAGGTTGAACATCACTCCCATGTTGCTGTTAGCGTGTACAGTGTTTTTCTGGTTCTGTTCATCTCACTCAGCATCAGTTCATGAAAATCCCTCCAGGTTTCCCTGAAATCCCATCCCTCCTGATTTCTAATAGAACAATAGTATTCCATGACATACATATACCAAAGTTTGCTAAACCATTCCCCAATTGAAGGACATTTACTGGATTTCCAATTCTTTGCCACCACAAACAGGGCTGCTATAAATATTGTTGTACAAGTAATGTTTTTACCCTTTTTCCTCATCTCTTCAGGGTACAGACCCATTAGTGGTATTGCTGGGTCAAAGGGTATGCACATTTTTGTTGCCCTTTGGGCATAGTTCCAAATAGCTCTCCAGAAGGGTTGGATGAGTTCACAGCTCCACCAACAAAGTAATAGTGTCCCAGATTTCCCACATCCCTTCCAACAATGATCATTATCCTTCCTGGTCATACTGGCCAATCTGAGAGGTGTGAGGTGGTACCTCAACGAAACTTTAATTTGCATTTCTCTAATAATTAATGATTTAGAGCATTTTTTCATGTGGCTATGAATTGCTTTGATCTCCTCATCTGTAAATTGCCTTTGCATATCCTTTGACCATTTGTCAATTGGGGAATGGCTTTTTGTTTTAAAAATATGACTCAGTTCTCTTTATATATTAGAAATGAGTCCTTTGTCAGAATCATTAGTTGTAAAGATTGTTTCCCAATTTACTACTTTCCTTTTGATTTTGATTACATTGGTTTTACCTGTGCAAAAACTTTTTAATTTAATGTAATCAAAATCATCTAATTGGTTTTTAGTGAGGGTCTCCAACTCTTCCTTAGTCATAAACTGTTCCCCTTTCCATAGATCTGACAGGTAGACTAGTCCTTGATCTTCTAATTTGCTTATAGTATTGTTTTTTATGTCTATGTCCTGTAACCATTTGGATCTTTTCTTGGTAAAGGGTGTGAGGTGTTGGTCTAATCTAAGTTTCTTCCATACTAACTTCCAGTTATCCCAGCAGTTTTTATCAAAGAGGGAGTTTTTATCCCAGTGGCCTGACTCTTTGGGTTTATCAAACAGCAGATTAGTATAATCCTCTCCTGCTTTTACACCTAGTCTATTCCACTGGTCCACCCGTCTATTTCTTAGCCAATACCAAACAGTTTTGATGACTGATGCTTTATAATATAATTTTAGATCTGGTAGTGCTAAGCCACCTTCGTTTACATTTTTTTTTCATTAAGCTCCTGGCAATTCTTGAATTTTTATTTCTCCATATGAATTTACTTATAATTTTTTCTAGCTCATTAAAGTGATTTTTTGGAATTTTGATTGGTAGGACACTAAACAGTTTACTTTTGGGAGAATTGTCATTTTTATTATATTAGCTCTCCCTATCCATGAGCAGTTGATATTTCCCCCTTTATTTAAATCTGATTTAATTTGTGTGAGAAGTGTTTTATAATTGTTTTCAAAAAGATTCTGAGTCTGTCTTGGCAAATAGACTCCCAAGTATTTTCTACTGTCTGAGGTTACTTTGAATGGAATTTCTCTTTCTAGCTCTTCCTGCTGTTTCTTGCTAGTCATATATATGAAAGTTGGGGATTTATGGGGGTTTATTTTATAACCTGCAACTTTGCTAAAATTGCTAATTTTTTCCAGTAGTTTTTTAGATGATTTCTTGGGATTCTCTAGGTAGACCATCATGTCATCTGCGAATAGTGAGAGTTTTGTTCTTCCTTCCCAATTCTAATTCCTTTAATTTCTTTTTCTTCTCTAATTGCTGATGCTAACATTTCTAATACAATATTGAATAGTAGTGGTGATAATGGGCACCCTTGTTTAACCCCTGATCTTATTGGGAATGCCTCTAGCCTCTCCCCATTGAGTATAATGCTTGTTGATGGTTTCAGATAGATACTGCTCATTATTTTAAGGAACAGTCCATTTATTCCTACACTGTCTAGTGTTTTTAATAGGAATGGATCCTGTATTTTGTCAAAAGCTTTTTCAGCATCTATTGATATGATCATATGGTTTCTGATAGGTTTGTTATTGATATAATTGAGTATACTAACAGTTTTCCTAATATTGGATCAACCCTGCATTCCTGGAATAAATCCTACTTGATCATAATGTATTATCCTAGTGATGACTTGTTGTAGTCGTTTTGCTAAGATTTTATTTAAGATTTTTGCATCTATATTCATGAGGGAAATAGGTCTATAATTTTCTTTCTCTGTTTTAACTCTTCCTGGTTTAGGTAGCAGTACCATATTGGTTTCATAGAAAGAGTTAGGCAGAGTTCCATCTTTCCCTATTTTTCCAAAGAGTTTATATAGGATTGGAAACAATTGTTCCTTAAATGTTTGGTAGAATTCACTTGTGAATCCATCAGGCCCTGGAGATTTTTTTTTTAGGGATTTCACTAATGGCTTGTTGAATTTCTTTTTCTGAGATAGGGTTGTTCAGGTATTTAATCTCTTCTTCATTTAACCTGGGCAATTTATATTTTTGTAAATATTCATCCATTTCACTTAGATTATCAAATTTATTGGCATAAAGTTGGGCAAAATAATTTCAAATTATTACTTAATTTCCTCCTCATTGGTCATGAGTTCACCTTTTTCATTTTCAAATTGACCAGAGGTTTATCAATTTTATTGGTTTTTTCATAATACCAACTTTTGGTTTTATTTATTAATTCAATAGTTTTTTGCTTTCAATTTTATTAATTTCTTCTTTGATTTTTAAAATTTATAATTTGGTATTTGATTGGGGATTTTTAATTTGTTCTTTCTCTAAATTTTTTAGTTGCATGTTTAGTTCATTGATTTCCTCTTTCTCCAATTTATTCATATAAGCATTTAGAGCTACAATATATCCCTTGAGAGTTGCTTTGAATGAATCCCATAGATTTTGGTATGTTGTTTCATTATTATCATTATCTAGGATAAAATGGTTAATTCTTTCTATAATTTGTTTTTTGGTCCACTCATTTTTTAAGATGAAGTTATTCAGTTTCCAATTTGCTCTGGTTCTATATCTCCTTGGCCCAGTATTGCATATGACTTTTATTGCATTGTGATCTGAGAAAGATGTATTCACTATTTCTGCCTTTCTGCAGTTGATCATTAGGTTTTTATGTCCTAGTACATGGTCAATTTTTGTATCAGTTCCATGTACTGCAGAGAAAAAGGTATATTCCTTCCTATCCCCATTCAGTTTCCTCCATAAGTCTACCATATCTAACTTTTCTAACAATCTATTTACCTCCCTAATTTCTTTCTTGTTTGTTTTATGATTTGATTTATCTAGATCTGATAGTGGGAGGTTGAGGTCTCCTGCTAGTAGAGTTTTGCTGTCTGTGTCTTCCTGTAATTCTTTCAGCTTCTCCTCTAAGAATTTGGGTGCTGTCCCACTGGGTCCATATATATTCAATATTGAAATGACATTATTGTCTATGGTACCTTTTAGGAGGATAAAGTTTCCTTCCTTATCTTTTTTAATGTTATCTTTTTTTGCTGCTACTTTTTCTGAGATAAGGATTGCTACCCCTGCTTTTTTTACTTCAGCTGAAGCAAAATATATTTTGTTCCAACCTTTTACCTTTATTCTATATGTATCTCTCTGCTTCAAATGAGTTTCTTGTAAGCAGCATATTGTAGGATTCTGATTTTTAATCCACTCTGCTATTTGCTTATTTTTTAAGGGAGAGTTCATCCCATTCACATTTAAGGTTATGATTACTAATTCTTTATTGCCCTCTGTGCTATCTTCCCTCTGTTTGTATTTTTACCCCTACCCCCTTTTATCCATATTCCCCAGTATTTTGTTTTTGAATACCACCCCCTTCAGTGTGTTTGCCCTCCTATATTGCTCCCTCCCCTTTCCCTGTTCCCTTCCCTTCCTTTTGTTATATCCCCTTATTTCCTCCACTCCCCTTCCCTTTCTCTGTCCCCCCCTCCCCCTTTCCCCTTTTACTTCTTGAAAGGTTAGATGTTTTATAAGTTAACTGATTATGTGTAGGTTGACTTTAAGCCAAGTCTGATGAGAAGAAGATTCAGGTGTTTCTCCTCTACTCCCTTCTTCCCCTCTATTACCATAGGATTTTTGTACCTCTTAGTGTAATGAAATTTGTCCCATTCAATCCCCTCCCTCTTCCCGTCTCTTTCCTGTCCCCCTTTTTAGGGAGGTAGTGTATTTTTTTTTAGATCATTCTATCTAAGTCATAGAAAATTCTGAGTGTCCGTCCCTTCTAGTTCAGTATATTCTGTTGAATAGAGTCCAAATTCCTGAGAGTTATTAGAGTCTTTCTCCCCAGTTGAGTTAAAGCCAGTTACAACCCATTAGATATCAGTCTCATGGATAGGTCATGGATGTCTAGCATTTCTGGCTATGTATATTCTCTCTGTTAGAGTTACATTTCTCTGGATTTTCAGGATTTATGAGAGTCTCTACCCACCCCCATGCTGGGATATAGCCAGTTTCAACTTGCTGGATTGCATTTTTTTCCCTTTTACTGCCCCCCCCCCTTTTTTTTACCTTTTCATGTGTCTCTTGAACCTCCTGTTTGATATCCAAATTTTCTGTTTAGCTCTGGTCTTTTCATCAGAATTTTTTTGGAATTCTTCCATTTCATTAAATGTCCATCGTTTTCCCTGGAAGAGAAGGCTCAGCTTTGCAGGGAAGTGGATTCTTGGCTGCATTCCAAGCTCCCGTGCTCTTCGAAATATCTCGTTCCAGGCACTTCGATCCCATTAAGTTGATGCAGCCAGGTCCTGCGTGATCCTTACTGTGGCTCCTTGATATTTAAATTGTTTCTTCCTGGCTGCTTGCAGGATTTTCTCTTTTATCTGATAGTTCTGGAGTTTGGCCACAACATTCCTTGGTGTTTTCCTTTTAGGATCTTTTTCTGGTGGGGATCGATGTACTCTTTCAATAACTTTTGCCCTCCGATTACATGATGTCAGGGCAGTTTTCCATCACTAGATCCTGTAATATTAAGTCTAGTCTTTTTTTCTCTTCAATGTTTTCAGGAAGTCCTATAATTTTCAGGTTTCCCCTCCTCCATCTATTCTTGAGGTCAGTGGTTTTGTTGATGAGGTATTTCACATTTGCTTCTATTTTTTTCTATTTTTTGATTTTGTTTAACTGACTCTTGCTGTTTCGTGGAATCATTAGTTTCTTTAGACTCCATTATTTTTGGGGGGGAGGAGTTTTCTTCATTAACCTTTTCCAATTGGTCGATTCTACTTTTGAAAGAGCTATCCATTTTACCAATTGAGGTTTTGAGAGAATTAATTTCTTTTTCATTTGCTCATTTGAGGATCTCAGAGAATTATTCTCATTTTTCAAGGTATTAATTTTCTCCCCCAAATTTTCCAGTTGATTTTTAAACTGCTTCCTTATTTCTTCAAGGAAGTCTTTCTGTGCTGGAGACCAGATTGTATTCTCCTCAGAGGTTCCAGGTCTCTCTGGGTTGGGGTCTTTCCCTTCCAGGAATTTTTCTATGGATCCACCTTTCTGCTGACCCTTCTTCATTATGCTAAGACCTTGAGTTGGGTGGGGCTGATTCACCTGGGCTTGGGATCTCTAAAGGCTTTACTGAGTGCAGTTTCTCTGCCTGGCCAGTAGGAGGTGCTGGATGCCCTCTCTGGGGTGTCTGTGACCTTGGTTGCGAGGCCTTCTCCCTTTGCTTGAGGGAGGGAATTGGAGCTATTGAATTCTTTTGCCTTTAATCAATGGTGGGCTTTACCCTGGCCTGAGGTGATTCCTCAGCTGGGCTGGTTCTTTTGCTCACAGGCCTGGGCCTGAGGCAGAAATAAGTTGCATTTGTTTGAGAAGAGGCCTCAGTGCAATGGAGGCATGGGCTCAGAGTTTCTCAGACCTGAGGAGCCCAGGGATGGTGTCCTCAGCTGTCATGCACCAGACCTCTCCCGGCAGCCCCTTCCCCAAGCTCCAGGGGGACAGCCTCAACACCAGCACCTCTGCTTCCCTGCGGACTCAATCCCCCTTCATCCAGCCCCACCGCTGATCCAGCAGGTCCGACTCTCGGGCCCTCAGACTCCCGGTTCCATTTCAGCTGTTGGTCTGGCTGATCTTCCCTGGAAGCTCAGACTCACCTGCAGGTACTCAGCCAAGGTTGCTGCGGGAGACAAATCCTGAGGTAGATTTTCCTCTCCTGGCTTTTCTTTCTGGGTTTCCTGGTTCGTATTTCTATTAAGAGGTTTGTTTCAAGTGATAGATGGGGAAGAGATCAGGAGACTTTAAAACTGTGCCTGTCTTCTCTCCGCCATCTTGGCCTCCCAAATTTCAGACTTTACTAATTTATAATAAATAATTTGAAATAAAGTAAAAATGAATCTAAAGGTACATTTTAAAACCAATAAGAAAATATAGTTCTAATTTTTTAATAAAATTAAAATGAATCTTTAACTTCAAAGTGATTGCAAATCACTCACAGCACTTCATTTCAGTGATGTGGCATTATAGTGATATAGATAAGTTCTTAAGAGTACTTTCTTCTAAATATAAACTGAAAAAAAGTTACTGGATCTGATTATAATTTCATTTACCAAATTTTGAAATGGTATATATTCATTAATATTATTATTTCACATATGTGAAATATTATAAAATTTCATTATTTTTTCAGGAAAATTAAGGAACCTGTTCAAGAAAATGAAGTAAACATGCTTAGGAGCTACTATAGATTTATATTATTGTTGATGATAGCTTTTGTTTTTCCTTTAAAACTGTACCTGTGAGAGATGCTTGGAATCAGTATCAAAATGAATAAATGATTTTCACTATTATAAGTAAATAATACCTCTCAGATATACAAATATTGGGAAAATTTTGATGAAACAACAGATACAAATAATCGCAAGAAGTAAAATGAATAATTTAGATTGTAGAAAATCAAAAAAATGTTTTACACAAAAAACTAATGAAGCCAAAATAAGAAAGGGGACTAAAAATTGGGAAAATGTAGGAAACTTCTGATAAAGATATTATTTCACAAATATATAAAGAAGGGAACAAAATTTTACAATAATAAAATTATTTTGCTGTTGATAAAGTCACATGATGTAGACAGTTTTCAAAAGGAGTAATCACAGATATCAATAGCTGCATAAAAAAGTTTTAAATTACTATTAATTAATGAAATGACTCAGCAATATCACCTCAAACTTATCAGTTTAGCTACCATGACAAAAAGGAAAATGACAATTGCTGAAGGGGGTGTGGAAATTTGGGATACTAATTTCCCCTTGGTGGAGTATGAACTGCTTCAACTATTCTGGAAAGCAGCTGTGAACTTTGCAGAAAGGTCTACAACACTGTTCATATGCATTGACCTAGCATTATCTTCACAATATATGTATTCAAAGAAATCAACGAAAAGGGAATTAGATATATTTATACAAAAATAATTAAAGTAAATCTTTCTTTGGTGGAAAAGAATTTTTAAATTAAGAGAGTACCCATCCAGTGGAAAATGGCTAAATTAGATTCAGTATATGATTCAATAAATGATGGAATACTATAAGAAATGATGAACTGGATAGTTTCCAAATAGAGGTGGAAAGAAATATGAACTCATGCAAAGTGAAATGAGCAGACAGAGAAGAACATTGTATACATTAATAACAATATTATAAGAATGATCATAAATTAAAGAAAGAAATCTACTCTGATATAATTTCAAAGGAAATATGATGAAAAATTCTATCTGTTCCAGGGCGAAAGAACAGATGAGTTTTGGATACAAAATGAAGTATGCTTTTATTTTTTCTTTGCTCTTGTATATGTATTTCTTTTTGCAATGTAATTAATATGTAAAAGTTTTGTATGAATTCTGATGCATAATTAATATCATATTGCTTACCTTTTCAAAAATGGGGAGGAGCATTAAAGAATTTGGAATATAAAATTTTTAAAAATCAATTTTATAATTTTTACATATATTTGGAAGGTATTTAACAAAATAACTGAAAAAGGTAAATGTACCTGGAACCACGTCTTCTCTCTAAGTTCAAGAGAGCTAAACGCTAATTTCAATTTGAGTAGCAATGTGTATTACAAATCTTCAACTATTCTTGATAGAAAAGAAATATTTTATTTCATTAAAAGAAGCATAATTAATATTAAATGGTAATTTGATAAAATCAGATTCCCCTTGTATTACACAGTGATAACTTAATGAAAATGTCTGTAAGATTATAGAATTAAAACTAATTCAATAATAGGACTTAACATCTGTTTTGTAGATATTATATTATAGTAAAACAACTAATATTATATAGTAAAACAATATATTAAAACAATTAATGTAAATTTTCTACATCACAGTATTTCAAAAAATAAGATTGTGGTTTTTTTGACAAGCTGCTTTTCAGTGTCAAATATAATCAAATTTCTGACAACTATAGCATCTTATATTGAACCATTAAATACTTGAAAACATCACTTCATTTTCTAAAAGTACTGACAGTTACAAGGTGCATGGCAAAAAGTATATTTTATATTCTTAATCTGAATGGTAAAATTTATATTTCAGTGTCACTACAGATTTATGCAGGTCAAGTTAAAAAAATGAAAAAGTGATACAATTGACTAAGTGATACAGGCCAATATAATAATGCTAAAAATATTTTAAAGGTAGTCAGTAAGCTAGAAAATTACTTCTATTCCATACTACACCTATAGATTTAATTATAACTATTACAGATGGTAAAAGAGAGCCAATGTTATTTTGATGTATGGCAGTAGAATATCGTATGATTAAGGATATAACAGGATACTGGATAGAAAGAACTATACCATTGGTCAAATTCTATTTAGACTGGGGCATAATGAATTTTTTACTGAGCTTCCTTGTGTTTAATGTTGTTTAAGTACTCATTTGCAATTGTAGCCTCAGAGAACTGCCTATGCTATATGTTGATATAATGGAAAGACCGTTGCTTTTGAAGCCAAATGATCTAATTTTGAATGTCTGTTCTGCCTTTTATAATAAGCGGGACTTGAAAATTCACTAATGCTATCTGAATCTGTTACCTCACCTGTAAAATCAATGTTTTGGACTAGAAAAACTCCATGATTTCCTCCAGTTCTGAAATTATTATTTTTGTACCCTAGGATCTGTGAACCTATGTCAGAAGAAGGTCTTGAATTCAGATCTTTGAGACTCCATGACTCACCTATTACCTCCCAAATTGTCTATGTTTTTCTTGGTTGTTTTTGTTGTCCTAGACATATATTCAAGGTTATAGTTCAACCCTTAAAATTACAGGAGAAAACAAACATCCAATTCTTGTTTCTCTCAAGGTTTTTTGAAGGGTATCCTTTTAACTGATGTATTTTAGTTGAAAATTTTGAGGTAATTTATCCCATCTTTGGGAATTCTTCATCAAAATTTTTCATTCAAGAATAATTCAAGCAATCAACTACTTTTCGTTAAGTACTTCTTAAGGACACAGAGCCAGCATTTCTGCCTACAGATAGTTTAAAGTTTATATAGAGGCTATTCAAAGTATATTTATTTTCTAGAATATCTTTCCTTATTCCTTACCAGGTAGAAAAGTCTTATTTGTTATTCAGAAAGCAACTAAAGTCCCACCTATTCCACAACTCCTTTAGTCTTCCATATGCAATAATAATTATTTTGTTTTACAAAATTATATTTTACTTTTGATTAGTTTCCAAATGTTTTAGATGGTTATTTCTTTCCTTACAAATTCAATGACAGCATGAAAAAACTATTTTCATTATTATTTATTCATTGACTAGCACATGATATCTTAGGATCATATGTATAAAGTTGAAAGTAGCTTCAGACATATTGCAGTCTTACTTCCTGATTTCATAGATGAGTAAAATGAAGCACATAGAGGATATAATGACTTGTTCATGATGAAACACTAGTGGAGAGAGTATTCAAACTTGGGTCCTTTGATAACACATTCATGATTAGCAGTAGTTATTAACATTTTTATTGGTTTGAAATGTATATATATATATATATATATATATATAATCTCATATATGAATGCATATAGGTATCTATATATGTTCATATATATTTAGATTGGCATAAAATCTATATTTCATGTAAATTCATGTAGTTAGATATATACAATAGAAAATTTATATAATATATTTCATATACATGTACATGGATATATCAAATATGGTTAAAAACAATTAGACAATAAGACTGCTTGTAAGAGGATGTCAATTGGGTGTATGGGTAACAAAACAAAAATAGAGGAGAGAGAACTGTGAAGTGTAGTTATCAGAAAATATTGTGTGGAGAACTTAGAAACTGAGCAGGATTTGGAGAAGTGAAAATGAAGAGATAATTTTCCTAGATTTTCTATCATGAACGTTCTTATCCAAATCCTCTTCTATATAATATCTTTCACAAAATTCTAATCCAAAAATAGTAGCTACAGAGATGTCTGCTCTGATTTAACTTAAGGATGCAGATAAAGTAGGGAATTCTAAGAAACATTTTCAGCTAGTGACTATGCATGTATAAATGAAGTCCTTTTAAGCCTAGACCTAAGATAACATTTTTCTAGCCAAATTATAAATTACAAATTTTAGTCTATATAAATTGTGTCTCTTGCTTCTCCTCCTACATAGTGCTTCATTTCCAACATCTGAGTTTTTGCTCTAGTTGCTACACAAACACCCCCCCCACACACACACACTCTCCGAATGTTCTTCCTCATCATCTGTGCCTCTAAGCATATTTAGTTCTTTTTAAGGTTCGTTTTTAAGTCCCACATTCTACATTAAACCTTTCTTATTTGCCTCAGTTGCCAGTGATTAAACCACACAATAATCTTTAATTAATTTTGTATTTATTTTATAGACACATAATTTTTGTAGATCATCAGACATATCTACACACATGTGGGTTTCAACATAAGAATATATTTGAATATCAGTTATTTGCAATCAAGAAAGGGTTTGTTTTTAATTTTTTATACCTCCAACCTGCCAAGCATAATGGTAGAGAGTTGGTGTTTCATATTAGATTATTGATTGTTTATTCGTTGACAGTTTATATCCTTTATATAAATAAAGCTTACTTCCATACAACTCATAAAGTCAAAGTCATGTAAAAAAGAACCAAAATTTGCTCAGGGGTTCATATTTTCTTTTATAAATATAATAATTAAAATTCTTGAATTTGAAGCTTTTCTTTGATATGGCAAAATAAATTGGCTGAAAGCATCACAAACAAATCACTTAATGGACTGTTTTATAATCTACTGTGAACAATTGTTACAGAAAAGTTCTAGTTAGTTTTTTTTCTAATTTTTTTTGAAAAAGGTAACTTTCCCTAAAAAAAAAAGTGAAAGTGGAAATATCCAAATATTGAAGTCTACATTGGGATGCCATGCTGATGTGTTTGTATGGAAAAGTCAATATTGGGCACAATTTCTACTCCCAAAGATACAAATTTAGGGGAATTAGAATCCAACATACTGCTCCATTTATAATTATTACAGAGGAATAGGAAGGAATCTGAACATTTTTTTTCTAAATCTTATGCTACGTATTCTTAATAAATATGCTATGCCTCCTGAAATTTTGACATTTTGCAATCTCACCACCATACTGTTATATAAACTCTTCTTGTATTTATTATGACTATGTCCACAAAACCTATCTCCCAATTATTCCCTGTTTAGTATTATATGTATTTTATTTGTATCCCTCCTCCCAAAAGCATAGAACATTTCTAGGTGAATAGATATCAAAAAAAATCTCCATTTTCTGACTGACAGATGTATTGTCTTGGTTTCACAATATAATGTTGCTAATAGAAAATTTTATTTCTTAGTAATAAGAATCATATTTGTTCCAATTTTTAACAGAATGCATTCTTTATTGTTCAGTTTCTAGGAGTTTTCTTGATTTCTTTTGCAAATGCAAAGTAATTCGTTTCCCATAATTTTATTTTGAATATGTATTCTCATTGGTTTTACTAATCTATCTCAGAAATAGATATTAGAAAGATAATATACTGATTAGGTCATATAATCTTTCTTAGGCCCCATTGTTCTCTGCAGCACATTTGTCTCCCTATCTGGGGCTACATCCTTCCAATGATATGCTTGGATAAACCCATTATCACCCATGGGAGTTGAACAGTAATGAAACACACATCAAGGACAAAATAGAATTCCATCTCATATAGTATTTGCAAATAAGAATTTTAAGAGCAACAAGGTAAATATAAAAAGAGCCTTTAGAATTTTGCTTTTTTTCCCTGATTACTGCATGATCATACAAATATTAACAAAAAGTGGAGCATATACAAAAAAGTGTGCAATTTGTGCGTGCAAGAAAGGAATAGAGAGTCATTAAGAGTTCATTTAAATTATCTATATCTATATATCTCTCTATATCTATCTATACACACATACACACACATGGACACACACACACACACACACACACACACACACACACACACACATATATATATATATATATATATATATATATATATATACACACACACACACATGTATGGGTGACCAAAGCATTAGTTATTGATATCTCTCTTTTAATGCATAGAGTAAATTTATTTGGCATTTTTCACAGTATATACTATACAATTATATTACCATTTGATCTTTAAAATAACCTAGAGAGATGGGTGCTATTATTATCCATTATCCAGAAAATGAAAAAAGTGGTTGAGATGAATTTTGAATGCAAGTCTTTCTATCTCTGAGTCTAAATCTCTATGCACTAAGCCCCCAATGCTTTTCCAAATCTGTACCTATCTGCTGTTAAAGTTCCTCATAATTAGCAAGATTTCTTTATGTTTTCTAGATATTATCATTTCTAACCTTTTTGAAAAAAAATAAAAGTTTACCTAAGGAAAATTTTCACTTCAATAACATTGATAAAATCTTAGTGAAATTCAATAAATGTGTCTTTAAAAACAATATTTTATTGGCAGACATTTTTGCTTTAATTATATATACAAATATTGACAATGAAAATATGTTTCTGTCATATTTGTGTGAATTTACACAAGAAGATCACTTGATTTCCCTTAATATATCAGGACAAGAGTAATTCCTAGTCTTAGAATGGAAAAGATACACTTCTACTATTTTCATTTCTCTTAAAGTGAATTTTTATTTAGTTTTTTTTAAAAATTTAGCATTTTATAAAAAGATAATGACACATATAGGGTTTTACATTATATAAGAACAATTAGTTCATTCCCTTAAAGAAGAATGGGATGTTGGGAAGAGACAATAAAATAGATCACTTGGTTCCAGGCTTAAAATAATTTTTTTTCATTATTTTCCACTTTTTTTTGCTTGACTCAGTGTTAGGTAGTTATAGATTTCCTGAGAATACAAAGAATGACTGCCAAATTATTTGTTCTACTCATGAAAAGAGATAAAAGTTTGTAAGCTTTGCGATTTTTATTTTCTGCATGTATCTGAATGAAAATATCTACAAAAATCTTTTGAAAAAGTACAATTAATAATATTTTAATATTTTCTTTCATCCTAATGATTCCCAAAAGTGATCTAAAGTGTCCCCAAATCAGAGTATATGCTATGCCCCACAATGTAATTGATGATATAAACATTTAAGCTTTTATTTTCAGGGTAATTTGTCTGTTACATGGATTAATTAGTACTTAATCAGTCTTGAATGTTTTAGCTTCTGATTCAGAGAAAGATCAATATTATTGAAACATTTTTCAAGGAGAGAAAATTAGTCAAATTAGTCAAAAAAGCAAATTTTATATTCTTGTATGGATTCAATCCCCTTTTTCAATTTGATTATTCTTCTTTCAAAAAAAATAAGACAACTATAATATGAAAGTTGTTAATAATATAAAAGTAGGCTTTCCTCTTAATGGTGAAAAAAATAGAAATAATCCCATAAGATGGGAAATAGGGGAGATAAAAAGATAATTATATAAAGAAATGGCACCAGATTCTAATTCTGGAGAATCTTGAGGAATCCTGATTTTATTCAATACTAGTATAAATGTGTGTCCTGCCGTAAGGAATGAAAATGCTAGCAAAATGGACAAAGAGTGTCTTTAGTGCCATTTGAAAAAATACTTTATAATTATCTTTCTATGAAATAGTCCTTACCTTGAAGTTCAAACTCAAAAGTTATAAAAATAATTTCCAAATATTTAATCCTTTGGATATCAAGTGGATTGAGAACATAATTGTGATAGGAGAGAGTAAATACAATATTTGACCTATGCAGAGGTAATGTAGTTTTGTGCCCTCAATTTCAGGTCCTATCATTTTCCCCTGAATATCTTTCAATACAGGTATGTTGTGTTCCTGTTGTGATCTTCCCTACTTGAATTAATACTTGTAATATTGGCAGCTAGGTGGCCCAGGGAATAGATCACCAGACTTGGAGTCAGGAGGACCTGAGTTCAAATTCAACCTCGGACACTTAATAATTACCTGGTTGTGTGACCTTGGGCAGGTCACTTAACCCCATTGCCTCAAATGAAACTTGTAATATCATGTAATGTGTTATAATATAGTACAAAGTTAAATATCATGACTGATACTAAAAAAACCTATGGAAGAAGTAAAGCTGCCTGGGTTTAAAGGCATAAAAGAAAGAATTAACTTTATAACAGTTAACTATTACAGAATATTCCAGTTGAATAAGGGAAATTAGAAGGAAAAAGCACATTACATTAGCAGCTAACTTTTTTTTTTTGCAAGGCAAATGGGGTTAAGTGGCTTGCCCAAGGCCACACAACCAGGTAATTATTATGTGTCTGAGGCCGGATTTGAACTCAAGAACTCCAGATCCAGAGTCCAGGGCTGGTAGTCTATCCATTGGCCACCTAGCCATCCCAACAGCTAACTTTTTAATGCAACAGATAATACTGACCTTGCATGAACTATTGAAGATATTTAGCTTAGTTAAATAAATGTTTTTCATGACCTTCTACATGTAGGAAAAAGTAAAATGAATATTTAAATTAGATTGTGCAAACTCTAACCTTTATGATTCTATTTTTATTCTTATTGCTTAAGAAAGTGCTTAACACACTGTGGTTGCTTCATTAATTATTGACAATTGAATTGTAAGTTGTATAGCTTTGGATATACATAGAATTGCATAGCCATCAGAATTCCTATGTGATCCACATCTTAATGGTACTTTAATGTTGTTATTTTTGATGGTCCTGGTGGTGTTTTCTAATACATTTTCACTTAAGTTATATTATGACGTATTTATACTAATAATGCGTCATTTCATTAGGCTGTAGTTTTAGATCATCATTAAAAATTTGATTCATACAGTTTTAATATAATGTTCAAGTCATTGTTCTTTTAAGAAAAACATTCTGGGCCCCAGAAGATTGCTGTTTGAAAGTTGCTGCTGTTGTTTTTCCCAGATTAATCAACTGTTATTTTTGTTTATTCAAAATGTTAGCATAAATGCCTTTATTATTTGCTGTGACCACTCTCACTTAGCCAAGATAATCATTAAGAGTTAGTCACAGATGTCTCCAACAAAGCATAGAATGATGAGCAGTGAGCAGTTTAAAATTGTTAACCCACATGGTGTAAAGAGGGAGAATGTTGTTAGTTTTTCATGCTTCAGACATGGTTATTTTCCTTGAAGCTTGAAGAAAATAGACACTTCCACAAGGAGGCAGGCTGTTGATTTAGAGGAGTAGAAGGTTATTACCTTGAATCCTTGAGAGGGCATCTGTCAAGGATCAACCCATTATCAGACTAACTGAAGTTAGTGGATTAAAATGAGAATGCTATAGAATTTCTAGTGTGTTTCTACTAAAATCTACAGTTCTTGTTTTGTATTGTAGATCTCTTTTTTTCTCCTGCAGCTGAAGCTTAAATGATGTTTTAATACATTTGAGAAAAAATTATGTATTTCTCTTAGTGGATATTAAAAAATATAGGTGAAATTTTCCCCCATCCAATTTCATTGTGAAGAATAGAACTTCTCAAAAGGGGACTGAATTTGAACTCATAAAGAATAGTCTTTTTGACTCTTCTTGACTTAGTCATCTAACTTTCCCTAGTTGAGTATATGGTGAAGCACATTCTTTCTTGGCTAGAAGTTGAATGAGATGGCTTGTCTTTTCAGCTTCATACAAAATATGATGTCATAATTACTCTCTAAAATTAATGTTAAATTGTATTAGCCAAGGATCAGGTAGCTAAAAGGTACATTTGTTTCTATATCTGCAATTGATCCTGCATTTACATTTAAATTTTAAATGAGGAATTCTTATGCATTTTTATTAATTTAGTTTAATTGGTTTTTTTTTTCCTTTTGGAGTTCTGACTTATAATGAGTTCAGCTCAGAATTTAAGTTCTCCCAATAACTGTTGTATTTGTACTTCAATAAACTCTGCAATTCTTGAGAGAAGCAGATGTGCACCATTCTGATTCAGTAACTATGTATCAGCATGTCTGTGCACTAACTCTGGCCTTAAAGGTAGACTCAAAAAATATTTCTTAAACACAGAAGGAAAGGAAGGACTCACACTAACCTCTCATTCTCAGCTTCCAAACAGTTACATTGTTCTCTCAATAGTTTCCAAAGCTTTAACTACATGACAAATTATCTTATCTACATCCCCATGATGTCACCAACCCTATAATCAAGTGCATTATTTTCTTATCTACCCTATCCCATTCATTGTTCTATACTTATAAAATGGAACTGCATTTTTGATCTAGTGAACTTTTGCTGAACTGAATCTTAACCCTCTCTCTGGAGGCAAAATTGAATCCTGCAAATATATTGTTATGCTGAGAGTATAAGCACTTAAGTCTATCTGAATTTTACTCATGGCGATTGTCTTATAAGTCTTGTCTTTGCAATCGATGTATACTTCATATATCAATATATAGAAATATATAGATACATATACACACATATGTATATATGTATATATATATATATATGTATATACACATACATATGTGTGTGTATGAATTCACAGAGTGTGTCAAAGCTTGTACTATGTGGGTATAGACCTAAACGATTCTGAAATAAATGCTAGGTCAAAAATGAGATGTTCAGAAAAAGCATAATTCACTTGTGAGTACATATGCTATTTTCTTAGATAGTATCAATACTTTTTTGGATGGAGTGGTCCATAACAGGTCTCCCAAGGTTGTTCTAGCTGCTGAGAGGAGCTGCATCCATCACAAATGATAAATTTGCAATGTTGTTGGGAATATATCCAATGTTCTCTTGGTTCTGATCCCTTCACTCAGCATCAGTTCCTGTAATTCTTTCCATGCTTTCCTATTATCCAAACATTCATAGGTTTTTATAGAATAATACTACTCCTTAATATTTGTATACCATAACTTGTTCATCCAATCCCCAATTGATGGGAATCCCTTTTAACGTCCAAATCTTTGCCATTACAAAAAGAGCTCTACAGATATTTTGGAACATGTGGGACTTTTCCCATTTTTTATGATTTCTTCTCAATATAGGACTTCTATTGCTATTCCTAGTTCTAAGACAATCATCAGATTTATTGCCCTTTGGACATTGTTCCATAATGCTCACCAGATTTGTTGGATTAGTTCACAACTCCACCAACAGTTCATTAATTTCCTAATACCCCTACAGCCTCTCCAACATTGATCATTTTCCCTTGTTGTCACCTTAGCCAATGTGATAGGTATTAGATGGTTAATAACAGATGTTTGAATTGACATTTCTCTAATCAATAACAATTAGGAGAATTTGTTCATATGATTATATTTAGTTTTAATTTCTTTATAACCTTTGACCATTTATCAACTGACAAGTGACTTGTAACCTTATAAATTAGATTCAATTTTCAGTTTATTTATAAAATTAGGTCTTTATCAGGAACCCTAGCTATAACAATTGTTTTCTAGCTTTCTTTTTTCCTTCTGTTCTTTACAGCATTGATTTGTTAATAGTACAATCCATTTTGCATTTTATAATATATCCTATTTCTTGTTTGATCAAAAATCTTTTCAATTTTCATAGTTCCAAAAGATACAGTATTTCTTGGTCTGTTTACTTGCATTACACTATATGTCTAAATCCTGAAAGGCATGTTGATCTTATATTGTTATATGTTGTGAGCTAGGTGTCTATGACTACTTTTGTCATACTATTTTCATGTTCATAACAATTTTTGTCCATTAGTGAGCCCAAATTCTAGAATCCAGTGTATTTGGATGTGTCAAACAATAAATTGCTAGAGACATTTACAATTCGTTGTTTTGTACATATCCTAATCCATTCATCCATTTCTTAAACAGACCCAGGCAGTTTTATAATATAGTTTTAGATTTGGTGAGACCAGGCCATCTTTCTCTGAAATAGTTTTGATTCGTTCCCATGATAGTCTTGACATTTTCTTGCTCCATTTGAATTTTTTACAATTTTTTCTAGCTCTGTTAAATAATTATTTGACAGTTTGATTGGTATGACATTAAATAAATAATTTAATTTGAGGAAAATTGCCATTTTTTTCTATTTTAGCTCAACATAACCATGAACAATTGATGTTTTTCAAATTGTTTAGGTCTGAATTTATTTCGGTGAGAAGTGCTTTATAATTGTGTTCATAAATTTTCTCAGTTTATCTTGGGTGGTTTATTTCCAAGTACTTTATGTTGTCTGTAATTAAATTAAATGGAAATTTTGTATCTCCTGCCTTTGGGCTTTGTTGTATTTATATAGAAATGCTGATGATTTATTTGGGTTTATTTTATATCCTGTTACTTTGCTGAAATTGTTCATTGGTTCAAGTAGTTTTGTAGATTGTTTTTAGGGTTATTATTATATCATCTGCAGAGTGGAAATTTTCTCCGCAAGTGCCAATTTCTAATTTCTTCAATTTCGTTTTGGATTCTTATTGCTAAAGCTAACATTTCTAATATTATATTGAATAGTAATGGAGATGATGGACATTCTTGTTTCACCCTTGATCTTACTGGAGATGCTCCTCTACTTTATCCCCCATTAAATATAATATTTGTTGCTGCTTATTATTTTGAGAAAATTTTTATTTATTACTCTAGTGTTTTGAATAGGGATGGATGTGGTATTTTATCAAAGGCTCTTTTTTTCAACATCTATTGAGAAAATCATATGATTTCTGTTTGGTTCTTTATTTATATGGAAAATTATTTTGAGTGTTTCCTAGTACTGAACCATCTCTGATTAACTTCTATAAATCTTACCAGATCATGGTATGTTACTATAGTAATAATTTTCTGTAATTACTTTGATAAAATTTCATTTAAGATATTTGCATCTATTTTCATTTGGGAAATTGGTCTAAATTTTGTTTCTGTTTTTAATTTTAAGTAATTTATTTATTTTTGAATTTTGCAGTTTTTCCCTAATCAAACTTTTCTCTCCCCGGCCCCCAAAGAAGGCAGTATGTTAGACTTTACATTATTTCTGTTCTATAAATTAATCTAAATTTCATGTGTTGAGAGAGAATTCATATCCTTAACAAAAAAAATTAAAATATAAAAGAGATCAAAATTGCCAAATTATATAATAATGTAATGGTTTGTAATGTTTTGGGTTTTCTTTTTTGAATTAGAGGCAATAGTCTTTGATCTTTGTTCAAACTCTCCAATTCTTGTTATGGATACAGATGATATTCTCCATCACAGATACTGCAAAATTGTCCCTGATTGTGGCACTGAAGGAAAGAGCAAGTCCATCAAGGTTGATCATCAACTCCATATTGTTATTATTGTACACAATGTTCTTCTGGTTCTGCTCATATCATTCAACATAAGTTCATGCAAAGCCTTCCAAGCTTCTCTGAATTCCCATTCCCTCCTAGATACTAATAGACAATAGGTTCCATAATGTACAAATACCACAATTTGTTCAGTCATTCCCAATTGTTGGAAATTCACTCCATTTCCAATTCTTTGCCAGCAGAAACAGAGCTGCTATGAATATTTATGTACAAGTGATGTTCTTACCCTTTTTCATGATCTTTTCAGGGTATAGACCCAATAGTGGTATTGCTGGCTCAAAGGGGATGCACATTTTTATTGCCCTTTGGGCATAATTCCAATTGCTCTCCAGAAAGTTAGGATGAATTCACAGCTCCACCAATAATGTATTAGTGTCCCAGATTTTCCACATCCCTTCCGACATTGATCACTGTGCTTTCTGGGCATGTTGGCCAGTCTGAGAGGTGTGAGGTGGTGCCTCAGAGATGCTTTAATTTATATCTCTCTAATAAGTAATGATTTAGAGCAATTTTTTCATATGATTATGGATTGCTTTGACTTCTTCATCTGTATATTGCCTCGGCATATCCTTTGAACATTTATTGATTGGGGGAAAAGCTTGTTTTATTATAAATATGGCTTAGTTCTCTATATTTTTTAAATGAGTCCTTTGTTAGAAAGACTAGTTGTAAAAATTGTTTCCTAATTTGTTACATTTCTTTTGATCTTGGTTGCAGTGGTTTTGACTGTGTAAAAGTTTTTTTTTTAATTTAACATAATCAAAATTATCTAGGTTGGCTTTAATGATCTTCTCCATCTCTTCCTAAGTCATAAACTGTTTGACTTTCCATGGGTCTGACAGATAAACTTTTCCTTGATCTCCTAGTTTGCTTATAATGTTGTCTTTAATGTCTAAATCCTGTATCCGTTTTGATCTTATCTTGGTATAGTGTATGAGGTGTTGGTCTAATCCCAAGTTCTGACATAATTGACTTCCAATTTTCCTAACACTTTTAATCAAAGAGAGAGTTTTTAATCCCAAAAGCTGGACTCTTTGGGTTTATCATATAGTAGAGTGTACATACTATAATCACTTCCTGCTATTGTACCTAGTCAATTCCACTGATTCATCACTCTATTTCTTAGCTAGTACCAGGCAGTTTTTATCACTGATGCTTTATAATATAATTTTAGATCTGGTAGGGCTAAGCCACATTCATTTGCACTTTTTCATTAAATTCCTAGAAATTCTTGACTTTTATTTCTCCATATGAATTTACTTTCAATTTTTTCCAACTCATTAACTTTTTTTTTGGAAATTTGTTTGGATTTTGATTGGTAGGGCACTAAATAAGTAGTTCATTTTAGTTAGAATTATCATTTTTATTATATTAGCTTGTCCAATCCATGAGCAGTTGATATTTCCCCAGGTTTTAGATATGATTTTATTTGTCAGACAAGTGCTTTAAATTATTTTCATAGAGTTTCTGAGTCTACCTAGGCAGGTAGACTCTTAAGTATTTTATATTGTCTAAAGTTATTTTGAATGGGATTTCTCTTTCTAGGTCTTTCTGCTCTATCTTCCTAGTTATATATATATATATATATATATATATATATATAAATGATTAGGATTTATGAGGATTTATGTTATATCCTACAATTTTGCTAATGTTGACAATTTTTTCTAAAAGTTTTTTAGTTGATTTTTTTAGAATTCTCTAGGTATACCATCATGTTATCTGCAAAGAGTGAGAGTTTTGTTTCTTACTTCCCAATTCTAATTCCTTCATTTTCTTTTTCTTCTCTTAATGCTGAAGCTAACATTTCTAACACAATATTGAATAGTAGTGGAGATGATGGGCATCCTTGTTTCACCCCTGATCTTATTGGTAATGCCTCTAGCCTATTCCCATTGCATATAATGTTTGTTGATGGTTTCATTGTTTATCGTTATAAGAAAAATCCATTTTTTCCTAAAGTGTCTAGTGTTTTTTGTAGGAATGAGTGTTGTATTTTATAAAAAGTTTTTTCAACATCTATTTATATTGTCATATGATTTCTGATGGGTTTGCTATTGATATAGTTAATTAAATTAACTGTTTTCCTAATATTGACTCAACCTTGCATTCCTGGGATAAATCCTGCTTGATCATAGTATATTATTCTAGTGAAAGCTTGCCATAATCATTTTGCTCAGATTTTAAGATTTTTCTTCTATATTAATTAGGAGATCATACTATAATTTTCTTTCTCTCTTTTGACTCTTCCTGATATAGGTATCAGCACCATGTTGATGTCATAGAAAGACATAACCTGAGTTTGTTCAGTTGTCACCTATTTTGCCAAAGAGTTTATATGGAATTGGAACGAATTATTCTTTAAATGTTTGATAGAATTCATTTGTGAATGCCCTGGAGATTTTTACTTAGGGAGTTCAATAATTGTTTGTTGGATTTCCTTTTCTCATATAGGGTTATTTTGGTATTTAATTTCCTCTGCATTTAAATTGGGCAACTTATATTTTTTGTAAATATTCATCCATTTCACTTATATTATCAAATTTATCAGCATACACTTGGGCAAAATAATTCCGCATTGTTACTTTAATTTCCTCCTCATTGGTGATGAGTTCACCTTTTTAATTTATGATATTGGAAATTTTGTTTTCTAATTTCTTTTTTTTATCAAATTAACTAATGGTTTATCAATTTTTTTGTTTTTATTTGTAAAACTACTCTTGATTTTATTTATCAATTTAATAGTTCTCTTCCTTTTGATTTTATTAATTTCTTTAAGTTTTAGAATTTCTAATTTGGTACTTATTTGAGGTTTTCAATTTGTTCTTTCTCTAATTTTTCAGTTGCATGTTCATTGTTATTATATTATATATAATTATGTATATATCATAATATATTTTTATATGCTCATTAATTTCTTCTTTCTTGAATTTATTCATGTAAGCATTTAAAGGTATAATATATCCCCTGACAACAACTGCCTTGTCTATATCCCATAAGTTTTTGTATCTTATCTCATTATTGTCATTATCTAGGATGAAATCCAATTAGATTTAGGTCTATCTCTCCCTAGTCCATTATTACATGTGATTTTTATTGCATTGTGATCTGAGAAGGATTTATTCACTATTTCTGCCTTTCTGCATTTGATTATTAGGTTTCATGGTCAATTTTTGTTTAAGTGCCATGTACTGCAGAAAAAAGTATATATTCCTTTCTGTCACAATTCAACTTGCTCCAAAGGTCTTTAATATCTAGGTTTTTCTAACATTTTATTTACCTCATTAACTTCCTTCTTATTTATTTTATGGTTAGATTTTATCCAAATTTGAGAGTGGAAGGTTGAAGTCTCCCACCAGTAGACTTTTGCTGCCTATGTCTTCCTGTAACTCATTCCACTTCTCCTCTAAAAATCTGGATGCTATACCATTTAGTGCATACATATTTAGTATTGAAATTGCTTTGCTGTCTATTGTATTTTTCAGGAGGATGCAGTTTCCTTCCTTATCTCTTTTAAGGAGATTTATTTTTACAGTTGTTTTTTTCTCAAATTAGGTTTGCTAGCACTACTTTTTTCACTTTAGTTGAAACAAAATATATTTTGCTGCAACCTTTTCCTTTTACTCTCTATGTATCTCTCTGCTTCAATTGAGTTTCTATTAAGAAGCATATTGTAAGGGGCGGCTAGGTGGTGTAGTAGATAAAGCACCAGCCCTGGAGTCAGGAGTACCTGGGTTCAAATCCAGTCTCAGACAGTTAATAATTACCTAGCTGTGTGGCCTTGGGCAAGCCACTTAACCCTATTTTCCTTACAAAAACCTAAAAAAAGAAGCATATTGTAGGATTTTGATTTTCAATATACTTTGCTATTTGCTTATGTTTTATGGGAGAGTTCATTCCATTCACATTCAAAGTTAAAATTACTAACTCTATTGCCATTCTTGCTATCTTCCTTCTGTTTATATTTCCCCTTTTTTTCACTTTATCCATATTCCCCAGTATTTTGTTTCTTAATATCAACACCTTCAGTGTATTTGCCCCCTTGCATGCACCCCCTTCCCCTTTCTTGTCCCTTTACCTTCTTCCTTCTTTTAGTTCCTCTTTTCCCCTTCCTCCCCCTTTCTTCTTTTAATACTGCAAGGTAAAATAAGATTCTCAAATTAAGTGAGTGTATTTATATTAACTTTAGGTCTTATCTGATAAGCATAAGATTCAGTCAGTTCTCATCACCTCCTTTCTTCCCCTCTATTACAATAGGTCCTTTGTACCTCTTTAAGTAATGTGATTCACTCCATTCAATTTCCTCCATCCTCCTTTCTCTTCACTGTCCCCCCATTTTTAGGGAGATATTGTTTTTACACAATTCTATCCTAGTGACAGATAATTCATGGTTATCCATCACTTCTAGCTAAGTATATTCTCTGTAATAGAGTTAAAATTTTTGAGAATTATGAAAGTGTTTCTTCTAGGTGGGCAAGTGGCCCACCCTATTGGATAGCAGCTTTTTTCTTTACCCTTTTTGTAACCTTTTCATGTGTCTCTTGAGTATCCTGTTTGATGTCCAAATTTTCTATTTAGTTCAGGTCTATTTAACTCTTCCATTAGAGCTAAAGTTGGAATTCTCCCATTTCATTTGATGTCCATCTTTCGCCCTGGAAGAGAACGTTCAGTTTTACAGATAGTGGATTCTTGACTGTATCTTCAGAATATTTCATTCCAGACTGTTCAGTCCCTTAATGTTGATGCACCTATGTCCTGCATAATCCTTATGGTGGTTCCTTGGAATTTAAATTGTTTCTTTCTGTCTGCTTGAAGGATTTTATCTTTTATTTGATAGTTCTGGAATTTGACCAAAATATACTTGGTGTTTTCATTTTGGAATCCCTTTCTGGAGGGGATCTATATGTTCTTTCAATAACTATTTTGCCCTCTGGTTCCCTGATATCATGTCAGTTTTCCATCACTAAATCCTGTAATATTAAGTCCAAGCTTTTTTTTTCTCTTCAGTTATTTTCAGGAAGACCAATAATCTATTCTCAAGGCCAGTGGTTTGTCTCTTCCTGATTAAAGTATCATCACCATATTGGTGGAATGAAAGGAATTTGGCAGAACTCCTTCCATCTTTTAAATAATTTAAGTAGAACTGGAATTAATTGTTCCTTAAACATTTGGTAGAATTCATTTGAAAATCCATCTGAACCTGGAAAAAGTTCCCTGACTTCACTTTTCAAGAAATTCTCTGGGAAATCTGCCCAATAATGTAGAAGCAGAGAATAAACCAGAAGTTGAAAGAATTCATTTATCGCCTTCTGGAAGAGATCCAAACTGCCAGGAATATTTGAGCCAAATTTCAGAATTCCCAAATCAAGGAGAAATAATACAAGTAGCCAAAAAATCAACTTAAATATCATGGAACTACAGTCAGGATAACACAAGTTTTCAGAAGCTTCTTCATAGAATTTGGAATGTGATATTTTGAAAGTTGAAAGAGCTTGGATTACAACCAAGAATCTAATCCCCAGCAAAACTGAATATTCTCTTATGGGGAAAAGATGGATAGTCAATGATATAAGGGACTTTCAAACTTTCTTGATGAAATGACAAGAGTTGTGTAGAAAGTTTGGTTTTTAATTAATAGATTCATGGGTAACATAGAGAGGGTGGACAGGAAAGGCAAATAATGAGGGATTTATAGATGTGGAATTGGTGTTTCCCTGTGTGGGGAGATGATACTGCTAACTCTTATGAAGCTTCCTATTTATTAGGATAGTTTTAAAGAGCATAAATAGATATAACACAATAGTTAGTTGAATTTGAAGGTATTGGATCTTGAAAATATGAAGTTAATAATAAGAATGGAAAGTACTTGGAGATAGGGAAAGGAGAGATAGAATGGAATAAGTTATTTTATATAAAAAAGGCAAGAATAAATCTTTCTCAGTGGAGTAGAAGGGGGCAAAGTTGGGGTGGGGAGTGAATAAGCCTTAACTCTCATTAAAAGGGCCTCAGAAAGTAAATAACATATACTCTTAATTGGGTATAGAAATCTATCTTTTCCTAGAGGAAAATAGGAGAGGAAAGAGGTAGGAGAAAATGGACAGGGGTAGGGAAGGGAGGGAACATCATGGGAGAGGGTTCTCAGATAAAGCACAATTTTGAGGAGAGACAGGGTGAAATGAAAGAGAAAATTGAGTAAATGGGGGTTGGGGGAATAGGATAGAGGGAAATACATCTAGCAATAGCAACTGTGGGGAAAATATTGGAGCAATTTCTCAGTTGAACTTATGATAAAGAATGTTATGAACTCCAAAGAAAGGGTTGATGGTGTTTGAATCCAGACAGAAACAAACTCTTTTTTTCCCTTTATTTTTCTTTCTTCAAAGGGAAGGAGATTTATGTTTACTTTTACAGCATGATTATTATTGTAATGTGTTTCATGATTTCACATTTCTAACCTACATCAAGTAACTCACTTTCTCAATGGCATGCAGTGGGGTGGGAAGAAGGGAGAGAATTTGGAACACAAGATTTTGGGAATAATTCCTGAAACTTGCTTTTGCATGTTGCTAGGTTAAAAAAAAGAAAACAAACAAACAAAGAAAATGTGGCTTTCTTCCTTATCCAATTTAATAGGAAATATTTTTGCTTTTGCTTTGTTTGATATAAATAGTAAAATTAGATTATATCTATAGTAAAATTAGATTATTTTACTTTTGCTGAAGCAAAATATTTTTGCTCCAGCCTTTTCCCTTTACGCTATGTGTATCTCCATGCTTCAAATGTATTTTTGTAAAAAACATATTGCAGAATCCTGCAATATTCTGTAATATATAAAAATCCATTTTACTATCAGATTCTGTTTTGTGGGAGAGTTCATCCCAATTCCATATTTCCTTTCATACTCTCTTTCTGCATTTATACTTTTCTCTTTCCTTTCTCTTATTCCTCTTCACTAATGTTTTATTCCCTTTCCTCTTCATCTTTTCTTTGAAATTTTGACTATAATTTAACTTTCATTTTTACCTTTACCTTTCCTTTTTATACCAGTCAATTATTCCCCTTCCTCCCTTCACCTACTTCTCTGAATGGAAGTACAGATTTTAAAACCAATTGGAAATGTTTGTTATTCTCTTTCTGGGTCAAATCTATTGAATAGGAATTATGCAGTGTTCACACCCTTCCTTCTTTGTGTCTCTTCACCTGATATTATTTATCCATTTTGCTTGATATTAATTATCCTCTATTAGTCTTCTCCTAGTACAATTCTTCTTTTCCCCTTGTTTATTGTTTTAAACCTGTCTTGTACTTCCAACCCCATTGTCAAATTATACTCCTTTTATTGGTCCTTAAAGAAGAACTATTTTTTAAGTTTGATTAATTAAGCTTGCTTATTTGATTGCTAAACAATATTGTCTTGGAATCACTGAGTAATAAGTAGCCTTCCTTCTTTTGTCTCTTTATAAAACAACTTCTCAAGAGTCAAAGAGAGTCATAAATCAATTTATACCTTTGTACCTCACTTCATACCTTACTCCCCTTTCAAGTAGGGATACACAATACACATGGTGTCAAAATATCCTGCAAAGCCAAATCATTTCATGAACTACTTTTACCGTTTCTAACCCATTCTCTCCAATTGTACCCAAAGTATCAAGCAAAGCAAAATTTCTTCATGATCTTATCATATGTACTCCCCCTAAGTATATTGTCACTCTCATTCTTTATGGTAGTCCAACAATTGCCCTGTAACCATCCACAGCCAAATAATTGGGAACACTCTCTTTCCCTCTGTCCTTTTAGTACCCCAACCATGGTACTAAAATTCTTGTTAGCTAAAGAATGGATTAAGGCAAGAACACTACCTAAAGTCTTTATATGTAAACCTTCTAAATACTCTCCCTCTTCCCCTATTGTATTAAACCCTCCTTAACTAAGGTATTTAGAAAAATATGGGCATTTCTCATTTAATTACATATAAATATAGAGCTTATAAGTAAGAATTGTGACACACTGAAGGTCTCTCTTGAGAACTTTAGAAGTAAGGGTAAGGCATGGGAAATACTGGCAAAGCACTGCCCAGCATAAGCAGCAATCATCAGAGAAAGTACTGAACACTATTTTTTTCATCCAAAGGCACATATATGTTTTTAAGTTACAAAATTTCCTTCTACCCTCCCTTCCTACCCCCTCCCCTCAGCAGCACTCAGGTTAGCATTGTATAGACATATTTTTGATTAACATATACAGATCAGTCATTAGAATAAAGGGAAATAGATGCCTAAGAGAAAGTTTTTATAAAGTGTTCATCAGATTCTCAAGGGTTGTTTTTTGTTTGCTTTTGCCTTTTTTTTTGTTTTGTTTTTCTTCCTCTGGATGGGGATAACATTGTCCATAGTCAATCTCATAGAGTTGTTATAGGTCTCTGAACTGCTGAGAGGAGCTGCGTCCATCAAGGTTGATCATCTCAAATTGTTGCTGTTAATGTCTACAATATTCTCTTTGCCTGCTACTTTCAGTCAGAACCAGATCCTGTAACTCATTCCATGCTTCTCTAGAGTATGACAATTTATGACTTCTTATAGAACAATAACAATCCATAGTATTCATATACCATAACTTCTTTAGTCATTCCTCAACTGATGGGCCTCTCCTCAATTTACAATTATTGGCACTACAAAAAGAGCTGCTATGAATACTTTGGGACATGTGGGACTTTTTTCTACTTCTTATGATTTCTTCTGGATATAGGCCTAGAAGTGGACTTTCTGAATCAAAGGAAATGAACATCTTTATGGCTTTTTGGGCAAAGTTCCATATTGCCCTGTAGAATGGTTGGATCTCTTCACAGCTCCACCAGCAATGCATTAATTTCCCAATCCCACAAACTTTCCAACATTGATCATTTCCCCTTTTTCTAATCTTGGCCAATCTGATAGGTGTGAAAAGATACCATATATTTGATTTTATTTGCATTTTTCTATTCCTTTACTGCACTTTCTTTTGAACCCATCCTAATCCACAGATCCCTTACACTTTTTTCTTAACAATTAGGCAGTTTTGAGGACTGCTGCTTTATATTATAGTTTTAGATCTGGTGTAGCTAGACCACTTTCCCATCACTTTTCTTTCCTATCAGTTCCCCTGCTATTCTTGAGCTTTTATTGCTGCATATTAATTTTGTTACTATTTTTCCAACTTGTTAAAATAGTTACTTGGTTGCTTGATTGTTATAGTACTAAATAAGTAATTTATTTTGGGTAAAATTGTCATTTTTATTATATTAGCTCAACAAAACCATGAGAAATTGACATTTTCCCAATTCTTTAGATCTGACTTTATTTGGGTAAGAAGTGCTTTATAAGTGTGTTCATTTAGCTTCTGGATTTGTCTTGGGAGGTAGATTCCCAAGTATTTAATGTTGTCTATAGTTACTTGAAATGTAATTTCTTTTTCTATCTCTTGCATAGGGCTTTGTTGTTCTAATACAGAAATGCTGATGATTTATGTGGGTTTATTTTATATCCAGGTACTCTGCTGAATTTGTTAATTGTTTCAAGGGGATTTTTAAATAATTTTCTTGTGTTCTTTAAGTATACCATCATATCATCTGTAAAGAGTGAAAGGTTGGCTTTCTCACTGCCAATTCTGATTCCTTCAATTTCTTTTTCTTCTCTTATTGCTACAGCTAGCCTTTATAATACTATATTACTATATTGAATAGTAATGGTTATATTGGGCATCTTTTTTTCACCCCTGCTTCTACTGGAAATGGTCTGAGTGTATTCCCATTACATATAATATTTGTTGATGGTGAAAGTACTGAGCTCTTTGAACAAAGCAGAATTAAATTAGTTTAAAGGAAATGTGAAATACATAAGTTTAGAAGTAATACGTCAGGTGTTCACCTGGACTGAATTTGCCTGACTTATGATCTAGCATTCTGAGCTTTTTTAGTCTGATCAGTCACAGTTGGACACAATGTAATTTGACTCAAATATAGTGATATTATCTTCTTTCATCACTAAGGACAAGAACCAACCATGCCCATATCCTCTAAATATAACCCTTTCAACTATATTAACCCTTTAACTATCCAAGAAAAAAACTATTTTCACGAGTTACATGTTACTTTCCCTTATAAGGATGCAAACAATCCAATGTTCTTGACCAACATTTTCCCCCTTTCCATTTACCTTTTCATGAATCTTTTGAAACTTGTATTTTGAGATAAAAATTTCTGTTTTTTTTAAAACCAGAAAATTTTGCAAGACCTCTATTGCATTGAAAATCCATCTTTTCCCCTTACAGTATATGTTGAACTTTGTAGGGTAGTAAATTCTTGATTGTAATCCAAATCCTTTTCAAAATAAAAGATTCCAGACCCTCTAATCTTTAAGTTAAGTCCAATGCAATTCTGGTTGTTCTTTCTTTATATTTAAATTGGTTCTTTTTAGTAGCCTGCAGTATTTTCTCCTATAATTGAGAATTCTGTTATTTGATTATGATAGTCCTTGTGGGGGGTCTATTTCTGGAAGTGTTCTGTATATTCATTCAAGTAATAATTTGGCTTCTTGATCTGGTATATTAAGAGAGATTTCCATGTTAATTAATTTACTGAACAATATTTTCTAGACTATCTATTTTTTTAATCTAGCCTGGATTTATTTTCCTAAAAAAGTGCTTTACATTTTTTCTAATTTATTTTCAGTCATTTGATTTTGTTTGATGGAACCTTGATGTCTCAAAGATTCATTAGGTTTCATTTGTCTAATCCTAATTTTTAAGGTTTTATTTTCTTCAATTAGCTTTTGTTTCCTTTTCCGGGTTGGTTAATCTTACTTTTCAGTGAGCTGGTTTCCTTTTCCATTTGGATAATTCTATATTTTATATTTTGCATTCCCTTTCCAGTTGCAGAGTTTGACTTTTAGATGAGTTGCATACCTTTTCCAATTCAGAGATTTGACTTTTAACTTAGTTGCATTCCATTTCCAGTTAGTTCAACTTGACATTTAGTTGTGTTGAATTCCCTTTCCAATTGGTCAATTTTATTATTATTATTTGTTGATGAACTATATTCTTTTTCCAGTTGGTAATTTTTACTTTTAAAGGATTTTTCTTTTGTTGGTTTTTCATAATTTTTCTGCTTGACTCTCATTCCATTTTTCTTCTTGCTTTCTTTGCTTTTTAAAAATCTTTTTTTAGACTCTTCTATGAGGCTTTAGATTTGAGTTTCCCTGCTTTTTTATCTTTTTTTATTTTTTCCTTCTGAGATGACTTTTTTTTAGGTTTGCTTTTTTTTTTTTGCAAGGCAAATGTGGTTACGTGGCTTGCCCAAGGCCACACAGCTAGGTAATTATTAAGTGTCTAAGGCCAGATTTGAACTCAGGTACTCCTGACTCCAGGGCTGGTGCTCTATCCACTGTGCCACCTAACTGCCCCTTGATAACAATTTTTTTTAATTGTCTCTGTCTGAATAGTATTTTTCTATGGTTAGCTTTCTTTTTGTCTCTTTGATCATTTTTATTGTTGAGCTCTGATTCCGAGTTAAAAGGATTATAGTCCTTAGCTTTTTATATTAGGTCTAAGGTCTGATCCCTGTCATATCACTGATCAAGATGTTGCCAATGCAGCCCAGACACAACCTTTGCAAAGGTTAATTTCCTCCTTTATGTCCATGCTCTGCCTATGTAGTTGTTTGTTCCCAATCCAATACTATCTATTACTTCACTATTCCTCAGTCCAACTTTTGTCTAGGAATAAGGAATAAGACCCTTCCTGCTGGCTTGCTATCTTGCTTCCAGGAACTGCACTGCACTGTGGTTAGAAAACTTCAATTTTCTTTCCTGCTCTCCTCTCGAACTAGACTTTACTTCCCCTTCCTCCCAACCTCCCAAAGGGCAGACCTTCACTGAAAGTATTCCATGATATATATATATATATATATATATATATATATATATATATATATATATATATGTATATATATATGTACATATACATATATATATGTATATGTATATATATATATATATATATATATATATATATATATATATATACATTTGCAAGCTTGTTTTGTTCTTTTTGGTGGAATTTTTAGCATTAATGTCTGTGCATGGGGTTAATTTAACATTGTGTAAGGAAAGCTCCAGGAACAAGCTAGTTTCATGCCACAATCTTGACTCCTTCCTGGAAATTTGGAGAACAAATTTTCTTGCACCATTGTTAAATACATTTTAACTCTTAAAATTTTAATGAAAATGAATTTTAATGAAAATTTTAAGTATATGGAATATGTACTTCACTGACTGACTCTGGTATTTCTCTTTAGAATTATAATTTAAGAAACAGACTTGACAGTTCACATAGTAGACATATTTATATTTATGTACAGAGATTTTTATTTATCTTACTGCTATAATTTAGGGATCTATGATTTTACTCTAATGAGGACACTGATCTTTTACAAATATCATGTCTCTACATTAGTAGATGTCCTTCATGAGATTCTGTGGCAAAAACAAAACAAACACATTGAACATATCAACCCATGAAACACAAAACCCATCAAAAATTAACCAAACAAAATTAAAATTATCTGATAATCAGCTTTTAGATTACATGCTAAGTTTCTACTATCTTCTCAACATTATACTAGCCATTGATAAAGAATCAATGAAACAATCCTTATTTAAAAGAAGGTTTTATTCTAATGAGGGAGACTAGTTTATAAATGAGAATACAGATCATATATAAAAAGAGGACAAATCAATATAAATTAAATTAGTGAAATATGAAATAGTTTAGGAGATAAGATTCTAGCGACTGATCTGGAAAAATAATAATTTAGAAGATATTCCTATTGAATAAAGAAAGGGGATCTGTGAGACAGAGAGGAAAAGTACATTCCAGTTATTGGGGATGGCTAATGCAAAAATAGAAAGATGGGAGTTGGTATTTCACATGTGAAGAACAGAGGTGAAGTTTAGTTTGACTTCTTCAAAGAGTGTAAGAGGAGGATTAATTTACAATTCTTCTGGAAATATAAGAGGAAGTAAGTTTGTCAAAGTACTCAATAGATTGGAAATTAATTTTTTTTAGATTTTAGGGGTAAAAGGGAGCTGTGATAGTTTAGTAAATAGGGGGTTATAATAGTAATATTTGTGATTAAAGCAAATTATTTTGGCAACAGTATGGAAGATGGACTGGAGTGGTAAGAGAATTATACTAGGGGTATCATTTAGAAGACTAATGTAATATATATGAGACACGATTAAGACAAACTAAATTGACAGTGAATGAGTAGGAAGTAGGGATAAAATCAGTGGGAATATGCCATTAATTGGAGATGCAGAGTGTGGAAATATGGAGAATTGTTGATAATGCCAAGGTTACAATTAAGAAAAAATTGAAAAATATTCTTGTCTTTGATAGAATATGAAACATTTGAAAAAGAGGAACTTTTGAACTAAACAGTACTAAATTCTGTTTTAGACATGATAAGTTTGAGCTAGGAAATGAATTTTGAAATTACTAAAAGATAATTGGTTATGTAGAACCATGCTTGGTGGAGACAGAGGCTGTATATATACATATATATATATATATATATATATATATATATATATATATATAAATATATATTTATATATAGATATATAGATATATAGATATATAGATATATATGTATATAGCATTGGAGTGAATGTCATCTTTGGGTGGCAAATAAGACCTAAGGACAAGAGAAAGAAATATTTTAAAAACAAAGGTCCTAAGACAAAGTCTGTAAAGTCTGTGTGAACAGTCAAAATTATGGGAGCATAATATAGATGATGTACTTTTGAAGCTGATTGAAAAGAAAAAAATAGACATGAGTAGAACCAAGATAGATAAGTGTTATGAAAATTAAAAAATTAAAGGAAAGATAATTCAAGAGGAGTGCATGATCAACAATGTTAGATAAAGCAAATTAGTCAAAACAAGAATTTTAAGTCTTTTAGAGGTTGAAACTAAGGGATCATTGACTTATAATAAAGTAGCTTCAGTTGAAGTAGAAAAGTAGGTTGCAAATGTTTGAAAAAAGAGAGTAAAGGTAGTAAAAATAATGAGTATATTCTGCTTTTTATATGAGGTTAAGAGAAAGAATTTAATTATTTCCTTGTACCATGAAAAGATACCCAAAAGTACTCTCTAGATCCTTAAAAAGAATGGCCCAAAAGTCTTTTTTCCTGGGATAAATGTAATTAGAATTCCTCAGTAACCTCTTCAAGAGGATGACAGTTATAAGTTTATATATATATATATATATAATATATATATATATATATAATACATAAAATTATTAGTAATGATGATTTATTGTAATGTAACACTTTTATTTATTTTGGGTTTTTTTTTTTGCAAGGCAAGTGGCGTTAAGTGGCTTGCCCAAGGCCACACAGCTAGGTAATTATTAAGTGTCTGAGAATAGATTTGAACCCAGATACTCCTGACTCCAAGGCCAGTGTTTTATCCACTATGCCACCAAGCTGCCCCTAACACATTTAATTCTTAAAAGAACTTTCATGTTTCACATTGTAAGTTATATTGAAAGCTACCCTATGTTAGAACTGGATCTAAATTAATATCATTTTTCTTCAGAATAAGTCAGAGATTAAATGTTATGCTGGTTTCCCCTTAATTATTTGAAAAATAATCATATGGAATCACATTTTCCAGAAAGGGTATTTAATAGTCAAAGGACAAAATATTAGTAGCAGTTTATAAAGAAAGAGATCACATATCCTACAAATTCATTAGTGATTATTCAATATAGTTTTTTAAATTAGTTGTTCTAGAGAATTCCTTTTTTTTAGTAGTAGAGTTCCCTGATTGTGATAGTATCAGTAGTAATTCTCCACTTTTGCCACCATTGTGGATTGGGCTAGTTGCTTTCTATTTCTCACTAAATAGTGACAAATCAGAGCACAAAGATTTGTTTGGTCATAAGATTGGAAAATGTTCAAGTTGTACCTCCTTGAAATAGTTTTCTGGTAAACATTATGTCTCTTAAGATTATTAAAATGTCTTATTGAGATCCTTCAGACATGCTAAATATCTCTAGAGCTCTACCCAGACCTACTGAACAGATGTTTTTCCATTTCGAGATCTTGTAAAATAGGTTTATTTGTGTGAGTTTATTCTTTTTTGGATATACATTCTGTGTTAGAGCTAAGGAAGTGTCCCTTTATTAACTGCACAAAGACCTACAATATGTCTTTAATTCCATCACTACTCCAAGAAGCTTAATAATTAATATCTAAATATCTATAATTGTCTAAGGTCTATAATTGCAGTGAATTATCTTTATATCAAATTATACAAAGCATTACTTTGATTTTCTAAATGGAATAGACTATGATAACTTCTCGATGTTCTGTCCATGTTTCAAAATTCTCCTTTTTTCTAACACTTAGTATCCTTTATTATTTTCATTAAAATGATACCATAATGCTTCTTTTAAATTTCGAAGGGACCAGCTAATATGACACTCTTCCTTGTGTAATAGTATCTATATTCTTTGAGAAGAATACATTACTAATTTCTTCTTCCTATGAGAAGCATGGTTGTAGAGTGACTATATTATCACATTGTAAACAATTATGGATCTAGATTAAATTTGATCTTTTTTTCTATCAATATGCTATAAGATCAAAAAAAATGTAAGCAGGAAAATTAGAGTGTACCAGACTCTTTTTTTCAGAAGTAGAATGATAAAAATGAAGATGGTAGGAGAGTTAGATAAGTGCTAGTTCTCATGCTATCTGAAAAAGTTCTATGGGATGAAAAGTAGAAAATGAATCAAAGATTCTGAATCAATTCAAGGTTATGATAAAAATTAACATATGTTCAGAAGAAACGAATTAGCCTGAGTCATAAAGAACCACAAAAATAAAATCTCTGTCTACTTTATCTCCCTTCCTACTATAAACAGGTTATCATGCCATCAAATTTAGGGTGGTTCTTTGTTCGTTTTTTTTTTCTCTTCAGTACTTCTGAAGTATGTTCTTATGCTCTCATTTACATTTCAAAACTGATTTTGACACGTAAAATCTCTTACCTGGATTTAAAAACCAAATATTTTCTTTAAACAATTTCATCCCCTCTGCTCTTGGAATGATTGATGGTATTAGGATATATTATTGTTAAGAGTCTTTTTTTGGTTATATCCTACTCTCTGTGGCATCATTTGGTGTTTTCTGGGAAAAGATATTGGATTCCTTTGCCATTTTATTCTCCATCTTATATTATAAATGATAAACTGAGGCAAAAAGAATTAAGCAACTTGCCTATGGTCACCCTGTAAACAAGTGTATGAGTCAATTTTTGACATCCTGAGGTTGAGACTTCCAGATTACAAACGAGGGCCCAACCAGTTTCCTTAATGATGACAGTTTCACTTTTTTTTTAGATTTTTGCAAGGCAATGGGGTTAAGTAGCTTGCCCAAGGTCACACAGCTAGGTAATTATTAAGTGTCTGAAGCCAGATTAGAATTCATGTACTCCTGACTCTAGAGTCCATGCTCTAGCCACTTTGCCACCTAGCCACCCCCACAGTTTCATTTTTAAAGCATATTTTCTTTCCTTTAGTGAACAATTTCATTTGGCTCCAGAATTATCCAGAAATAAATGGTGATAACTTCTTTCTGCAGCTTTCAAAGCTCAAATTTGTTGATGGTATAAATTAAGTCAGAGCTATTTTGCTGATGAGTGCTAAAAGATCCAAAATAAATTTTGGTGCTATTGATAACATGTAGTTATTGTTTATAAGTATAACTGATATATTTTTATTAAAATATTTGAGTGATACTATTGAGAATAAAGGGGAAAAATTCATCCAAGAAGCTATACAATATTAAGACACACCTATGACTATTTAGAGGGATTTATTTTTTTGGTTTATTTTTGTTTTTTCATGTCTTTGCAAGGCAAATGGGGTTAAGTGGCTTGCCCAAGGCCACAAAGCTAGGTAATTATTAAGTGTCTGAGACAGGATTTGAACCCAGGTACTCCTGACTCCAAGGCCAGTGCTTTATCCACTACGCCACCTAGCTGCCCCTATTTAGAGGGATTTAATACAATAGCTTGGAAACAATTCTTTCTTCTGAAGAACTTCAGGTTGTCTAAAGAACTATCAAAGAAGAATTTAAATACCAGTATATGGTTCCTGTAAAAAAATAATGAAAATATTATATATTATATTATTATATATTATATGCATACACACATGCACACACACACACACACACACACACATATATATATATATATATATATATATATATATGCATTTCCATACCAACTATACTAATTGGTGAATTTGTGAAATTCAAATTTACTCATTTCATAGGAAAAGGCAATATTTTTGACAATGTCTCATAATTCACATTTACCATGGCCTTCATTAAATTTATTTTCTAATAGGTTTGGTGTCATGAAAGCAAGCTTTGGTGAAATGTTTCAAAGAGGGCAGTGTAGGGATAAACCTTATTGATGTCTGAAGATGAGCCTAGTCAACCAAAGAGAGAATTATCATCAGGTTGAACAATAAAAGATGGATATCACTTGGGAGTCATACATGAAAGAAAAATAAACCATTTTTAAAGGTCCATTTGCTATTCATGGTAAAATGATAGGAAAAAAGGCTCAACCAGTTCCCACAAATAAGAAGTGAAAAAAAAAGAAAAGGGAATCAAGATGATGGCATAAAAGAAAGCATTAAACTCTAGCATAGAAATCTTGCAAGTGCTATGAAAGCAGTAAAAGAATGTAAGGGGATCAAAGTTCACCTCAGAAACCACCCCCAGAAAGGTATAGCAGTCTACTTCCAACATCGAGTTCAAAATCAAGAAGTAGGATTAACAAAAGAACAGACAAAAAAGGCCCTGGCCACACAGAACTATTATATCTTCAGGAACAAGGATTCAAAAGAGTCTAGAAATTGCCTTGATTTTCTTACTACAGACATGGTAGGCAAATGCAACATTTTAAAAAAGATATGTATTGTTCTTAATCTTGGAGAAGAATCTGGCATATGTTAGGAGTTATGCCTCATAAAATAATTAAAAACAATGAAATGAAATAGAATGAAAAGTTTCAAGTAAAGCAAAATTAAGCCAAATGATTAGGAAATACTTGTAGATGAAATTGGAAAGGAGATCAACAAATTTATGGAAAACAAAGTAGATTCACTAACTTTGTTAAAAGATGTTTCCTTCAGTTGTGAAGTCCATCACATTTGGATGCTAAAATCTCAATTCCTGGTGATCTATATTAAGAAAATAGTAAGAATATTCATTCAATAAAATTATATATGGGTAGAAAGAAACTTTGCTGGAATTAGAACAATTTAAATGGCATTAGATATATAGACTTTTCAATATTTCAACATAAAAGAAAGGATTTTTTAAATTGGGAAACATGTAATATATTATAAAGAGACAAAGAAAAGGTAATTAAAAGTAAATTAATATCTATAAATATATTGCTTTGATTTCTCATTTTCAAAACAAAATTTTATTTAAATTATGTATGTTATATCAAAGTTATCATTGATGAAAATATGAAAAGAAAATAAATTTTTATTCAATTATGTCATTGACAGGTCTAAATAATAAAAGATTATATTTATTTATTATTTTTTGAAAAACTTTGATTTTTTTTTAGAAAAAAAATTAGCTTTAAAAATTACCCTCCAACAAGCTTTCTTCCATGAGTAAGTAAAAACCATGTATATTTCTTTATCAGTGAAAGAAGAGAAAAAATTTTAAAGAACTTTTGATAAACATTATGAAATATATATATATATATATATACATATATATATATATATATATATATATATATATATTTACAAGGAAACAAACTTGTCATACTTGCTTATCACTGATATAAATGACATCCAGAGTAGTGATGAAAGTGAAAGCTATGAGGGAGTCCTAAACATGGTGAGTTCTTCTTGATGCTTCTATTTGTAGATGATAGAGTAACACAGGTATCAATGTTATGAATACTATAGAGTCTTCCACAATGAGATTCACAGTCACTAAAAACAATTTGAAGGAATGATTTGCAAAGGAAAACCTAGTGATCCAAAGCATTTTTGTAAAGCCCTTGATAAACATTTGTAAGAGGAATTCATTAAGCAGACTACCAGTACATATATCTTAGATTAACATTAATGATAAGGGACGGCTAGGTGGCACAAGGGATAAAGCACCAGCCCTGGATTCAGGAGTACCTTCGTTAAAATCTGGCCTCAGACAGTTAATAATTACCTAGCTGTGTGGCCTTGGGCAAGGCACTTAACCCCATTTGCCTTGCAAAATCCTAAAAAGAACCCCAGTTATGATAGACATGAGCAGGGTCCAAACTGGAATAGAGTAGGAGAAATTGAATATACTGAATTTCATTTTAGAACTGGTCCTTATATGCATTAATTCCAAACTATAATCTGAAACAAAAATATTTAAAATAAATGAATACATGCAAAAATGATTTAATTTTTCTATATATGTGCAGATTTCTATGTGAATGTATTTTTTTTCCATGAAGACACATATTTGGTGTCTTTGTGGAAAAAAAATGTTACATACATACATATAGAAATTTGCACATTTTTGGTTTGGTGGATAGATTCAGCTTTGAACACGGGAAGACCTGGGTTCAACTTCTGAGTTTTAACACATAAACTCTAGGTGTCTCTGGGTGAATTGCTAAAACTCACAGGACTCTATGCAACTGTCTCAAATTGCAGTAAAGTTTCTGATCTAGTTTCATAAAAAAGAGTTCCCTCATTTAGGAGTTCTCTCCCCAAAAAAAGGTCTAGTCTCTAATTCAAAATTTTTGTGATGAGGGAAATTTTTATTTCCTCACTGCCTGTTCTTATTTCTTCAATTTCTTTTTTTTTCTGTTATAACACACATTTCTAGTACAATAATAATGGGAATGATGAACATCCTGGCTTCACCTGTGGCATTATTGGGACAGATTCTATTTCATCTTCTTTATAGATAATGTTGCTCTTGGTTTTAGATAATAGATATTTTTTAAGTTTCATACATTGTTATGTTTCCATTTATTAAAATATAAATGAAAGTTGCATTTTCTCAAAATCCTTTTCTACCTCTCTTGCTGGTAACATGATTTTTGATGTTTCTGTTATTGATATGGTCAATTATACTTACAATTTTATTTCTATTGTACCAGCCCTTTTGGTATAAACTCTGTATTAACATAGTATATGATCTCATGAACTGTTTTTAGTTATCAAAATTATTATCATCATAATTATCTGCTGACATTTGTTAATGCTGTACCAGGTACTTGCTACATATAAAGTTAACACATATAGTGAATGAAGCACTTCTAATTCATAAAGAGCTTATATTCCAATGGAAAAGGCAAGTATATGACAAGGTTTTTTTTTTAGGGTTTTTTTTTTGGCTTTTCAAGGCAATGGGGTTAAGTGACTTACCCAAGGACACACAGCTACGTAATTATTAAGTTTCTGAGCCTGGATTTGAACTCAGGTACTCCTGACTCCAGGGCCAGTGCTCTGTCCACTGAACTACCTAGCTGCCCCCTATGACAAGTTTAAAAAAAAACTACATATAAATAAGTTTGAGAGGGATCCCATTACTAATTAAAGAAATTAAAAAAAATTCTGTAGAGCATGGTGCTTGATCTATATGCCAAAGGAAGATATTTCTATGACTCAGAGGAAGAAGGAATTCATTACAGTCATGGGGAAGAGTCATTAAAAGTATCGGGAAAGAGAAAGCTATATATGAAGAACATAGAGAAAGTCAGGAACACTAGATCATAAAGTAGAGGAGGAGGAGGAGGACTATTACATAATGATTATGGAAAGAAACTTTGAGACAAGGTAGTGAAATACTTTGGAAGCCTAACAAAAGACTCTAGAACCAAGAACACCATGGTTATTAATTGAGTTAGGAAGCAGTATGATAAAAGAACTGGTCTTTTTATGTTATTTTAATTTTCCAGTTCCATGTAAAGATAGTTTTCAACATTCATCTATTTGTAAACTTTTCAGTTCTATATTTTTTTACCATTCTCCCTTCCTTACCCCTCTTTACATCAAAGCAAATAATGCAATATAAAATCATGGTTTGGATATTGCTACATTAGTCGTGATGTGAAAAATGAAGTTGAAGTAAAGTAAAAAAATATGTAAGAAAGAAAAAAACAAAAGAAAATTTAAAAAGAGAATGTGGTATGTTTTTCTCTACATTCAGACTCCACAGACCCCCCAACCCTGGATCTGTGAATGGCATTTCCTTTTATAAATCTCTCAAGATGAAACTCAACCACTGTAATGCTGAGAACTGAGTTCATCATAATTGATCATCTCACAATATTGCTAGTGATGGGACAGCATTCTTCAGATTCTTCACACTTCACTAAGCATCAGTTCATACAAACTTCTTCAGGCTTCAGACACCCACCTACTCATGATTTTTACAGAAAAATAGTACTACATTACATTCATTTACTACAATTTTTTTAGCCATTTTTCCAATTTTTGAACATCCCTTCAGTCTTCCAATTCCTTGCCATTACAAAAATAGCTGCTATAAATATTTTTAAACATGTGTTGGTTTTCTCTTTTTTATGATATTTTTGGGAAATAGACCTATTAGTGGTATTACTGGATCAAAGACTATGCACAATTTTATTGTCTTTTGTTCACAGTTCCAAATTGCTCTCCAGAATGGTTGGATCAGTTCACAGATCTGCCAGCAATGCATTAGTGCCCTAGTTTTCCTTCATCCTCTTCATGGTTTTAAATTGAATTTCTCTAATCAATAATGATTTGGAGAATTTTTAATACAACTATAGATAGTTAATTTTATCATCTGAAAAATGCCTATTCATATAATTGGACCAATTATCAATTGGAGAATGATTTTTATTCTTATATATTTGACTCAGTTCCATATATATTTTAGAAGCTACTCCTTTATCAGAAATACTATCTATGAATTTTTTTCTCAGCTTTTTACATTCCTTCTAATCTTGGTTGCATTGGTTTCATAAGTACAAAAACAATTTAACGTAATCAAAATTAGTGAGACCTGATCTTAAAGAAAATGTTTTGACAGTAGCATGAAAGAAGAATTAGAGTGTGGAAATATTTGAAAAAGGTAAGTCAGGAGAAAGTTAAAATAATCTATGCAACACAAAATGATAGATAGAAGTAAGATGAAGGCTATGTGATTAGATCAAAGGTATCAGACACAATAGATGTTAAGTTACAAATGACAAATTGTGACAAAATATTGTCTTTGGGTGGTGATAGATATGAAAATATAAGGTTAGTAATGAGGTTAAGACACCATTGGAAGAATGGTGGCACTTTCAATAGATATAATAAGTTTTAAGGGAGGTATATTTGAAGGGACAAAAGAGGTCAATTTGAATTTAAGATGTTTCCAGAAAATTCAGTTTGTAAAGTCTAATATGTTATTGAAAGGTGATACTGGAATAAAGTTTTGAAGAGATATTGAAGTTGAATTTATATAGAAATCTTCATAAAACGCATCCCTATTAAACTTTTGGTGGTTGACAAGGTTAATATGAGAAAATGTATGGAGACAAATGAGAAGAACCTTGGAAAATTCACACACACACACAAACATCAAACATACACACACACACACACACACACACACACACACACAGACAAACAAAGAAATTGGTAAAGATAATGAATTACCAAAGGAGATTGAGGCCTGATTAGACAGATAAGAATTGAAATAACAAGCAATAGTCATATCAGCCAAATAGAGTATTTAAAATATATGAATCATAGAAAACAGTTTCCAAATAATGAAAATTATATGTGATACAATGTGCAATTAAAAATGTTAATAATAAGGTTAGTAATGGTTAACCATCAGGTCAACAGACTCAAATGATGCAAAAAAATGGAGAAACAATCATCAGAAAAAAACATGAAAAAGGATCATCAGATTTGGCAATTAAGTTATCATGAGTAATTTTTTAGAGAGAAATTTCAATGGACTGACTTTTCAGAAACTACATTATAAGGAGTTAAGAAATGAGTGGAGAGGAAATAGAGGAAGCAAACATAAGCACCTTTTTAAGACCTTTATTATTTTTGATGTTTGTTTGAAAAAAGATAAAGGAAATGTGTGTGTGTGTATGTCTATGTTTTTATGAGTGTGTGTGTGTGTGTGTGTGTGTGTGTGTGTGTGTGTGAGAGAGAGAGAGAGAGAGAGAGAGAGTTGTGATCTGCTTGTAGAAGAGGACAGAATTAAGGGAAAAGGTAGAAATTTTTTTTAAATGCTTAACTTTTTCCTCTAGTAAAAGAAAAAAAGAATAAATAAGGAAAATTGAATTACATCATGGGATTGACTATTGTATTAGTGAAAGTAGTGGATAGGGGGTTACAAGGCACATCAGAAAATGTTTTCCCAAGATTTGACTGTAACTAGATTTTTTTATGTTCATAACATTTATGGGATCATTTTGTTTACCATAGAATCTCCTTTGTAGAAACATTAAATCCTAAAGCTGAGACCATTTCCCTAAATCAGGTGACCTATTCCCTAATGCAGGAATTCATTATACAACATTCTGCAACACAGCAGATAATGCATTGGACTTGGATATATTACACCTTAAGACCAGAGTTTTGGTCTTGTCTCAGTCATTTATTAGCTCTGTTACACTGGCATAAATGGCTCACCTCTTTAAGCCTTATCTGTCCATACTGTAAAGATCAAATGAGATAAAATGGAAGGGGAAAAACATTGACATATATATGTGCTTTGTTAATGCTAAATTTTATTATATTATTTTTTTCTATTCTTCTCACAATTAGAAGAATATATAAAATATATAAGAATATAAAATACATACATACTCTCTCTCTCTCTCTCTCTCTCTCTCTCTATATATATATATATATATATATATATATATATATACAATGAAAGTCTTGAAAACTATTTAACCAAAACCCCTTATTGAGTCATTCTTTTCAGGGGAATAACTATGTCACATAAACTCCTTTCCTTGTTGCCTTCCATCATTGGACAAGAAAATGGCCAAAATGTTTGAGATGGATTCCAAAACAAAATTTCCTTATATACAAAACAATATTACTAATAAGGCTTTAGTGAAAGATACAATGAAGATTTAATCCCCAAAACTATAGTAGCTGAGGAATCTGACTGAAAATTATGATTTAAATAATTATACTAGATATATAGAAAAAGATTAAAACATTTTTAGCCTTGAATACATTATAAATGCTGAGAAAACTTTTATCTATTTGTTTTAAAACAACAATACAACAGTTCAACAAAGATGACAATAAAAGTGTTAAGTCAGAAAATTTCATTCAAAATAATTTAGTGAGATCCCTGCAGTTGTGAAGTCACATTTTCAATGTTCAATTGGACCATTGGCAATGATGTTACTACTTATTAACAAAAGTCACAATTCTTTCACAGTGAGAAAATTTTCAAGCCTAATAAAATACTACAGATTGTGTCTCTGAAATACATCTTAAATAAGGAGAAAATGTTTTAAAAACAAAAAAAAAACTTGGTCAGTCATTTTCTTCAAGTTCCTCATGTTAGCCCTTTGAATTTGTATTTATCAATTTATAAGACAATAGACAAAGAATAATAGCGTATCTCTCATCTTACATCTTCCTTGAGTTCAAGAAGCTGTATATCAAATTCTAAATATTCTCTAGATAAGACTGCAATAGTGGAGCAACCCCAGTGGAATCAGTAGGTAAAGATAGATAGAGTTGAGTGTCATCGGCATAACAGTGATGAATCAGTTCATTCTGTTGGAAAATTGAAGTCTGTGATAAATAAATGATCACAAATCAGTTTTATGAACAGGCAATCATTCATGAAAAGCAGATTTCCCAGTCAGACACCTTAAACATTTGAGGATATTTCAGATCTTAAATCTCTTTCTTATCCGATCTTTCAGTGATTTTTAATGACAAAAAATTTACATAAATAGATTTTATGTATTAAATGAGATGATATTGTTCCTAAGAGTCAAAGAAAAAAAGAGGCAATCTAGACTTGAGCCTAGGTTTACCTGACAGAAGAAAATGAAGCAAGTTGATCTGTGCTTTGGTAACTCAAAAACACAAAATATATCAAAACAAATCAGAAAATAAAACAAAACAAAGATCAATATCAAAATAATTTACCTACTAGAAATGTTTTATTGTATATGACACAGACCACTAAAGCAAGCAAGTAAAACATGTCCATTAAATGAAATGGTTTAGAATACTTTAATTATGCACTCTTGTATGGATCATATCAAAACTGGAATGAGATCTTACTATTGCCAAAGACTTGATAAGCTTTTGGCACTGTTACTTTCATCCCCAAGTCATGAAACAAATAATTACTAACTAGGTCAAAGGAATCATAAGGCAAAGTGTCATCACCAAACCTAGGAGATTAAACAAGAAAAGAAATTGAAGATTTAGTAAGATCTGAAGAGATAAAAGTTGAAGAAAAATTATAGAAAATCTTTAGACAAACTCCATATATTATACCTAAATATTGAATAGTTAGCAAAAATTACACTGATTTCTTTTTAAAAAGATCTAGGGATATTTGTGCTAGAACCTAAAAAAAAAGTCATTTTATATGAGTGCTATAATAAGGATTCTACTAGCAGAGCAGTTTTTAAAAAGCTTAATTAAAAAGAGCTAACATTTATAACATCCATCTTGAATGAACCTACCCTCCCATAGTTTATCAGAGAAAAAGAAAAAAAAGAAACAAAAATAAAATAAAAATCTTTCAAGATCTGATCATGTGGTGTTGCACATTGCCACGATAAGACTTTTAGAGTGAAAGGTGGAGTCATGAAGGAAAACTCATATAAAGAAAAATTGCATACCATCATTGCACTACTGATCTGAGAGGGATATTGAATTGAAGTGGTGGATGTGATTAATGGATCTAGAGTCAGGAAAATATGTATTTAAATTTAGTCTCTGGTATACTAATTAGATGTTACCTTGAATAAGTTAGTTTATCTCTACTTCAGTTCCCTCATCTTTAAAACAAAGGCAATAATATCTCCAACTCCCTGGGCTGTTGATATTTAAAAATATTTTAAAAATTTAAAAAGTTTTTAAAAATGAAACATTTCCCTTGCAAAACCTGAAGCACTATATAAATGCCAGTCATTATTATCATTTGAAATGCTTTGAAAACTGAATAATTTTATTATTATCTAGTTGATACATGAAGCAGAAATTTGATTGCTACATAACTAAATTAGAGTCAATTCTGTTAATCATCAGTAGAAGGCAAAAATCTTAGAAGCAAATAAGTTAAAGAGAGTGTATGCTAAAGAATAAGGATATAGAAAACTTCTGTTCATCTTTATGTTTGAAAGACTAACAACAAAATGATAGCACACATTGGGTCATAAAAGAAACAGAAGGCTTGTTCACTCTTAATGCAATTAACTTTAACAGAAAATAGTAATTCTTTGACCTGCAGGAAGAAAGATAGGCAAGGACCCATGTTTCATGGGCTGGAATTGGACCTCTGACAAACCCCAACTTAATGGACTGTATTAGAGGGTCCAGTACCCTTCAATGACACAGGTAGTAGTGTGGACTGTCCAAAGATATCCATTTATCCTCATTATATTACATTGTACTTTTATATTATACTTCCTCATTATACTCCCAGTCTACCTGTGCTGCCCAGAGGAATTCATGAGGGCCTAGAGGTTGACAATGATGATTGTCTAGGTTAGATATACCAAAGATGGAACCCACAATAATTCCTGAATGCAACCTTAATCAGATTAAAAAATAATTGGAAATTAAACAAAATAAACAAATATAGAATAAAATATAGACAATATTATGTTTTCAATTTGTCATTATACAGTCTCTTGGTTTCCCTTTTATCTGAAATCCCTTTACTATTTGAAATTGATACTACTGTTCTAGATCACGGAAAGCCAGGCCTCAGATATTAAAGTTTTGTAATCCAGGACATTATCATGCAGATTCAACAAAACTAGAGGTTTCTAGTAGACTGACACACAGATAGATTGATCAGAAGCTCCGTAATGGACACTTAGAAAAATAATTTTAGAATTATGGAATTTTAGAACTTTGGAACTTCTGGACTATTTTTGTGGAATGGGGATGAATAGAAGAATGTCACCAGACATTGCTAGCTGAAAGATAATTACTACCTGAAGCTATGTTCAATTTAACTCTATTTCAGTTAGATATAAAATATAACTAAACAACAAAACTGATTGGAGGAGAATATTGAACCATACTATTTTTCTGGCCTGGACAGTTGTCATTACTTTTAAATGCCTCCTCCCTGGGATTCAAAATATTTGTGCCAGATTTAGTTCATGGAGTTATGGGCTTAATACTCAATAACTCACAATCTCAGCTTGAGATCCACCAGCCTTAGCCCTCAGGCAGGATATCATTATTTTTCAAAGCAATCCAATAGAAGATGGGTCACCAATGGAATGGCTCTTCCTGCAATCACAGAGGTTGTTGTTTCTCCTTCATTCTGAGAACGGACCAGGGAAGTCACACATATCCACTGCCCATCAAAAAACAATTAATACATAAGTAAAAATTGTATGTTGTATCAGGAATGTGATGACATGACAAACAAGTAAATTGAAATTGCCCAGTTGTGCCACAGAATTCCTTCCTTCCTTCCTTCCTTCCTTCCTTCCTTCCTTCCTTCCTTCCTTCCTTCCTTCCTTCCTTCCTTCCTTCCTTCTTTCCTTCCTTTCCCTTACCCTTCTTCTCCTTCCATCCATAAGACATAATAACTTTTTTAATTTATGGAGTAAATTAAGTATTTCTACAATATAGTTAAGTAAAAAAAATGCATTTGAAACTGTAAATCTCTTATGTAAAACTTGCTATTCATTTTAAATTTACAAAATTCTTCATGTAAATATCTTTTTTGTTTCTTCCCCCTCCCACTGGCTTTACAATTTGTTTCTACAATTAGAAATAAATAGATGTACATGCACATATACTATATATATATATATATATATATATATATGTATGTATGTATATATATATATATATATATATAATGTGTGTAAATAGGTATATATAAACATGAATGTAAATAGGTCTACATATATGTAAAATTATGTATACATACTTCTACTGATCAGTTCTCTAGATAAAGATATCTTAATATGATTAGTTTTAATTGATTAATTAATTTGCACATTACTAAAATAGTCTTGTAAAAGTAGGCAAAATCTTCCTCCCCCCACAAAGTTAAACTACACAAAAAACAAAATGAGAGTAAAAGAAAAAAAATTGTACTTCACTCTGTATTCAGAAAACAACAGCTCTTTCTTCTGAGATTGATTCCATTGTTTTTCATAAGTCCATCAGAGAAGTTGTTTAAATATTTATTTTCCCCACAGTTGCTATTGCTAACTGTATTTCTATCTATCTCTTATTTTCCAATCCTGTTTATTCTATTTTTCTCTCTCTTTTCACTTTGTCACTCTTCAAAATTGGTTGAGGGGCAGCCAAGTGACATAGTGGATAGAGCACTTGTCCTGGATCTAGGAGGACCTGAGCAAAGTCTAGCCTCAGATACATCAGAATCACCCAACCCTGTGACCCCAGGGAAGTCACACATATCCACTGCCCATCAAAAAACAATTAATACATAAGTAAAAATTGTGTGTTGTATCTGACTACCTTCTCCCATGATCTTTCTTCTCTTTTATCACCCATACAACCACCCTGCTACTGTCTCCCACTCCCTTCTTTTCCTTTTTCCTCGAGTTTAAAATAGAATTCTATACCCTATTGAGGATATATGTTGCTTCATCTCTGAGTAATTTCCTATGTTAATGAAAGATCACTCATTCCCACTCACCTTTCCCCTTCCACTTCATTGTAAAAGCTTTATCTTGACTCTTTTATGTGAAATACCTTAACCCATTGTACCTTGCTTTCCTTTCTCCCTTTACATTTCTTTTTTGCCCAATGACTCCATTTTATTATATACCTTCATATTTAACACTCCCATATGCTCCTTCTGATTGCCCTAATAAATGAGAAGTTACAAATGAGTTATCATTAACATAACAGTTCAATATCATTAAATCCATCATAATTTGTCTTTCCTGCCCCTATACTTCTATACTTCACCTATGTCCTGTATTTGGAGATCAAACTTTCTGTTCAGCTATGGTCATTTCAACAGGAAAGTTTGAAATTTCTCTATTTCTTTGAATTTTTTTCCCCCTGAAAAAGGTCATTCAGTTTTACTGGTAGTTGATTCTTGGTTGTAAACTAAGGTCTTTTTCCTTCTGGAATATGAAATTCCAAGCCCAATGTATACACTTTAGTGTATACACTGTAAAGTTCTGAGTAATCTCGACTATAGCACCACATTATTTGAATTGTTTCTGACTGCTTGCAATTCGTTCTCCTTGACCTGGGTGTTCTGGAATGTGGTTATAATAATCTTGGAAGGTAGGTGTGTGTGTGTGTGTGTGTGTGTGTGTGTGTGTGTGTGTGTGTGTGTATGTGTGTGTGTGTGTGTGTTTATGTTTGTTTGTTTTGGTTTATTTGGGGGGATCTCTTTCAGGAGGTGATCAGTGGAATCTCTCAATTTCTATTTTACCTTTGCTTCTAGTATATTAGGGAAATTTTCTTTGAGGAATTCTTAAAAGTGAAGTCTAGGCTCTTTTCCTGGTTATGACTTACAGGTAGCCCAATAATTTTTAAATTATCTCTTTCAGATCTGTTTCCAAGGTCAGATTTTTTTTCCATTGAGATATTTCACATTTTCTTCTAGTTTTTTATTCTTTTGGTTTTGTTTAATTGTTTTTTTATGTCTCGCCAAGTCATCAACTTTCCTTAGCTCTGTTCTACATTTGAAAGAGTTTTTTTTCAAGAGAGTTTTAGGGACTCCTTTTTCCAATTGACCAATTCTCTTTTTACAGCATTCTTCTCCTCATTGACCCTTTGGACTGCTTTTTCCATTTGACTTAAGCTCTGAATGTGTTGTTTTCTTCATTTTTTATATCTCCTTCACCACGCTGCTGACTTGATTATCATGATTGTCCTTCATCACTCTCATTTCTCTTCCCAATTTTTCCTCTACCTCTTTTACATGATTTTCAAATTATTTTTCAACTTTTCCATAGCCTGAGACTAATTATTATTTTTCTTGGAGGTTTTGGATACAGAACCTTGGAATTTGTCACCTTCTGACTATGTGTGTTTTGATCTTCTGTGGGGATCAAAGCAATTAGCTATGATGAGATTCTTTTTTTTTTCTGTTTACTCATTTCCCCAGTCTGTGATCTTTTTTAATGTGCTTCCCAGACTGTTTTTTTTTTTTTTTTTGCAAAGCAATCTAAGTAATTATTAAGTTTTTGAGGCTGGATTTGAACTCGGGTACTCCTGACTCCAGGGCTGGTGCTCTATCCACTGTGCTACCTAGCCACCCCTCTTCCCAAACTTTTGAGTGTTTTGGGGACACCCCCCACCAGTGACCTCAATTCCTTCAAGGTCTTGTGAGAGGTTCTGACGGCTGTCCTGGTATGTGTTCTGGTCTGTGAACAACCATAAGCATTGCCCTCTTACCTGGAACTGTGACAAAGGCCCCTGTTCCACTATGGCAGTATGGGTCCCCAGACTATAACCTGGATGCGAGTATGGACAAAGCAACAGAGTGCTGTCCCAGGGATAATGGAGAGACCTTGACAGATTCCCCCTACCCCCCCCACTATCTGTGGGTGGAATGCTATGGAAGCAGTTGCCAGGTTGCTCCCTTCTGGGTTCCCTGATGGATGACTCCCTGTTGGGCTGCTCCCTGCTGGGTGACTCCCTGCTGGGCTGCTCCCTGCCGGGCTGCTCCCCCCTGGGCTGCACCCTGTTGGACTGCTCCTTGATAGACAGCTCCCTGCTGTGTGACTACATGCTGGGTGATTGGCTCCATGCTGGGCTGCTCCCTTCTGACTGATGCCCTGTTGGACTGCTCCCTGCTGGATGGCTCCCTGAAGACTGGCTCTCTACTGGGCAGATCCCTGCTGGGTGGGTTCCTGCTGGGTGGTTTCCTGCTAGGTAGCTCCTCAACCAGGCTCCTGTTTTGGGGTTCCGTGTCTGCACTTAGGCTTAAGTTGCACTGGGCTCCATGTTCACTCTGGCAAAATTTTCTTACTAACTTTCCAAATTGTCATTGGTGATCACTTGGTTGGGGGATCATGAAACCATTCTCCCTGCCACAAACACTTTTACCCCAAAGATCTAGGCACCCCATGGACTGTTCCTGATAGACTGGAGCTTGTGTGCTCTGTGGCAGAACAGTCATTCTGTGGATCTTCCAAGTTATCTTTGCTTGGAAATTTTTTCACTCTGTTTTTCTGTGAGTTCTGCCTCTCTAGAATTTGCTTATAGTAATTATTTTGAGATATTTAAAACATTTTGGAAGAGACTTCTGGGAATTACTGCTCCACACCACCATCTTGGTTGTTCTAATATGATCTTTATAGATCATTTGGATATTTTCCATGGTAAAAAATACTTATTAGCACATTCTTTATTTATTGATATTTTATTTTATTTTTCCAATTGCATATTATGGAAGTTTTTCAACATTTATCAATTGTATATTCATTAGTTTCAAAATTTTCTTCCAACCTCCTCTCCACCTCCCTACCTGCAGGGGTGAAAAATCTAGTGTACATTGTACAGGAACATTTGTAATTAACATGTTTACATAGTGGTCATTTTGTATATGAGGAATTAGAACTAAGGGAAAAGAAAGAAAACCAGGGAATAGAAAAGAAAAACATAAGAGAAAATTTTTAAAGTGAACATAGTGTTAATTCAGATTGTGTAGTTTTTATGTGTGTGTCTGTTTATGTATTTTTTTTCTTCATCTTGATATGGATGGTGTTATCCATAACAGGCCTCCTTGAACTAGCTCAGTGAACTGCTGAGAGTTGCTGCATCCTTCATTGTTGATTAACTCACAATGTTGTTGTGAATGTGTTGATTGTTCTCTTGGTTCTGCTCCCTTCACTCAGCATCAGTTCCTGGATTTCCTTATATACTTCTCTAGAGACCAACCATTTATGGTTTCTTATAAAACAATAGTATTCCATAGCATTCATATGTCATAACTTGTTCAACTATTCCCCTATTCTTAGACAGCCCCTCAATTTCGTATTCTTTGCCACTACAAAAAGGGCTGCTACAAATATTTTGGAACTTGTTGGACTTTTACCATTTTCTATGGCAACTATGTGAACCTAGGCAATTCACAACATTCCTGAGGCTCAGTTTCCATATCTGTAAGGTAGAAATCTACTTCACAGGCTTTTGGAAAGAGATTTCAAAAAATTAAATTATTATACAAATCTCAGCTATTATTAAATCCCTTTGCTAGCCTGAGAACCCTGTGTTCTTTAGAAGATGTATTCTAGGAGCATAGGCCAGGTCTAAATCCCCCTTCCTTTACACGTGGTTAACTCATGGACCAAGACTAATTTTCTTCTCTCTTCTGATCCATGATCTCTGGTTGACACTGCTTGACTCCAAAATCACTACAAAACTGACTTGACAGGTATACCCTAGGTGAAAGAAACAGTGGACAATTGTACTTAAAATAATGATACTTCTCTTTTAGTGCAAAATCATTTCTTTATCTTTATAAGGAAGTTTATTAGAATTGAATTTATTTATTAGGGAGGATCCAATAAATAGATAATAGAATAGCCCACATACTGAAAAGGATAGGGTCATGACACCAGTGATTTGAAAAGGAAGGTTGAAGAATTAAATTATAATTATTTCATTGAAGTTAATTTCAAATTCTTTGTTTCTAAAATGTTTGATTATTCAAAAATTTAACCAAGGAAATAGAACAGCTACTCAATGACAGAGTACTAGCTATTGCCAGTTACTGGGGTAAATGGTGATGCTACCACATAATTCTGATATCATTGATGATGACAGTATGCTAAATCATTACCTTAATATGACCTTATAATCTGCACCTTGAAACTGGAAGCCATTAACAACTGGCTTAAAAATCAATCTGGATCTCAGATTTGAAGAAAGCTATCTGGATTTAAGCCTTGGTTGAAGAATACTAACTGAATATTTCCACTGCCTAAGTTGAGAGCTGTAAGCTACGCTCTAGGACAAATAATTGTGGATTTAATATCCACATACATTTGTCAATTTTCTATTAGCTAAAAAATGTCATTTTGAAAAGGGACTATCATTCTCCAGTGATTCAGTTAGGAGCATTTGGTGTTTTGACTTCTGGGGGGAAGATTGCTTTGATGAAATCTGATTTAATCTTGCCAAGTATTGATGTGATTAGCATCAACAATAATAATTGAGTGAGGCTATTAGCAGAATATTTAATGAAGAGGGAATCAAACCCCTTATCATTTATAAAATGATCCCTGTGATATCAGAAAGCTATGAAAGCTGAATAACTATAGCAAAGTTCTCAGAACAATTTTATAATCTACAGGAAAATACAATGTATATATGACAATCTCAGCTTTCCCAGTGTAGGGGAAAATGAATACATTGTTCTAATCTTTTTTCACACACACAAAAAAACTGAATTTATCCATTTTAAATGATTGACTGGTCTCTTTGACTTGATGGAGAAAAACCCCCAGTGGTAATAAAAAAAGTTAAATTAACTCAACTTTACATCAGCTTGAATGAATTAGCTATATTTCCTAAAACTGTAGATCTTATTCTTTCCCCCAGTGTACTTATTTATCAAGGTACAGTTGCATTTGGAATCCAGCAATTAATCACCAAATGATCAGTTCAGAATAGTATTTTCCTCTTGGAAATGATTAAAGCAGGGAGTACTCAAGTATTTTTGATAACAATAAGACAACTTTAAAAAAAAATCATAGTTTCTTTAACTTGTCATGTCCCTATACCTCACCATCTCTCCTCCTCCATTCAGCTAGTGAAAAAAGATTAATGAGAATAGGTGTGAGAAAGGTGAGTAGTTAAACTGTATTACATAAAAACCAAACATTTGCCTTTGTCTAATAAGTTGAATAATTATCTATATGATCATATTGATTCTGAAAGGATATTTTTTCTTTTTAAACATAAACAAACTTGATACTTCCTACTTCTGCTACCTTGGGGAAAACATTTAAACCCATTCTCTTGGTAATAATAAAGTCTTTTAAATGTAAGCAGCCTTTTCCATACCTAAGGACATTACTTTGTAAATTTAGAATATGTGAAGTAACTGATACCCCAGAGAAACTACCCAGATTTCCCCAAGATGATAGTATCAAAGGAAGGGGATTTGAGTGGAGATATTTGAGGGAGAATGTGAAGGACCTTTTATCTTCAAAAGATTCCTGAAAACTAGGAAGAACTGAGAGGGTCAAAACTATGAGTAGAAACAGAGGAATAATGAATGTACTTAGAGTTAAGGACAATTAGGGACCCTTGTTGTTCCCTGGTAAGAGCTACAGAGAAATAAAGCATCCTTGCTCCTTTTTTTGTCTTCTGGGAGAAGTCAATGACCCACTAGACAATTCTATCTCTCTCCTTTCTCTCTGTCTCTGTTTCTCTCTCTGCCTGTCTCGGTGTTTGTCTTTGAGTCTCTTTATTATTTTCTCTCTCTTTATATTTATGTTTGTCTTTCTGACTCTGTCTCTCTGTATGTATCCTTCTAACCTACTTCATGTGGCATTGTGCGTTTTCATTTCTCTATTAATTTTTTGGTTATAGTTTTTAATTATTTAAATATTTTAAATTTGATGTATTTCTACACTGATAATTTTGTATTGGTTATTAGTTATGCAGATAGAGAGATAAAGGTGGAATCATTGAAAGTTGGAATTGGATTAGAGTCAAAGAGTTACATGGTGCTACTCTAGAACCATAAATAGACTCAAATCAAATAGAAGCCCAATTTGAATAGCAACTTGATGCTATTGCTATTATTACTTCAAGTACTTGCAAGCATAACTTTTGTTGCTGGAGTCTGGAGAACCTAGTCTAATGCTTCTTGGAGATTTTCTACTGAGAATATTAATATTGAAAACCCTGACTTTCTGGAGCACTTCATTCTAACAGAAAATCCACACTTTCCTGGACTATTACAAATGTCTTTTTTATGATTATCAGAAATCAAATTTTTATAATTTTGGCCTCTGAGACAAAGTTTCAGTTTTAACATTTCAATAGCATTTGCCACAATGTCAACTTGACAAGGATGGGAAGTGGAGGTGGGAGAATGAGAATGGAACACAAGGAAGGTACTGCAAATTTACCCACATGAGAAACTTGTGGTTGAGATCTGGCAGACTGAATCTTCAAAGTTTACAGGAACCAAAATATTATAAAACAATCCTTTAGGGCCAGAAATGGTAAATCCTCTAGCTCAGCATAACCCCAGTGAAGATTCTGGACTGTTAGATATATGCAATTCTTTTGTTCTTTCTTCTCAGCAGTTATCCCCACTGATACAGTCAGTGTTTCATCTCAGCATGAAATAACATCAGATAGCATTGTACTCTGAAAAAGTAGATAAAATAAGGACTCTAAAAAAAAGAGAGTGAATTAGAAATGTCCCCATAGTAGCAGTTAGAAGTTAAAAAACAAGAAACTGACAAATGTGCCTATTGAGGGGCTATACAGAGAGCTTCTCAATTCAACTACTTATTCTTCACTGTGAATATTGTTACTGGAAGTGTCAGTTAGCAAATGATAAAGCTGGTCAAGACAGATTGATGATTTGAAGCAGAACCAACTGTCTAAGTTATATCTACTTATACAGCAGCTTTTAAATGTTAAAAAAAAAGAACCAAGCAAGTCATTCCTTTACATTGAGTTGACTAAAAAAGATATGTTCCAAGAGTGCATAAATATCTCTATTTCTTTGTTGTTATATGATATTGAGATTCTCTACAAAGAAGGAAAAAAAGTTTCTCAGTGTAGAAATAGATTCCTTATTTATTTAATTAGATAGAACCCTGCTTTTTCTCCCCTCTTTAGTTACCATATAAATGCTGTATGGATGATTTAAGATTTATTCCATATCGCCTTTGAAAACTTTCTCAGTTTTCTAAAACTTCTACTCAGCCTCTCTGCTTTTATTAGGAAATAGAAGGGGAAAAAACACACCATTTGAAAAAGTTTTTTTCCACTTTTTTCTAGAAACCTCCTTTAGACAAATTTTGTGTTTTTTTTTTCTTTCTGACAGGGAAGCTTTTATTCTTTGCTGACAGTTTTGACATTTCTGAAAACTGTACAGAGTTATTCTTCAGTTGGTATTGGGCAAATTAGTATAACGATTTTTTTCATAAATAAAATCATTAAAGCTATTGATGGGATTTTTGTTTGGTAGATTATTGATATTGTCTTTTTGGATAAGGGAGGAAATATTTAGCACATTATGGATCCTTACTTAAAAACATGGGTGACATCACAATATAGAATCAGAAAGTCTTGCCTTTTCCAGAATAATTGACAGAGACTGGGCATGTTTGATTATGCTACAATGGAGGAAAGACAATGAAGATAGGCCTTGACCAAAATTTTAGTGGGCACAAATCTCAGTTTGCTTCTGTCATTTTATGTGTAAGCCCAGCATTGATATCCTTGATTCATTACCAAATACTCACAAAAGGTCAGAGCTGGAAGAGAACTCAGAGACTATCTTGTCCAATTTCTATCTTGACAAGCATCTTGTCTAAATGTCTCCTGACAAATGGTGAGCTAGTCTTTATTTTTTAAGCTTTAGATTGAAGGAATACACATAATTAGAAAAAATAGAAACGTGGGTTCGAATCCCAGTTTTTAACACTTATTATTTTTGTGATCATAGGCAATCTCTGAGCCTGAAATTTTCTTATGTTTACATAACAATATTTGACTATTTCTTCAAATGAGAGTATAAAATAGGGTCAGTTTCCTCATGATGGGAATATATTTTATTATCAAGCATACAGGATAACTGTAATGGATGAAGCACATTTCTGGGTCTGAGTTTTAAGTGAAAGAAAAGGTCCAAGAAGCACAAAAGTCAGCTGGTCTCACTCCATCTTTGTTTTTGACATTGTCTATGAACTATATCTTACCCACAAGAATACTTAGAAATGTTCCATGCCAGTATTGAGGATGAAGAAACATAGAAAAGCATAGTCTTAAAAATCAACATCCTGTGCCCTGTCTATGCAGTTTGAAGATTCTATGTGAACTTTCCTCAGTGTTTTCAAATCTCAGTGCAGACAAATAGGTCATTAATAAATTATTTGTATCCCACTCCTATTTCATTAGTTTGCGGAAAAATTTCTTCCAATTCTATGGTCCAACTTTGGTCAGGGGTATTATTTCATCTGAAGAAAATGGAGAACAGAAGGAAATATGATTTTACTAGCTGAAAAGACTGGTCCTACTATTGCATGAAATGTACAGTACTTGTTTCATTTGAATTGTTGAATCTACTTTTACTTTTCCATTTTATTTTAATATCATGCAATTAATTACTTTAGTAGCCATCCTTTTTGTTTTCCAGAATGTTAGGAAGAAGAGGAACTGATAACATGGCCCCTAGAAGAAAAAATAACATTTTAATGAGACAGAGAACAACTGTTTTTCATAGGCATCATCACAGAGAGAATCAGGGAAATTATTGAATGATCTTTAATATGTTGAAGGGGGATCATTATTCTTCTATGGCTTACTTTAGCAGCATTATTTCTTTATTTTCACTAAAGTTGAGACTTGAACAGAGTTGCCTTTGACAAACTAGACCCAGACAATAACCAGAGAATCATATAGTTGGCATTAAGTATGATTGTATAATCCACTATATCTAACCGGTACCAGTCTTGCTTCCATTTCATCCTTCTACCCTATTACTGTGTGTAGTCTGTATGGTCCATCCACTCTTCTGGTACCTTTCCCTGCTCCATACCCTTTACTTTCAATTTTAGGTAACAACATATTAAGCAATGATATTACTATTGAAAAGAACTCCAAATCTCCTAGGTTGTCTCTCATAGACATAGAAGAAAGAACAGTCAAAGGAAGGGTGCCAGAAGAACACATGCTTAGAGATGGAGTGTGGAGGAGTAGCAGAAGTTGTGTCTAAGTTAAACAACAATAAAATAACAAAAATATTGTACATGAGGTCATCTTGATATGGTGAAGTTTCTCCTTATCACAGTCTGCAGTCCTTGTTATAGTGGTCAAAGAAATATTGTTCATAAATTTAGAATTCCATCAGCTATTTTGATCGTAGGATTCATTGTCTCCTTATCACTCCATCTTTAAATCCTTCACTATTTTCAAAGCTTAGTTCATATGACAACTGATTTAGGAAGCCTTTCTGACTTCCTGGATTTTAATGTTTTTTTTCATCTTCATATCATTATAGGTCTAATTTTCTGTTTACTCTTATATGCTCTCATTTAAATGTTACGTCCTTGAAGTAAGTGACAGTTTTTCACTTATTTCTCTCTATCACCAGCACCCAACCAGGGAGTGGAGTTTAATAAATGTGTGCTGGACTGCATTTCATATTAAAATTTATCATTGTTGTGTTTGCTTCTCATTCTTGAAGAGGAGTATGACATCAAGGATATGATGCCATGACATGCAAGTTCCTTCGATGTAATTGAGGGAGGGCCTGCAATTGCCAGCCTCATTTTCTTCTATAGAGCTATCTGGGTCCAGTAGCTAGATATGGATCAGTATAACTGGAGATGTCCATGGTTACAATGGGAGATCTTGACCTTTTTATCCTAGGGTCTTAAACAGATCTCCGTTTGACTGAAGCAACACACATTCATTTGTCAAGTTTAGTTAACAAAGAAATGAGGCAAATAATTTCTTGTCAGGTTTTAGAGATCAAGTTAAAAGGAGAAGGGAGAGGAAAAGAGAGGAAAGGAAAGGAGCTGTATCAATTATAACTCAAAAGAATTCCATGCTAATTTAGTCTGGCAAATTACAACTCAGTATTGCTTGTCAAAAGTGAACCCATAAGGCTGTTAACCCAAGAAGTTTGATTGATTTTTCAAGAAATTTTCGTTAGGACAGAAAAGTAAAGATGGAATCAAGGTTCAAAGTGATCCTTGATAACCTGAGGCTTTCATGTTTGCTTGATTACTAGATAAACACTGTTTTCAACAGTGAAGTTAAATTAGTATGGCAGAAATTATAGTAATTAAGCATTACTCTAATTTCACTTAAATGGTAAGGAATGCATTTGTACTATTTTTATTTCAACATAGCTCACTAAAGACTAACTGCTATATATGCATTTCTTTCATAGCTAATTATATATATGTGTGTGTATGTGTGTGTGTGTAAATGTATATGTATGTATTTGTGCATTGTTGTTCTTGTTCTTGTTTGTCCTTTGTTCTTATAGAATACCGTGACATCAGATTGGTGATGTCATGATATTCAACTTAATTGAAATTAAGTGAGGGAGTGCTTTGTAAAGTCACCAGCCTCATCATCTCCTCTAGAATCATACAGATGCAGTAAACAGATGTGGATCAGGATGACTTATGTATATGTTTATATGTTGTTTATGTACATGTATAGACACATATAGGTACTCATACATATGTGTATATTATAATTACTGTTAAGTAATGGTAATGGACAGAACTTTGGCTTCTAAATCCAAAAAAGGAGGAAATTGAAGAAATATTTAAAGGCAAGGTTCTTTAACTAGAATTCTCTAGGAAGTTTTTAGATTCAAATTGACTAAGTGTGTTATATTCCTAGAATTTTACCTGATTGAAGGGATTAAAGTTTTCCAATACATCTGATAGTTCTATAAACCACATAAAGAAGGAAAAAATATGTGGATCATTTGAATGAATTACTATTTGACATTTTTACCACTAAATTTTAATGAGCTGACATGGGCTTGTCATGTCTAGAAAGCACATATAAATCATCTCTTAGGGCACAGTCCCGGGCAAACAAATTTAGACATAATATTTTCTTTAAAGTTTAACATAAAAAGATAGGCAACAATCATATGGAGACACTTGATAAAAACAATCTGTTCATGTTTATATAACAATGTATTTATTTAAATGAACATATGACTATATACATAAATATACATTCTTTGTATTTGCATGTGTGTTGTCTTTAATTTCATCTTTGTGGGGTGCTTCCAGGACAGACATTCTCTACAGGTGTGAAGATCTGTATACTGTCTGAAACTTGTGATATTATATTCTTAAAGCCCTGAGTGATAAACTAGATACAAATTGAATGCATCAGAAGTAGAACTGGAATCCAATTCTTCTTGATTTTAAGAGGAACCTTAGATGATTCTTCTCCATCTTCATCCAGTTAGTAAATGTCAGAGGCAAGTTTTGAACCTCTTCTTTCTGATTCTAAGGCCAGCCTTCTATTCACTATACCATAGTTCAGTTGCTTCAGTCATGTCCAACACTTCTAATCCCTAAGATATTGAAATGGTTTGTCATTTCCTTCTCCAGTTTATTTTTATAGATGAACAATTTAGGTAAAAAAAAAAAAAAAGATTAAGTGATGGGTGACATAGAAGTTTATGAGAGTGAATTTGAAGTCAGAGTCCTTCACTCTATTACTGTGCCACTTAGGTGCCTGTATATGATTGAGGAAACAATGATTCAAGCTTATAAGCATATCGATTTATTAAATAATACTTTGCAATTGCCCAACAAATCAAGCCTGAAAAACCTTCCTTGGTTTGGGCACTGGAATCCAAATAGATAGTTGACACAGACTTTTATAAATTAAAAATATATTAATTAAGACTAATTCATGAGAGACTCTCTCAGGGGGTGGAGCCAAGATGGCGACTAGAACAGACCCTGTCTTAGGCTCTCTCTCATAAAACTCATAAGCTAAGCACTCTAACTAAATTTTCGAGAGACAGAACCCACAGAGGGACCCAGTGAGGCAGTTCTCCTACTTAAGGTAACCTGGAAAAGAGCAGAACGGCTCTGCTCCCTGGGTTCAGAGGGGAGGCCTGCCAGAGGGGTGGCCCAACAGATCGAAAGAACTTAAGCCTCCCAGAGGCAGCCCCAGGGCACTGGGAGCCACAGCCGGGAGTTTCCTGAGCTACGCCTGGGGCAGCATCGGGCACAACTTGGGAGAACAGCAGGGGACCTCTGCCAGGGCGAGCATGTGAAGCCCAGCCCTCAGGGCACACACAGAGCAGCTTGGCCATCTCAGATGAGTTCCAGGAACAGAAGCAGGCAGAGCTGATAAGCAGGAGCCACCAGGACAGGAGCCCATTGAACCTAGGGTGTGGAGTGAAGAGAGAGAGAATGCAGAGCTCTGTCCTCTACCCCTGGGATAGGACTCTAGGGCTCTGACCACATTCAGATCCTGATTGAAGTCTAGGGCCCCCCACAGAACATCAGGGGGCCCCCTCCACCTCAGCCCCATGGCAGAGCAGAGCGCTTATGGTCATTCACAGACCAGGAGGGAGGACAGAGCCTCACACACTGAGACCCTTGTGGGAGTGTCCCAAAAGCTCAGGAAGCACCCCAAAAGCAGGCTTAGGCTGGGAAAATGAGCAAGCAGAGAAACAAGAGGAACACTATTGAGGAATATTTCGTATATGAGCCCAAGGAGGATCAAAACACTTAGTCTGAAGATGAGGAAGTAAAAGCTCCTGCATCTAAAGACCCCAAGAAAAACAGAAATTGGGTTTAGGCTATGACAGGTATGTGGAGTAAGAAGGAGGAGGGGGACAGGGGGAAGGGGGGTGATGTGAGTGATGGAGGAGAGGATGGACCATGGGGGGAGAGTGGTCAGATATAACACATTTTCTTTTTGACTTCTTTCAAGGGGCTGGGATTGGATGGCCTGTCCGGGACCATAGGGCCAGGTGGGTACTGGGCCTAAGGGGTGGTATGGGGGCTCAGGGCCTCTTGGCCCCAGAGTTGGGAGAATCTGTCTGCTGCTCCACTCAGCTACTCTACAGCAGAGTCAGAGTGAAAGGAGAGAGAAAATATAATGCATGGTAGTGGAGAAATATAAAAGGAGGGAGTTGCGATCAGCAATGGCAATGGTGAAAAAATATTGAAGTAACTTTTGTGATGGGCTTAATGTAAAGAATGTGATCCACCCATGACAGAGTTAGAGTTGTTGGTGTTGGAACAAAGACTCAAGCACATTTTTTATTATTATTATTATTATTTGGGGGGGGTACAGGGCAAGTGAGGCTGTGTGGCCTGCCTGGGGCCGCATAGCAGGGTGATCATTGGGTGTCTGGGGCTAGATTTGGACCCGGGTGCTCCTGGCTCAAGGGCCAATGCTCTGGCCACCACCCAGCCACCCCTACTATTATTACTATTTTATTTTGTTTTGGTTCTTTTTTTTTCCTTTTTTTTTTTTTTTGGTATTTGCAGGGCAGTGGGGTTCAGGTGGCTTGTATGTCACATGGCTGGGTGATTGTTGGGTGTACGGGGCCAGATGGGGGCTTGGGTGCTCATGGCTCCATGGCTGGTGCTCCATCCATTACACCACCTGGCCATACCTACAATTATTAGTATTATTTTTTTAATTTTAATTTTTTTCTCTATCCTTTACTTTATTGCTCAAGCCAGTCTATATTTATGGAAGGAGGGGGCATTTCATTTATTCTTAAACAAAAATATTTCATTAATGTATAAAAAACATTATTTGTATAAAAATGAGAATAAATATTAAATAAAAAGACTAATTAATTAAAATGATTAACCAGAATACAAGATTACATAATATGATTTCTAATTAAAGGGTCGATTAGAGTCTTTTCAGGTTGAAAGGATGGAAATGAACAGATTTGCTTACCTGAAAACAGCAAAAGACTGTCTCACTCCCCCCAAGTACCTGTAAGAAATCAAAGGAACATAAAACATTAACTGATTAACCAGCATGGACTCAGGTTTTAGATAAGACACAGATTATTTGAAATGTATTATTGTGAACATTTCCTTGTATCAGTCTTTGAATTTCTCTAGGTTTTTGGTCAGCATAAACTACTTTGTTAGTTAAGTTTCTAAAAAGCAGTTAGAGATGGTCCAACATTCCAGCCATCTACATTTAGGTTCAAGAATACAATGAGGCTTTCCCTAGATTCTTATAATTGCTTAGTTTCCTCACAAGACAGAAACTGAACAAAATCTATAACTGAAAAGAAAGAGAAATGACCTAGCTCTGGAACTGAGTCACAAGATGGAGCCACTGTGATTCGCTCAGCATGTATAATTAACCATTTATTGTTCTAATCCCCTCAATTCCTTCACTCCCTCCATGACTTTAAGTATATTTAGAGGATTAATATAGACTAGATAGAGAACTGAAATCCCTGAAAGCCAAACTAATATTCAAATTATCTTAACTGAGAGTAGAATTTGTGTTACTATAAAGGAAGAATAGCACATCTCTATCTGAAATAGTCTTTGTGATTCTAATGGATCAGTTCTGAATAGTATATTATAGTGTTCCATAAATAAAGTGACAATATGATACATAAACTGAGAGTGAACATGTATTAGCTAGGAAAAACTACTGAAAACTCCTGTGGAATGGATGGCATTAAAAAATCAATAAATCATTCATATAACCATTTTCCTGAATATTTTAAAATGTAAGAATGAAGCAATCATGGATCATTAATGTATAAATTGCAATTTGTAGTGGACATACCTTGCATCATTCATCTTGCAGTTTGATTAATGCTTTCAATATCTACCTTTTTCATTGCACAAATGGATCTTGATTGGTTTGTAATAGCTTTATCTCTAATCCTATCTTTAAATTTAGTGCAATCATTCTTTTGTCTTCCAAAAATGAATTGTTTTTTTATAAACATTTCATTTTAATAAAGTCACATTTCCTACCTTGAGTGGTTTATACAAACTCTCTCTCTCTCTCTCTCTCTCTCTCTCTCTCTCTCTCTCACACACACACACACACACACACACACACACACACACGCAGTACTTCATGTTTTAGTACGTGAAATATACTAGGAATATTTGTGTATACTTTCAGATTGTGATATGACAGAAGATATATCCAGATATACCTATGATAAAGGGAGTATTATGCAAGGCAAGCATAAATGACTAGATATTTCATATTTTAGATAGATAGATAGATAGATAGATAGATAGATAGATAGATAGATATCCCACTGATAATAAGCACAGTTTGAAATAATATTATTTCAATTGATTTCACATTGCTTCTTTACTCTGTAAGCAAGAATTAGGAAAAGAGGGAATTGACCCAGATGCTGAAATATAGAGAGATGCTACCTCAGAATTCAGCAAGTGGTCAGAGACAATTTAACAACTGACATCAAATGAAAACAAAAACAAAAACAGGCAGACAGCTAAAGATAAGATTTTTTTCTATTTTCCAATCCATTCATCTATTGTAGGGAGAGCTTTCTCATTTTTGGTCCAATCTTTTGAATAATTATTACTCTGCTTGGCCATATCTTATTCATGGAATATCCTTAAGACCTTTTTTCTCCATTCCTCTATTATTCAAGTATATTTCAAATAACATTCTATTTGCAATTGAATTTCTCAGCAACATTTTTTTGAAGACAAAACCATGTCCTTAAAACTTTTACTTAAAAGTTCATCATCACAAACGCACCTTTTACAGAGAGTTTAAGGTTTTCAAAACACCACATTAAATGCATTAATTTGTTTTTTTGTTTGCTTAGCTGAAACAGAAGAAAAAATTTTGAGATGTGGAAACCATTGTCACTACAAAAAAAGCTTTCTTTTATCTTCTAGCATTTCTTAAGGCAAAAATTCAGCTTTCTGTTGCTAATACCGTGTCTTCAAATTACTGTCATACAAAACAAGGAAGCAGAGTAGGGGAAGTGGGGAAGAGAGATTTACAGAAGAGTTTTTACAAGCATCAATATTGTGAATCTGGCCACAATACCTGAAATAAAGGAGTTAGCCCAGCAATCCAAAGGAGTGGGGTGGGTAATTAGGAAACTAAGGTAGGTGAGAATTTGGACAAAACATTTTTTCCTTGTTACAAAATTCTCCATTCCACTCAGCTGATAATCACAGAAATTAATTATCTTCCTTTTCCATACTTGATTCTCTCTTTATGTGAGATATCTCTTTCCGTGATCAGTGGACCTTAACCCACAGTGTCTGCCACAGGTTCTACAGTTTCTTCTACAAACATCTAAGGCTCAAGGAAGATAAGTCATGCCTTCCAACACACATACACACACACACATTTAAGTTGTTTGTGGTTACTTAGCCTAAGCCCTTCCAGTCCTACAGAAAATGTTAATACTTTTTTAAAAAAAAAACTGCTTAGTGTAGGCTTTAAAAATGCAGGAATATGTACAAAGTATTATAATGAATCACAGTAAAATTTTTGTATTTGTATACTTATTTTATTATTTCTCAAGGAATTACAGCCTATTCTCAATTATTTGCACCTAAATAAAAAATGAATAAGAAGTTGGGGAAAAAATACATGTATCATTATATTCATTCATTTCTCCTAGAGGGAAAGAGAGAAAGCACTAAAGGGGATAAATCTATTCACCATAATGTGGTGAGTAAAGACTGGCCTTCCCTAGGGAATGCACTACCTTTTTTTTTTTTTTTTGCACCAAATCACTCTTTACATCCCAACTGACATTTTCCTGGATTAGTTCTGTCAAATTCCCATCTCAAAGGGGTCCAAAGATTTTCTTGAGATTCTCATTCTCCCTCCTTTAATCTAGATTCTAAAAGACCTAGTTAATATTGCTCCCCCCATAAAATCTAAACTATTAAAAAATCTAGTTATAAGTATATACTTAGTATGATTTGATTCATTATATAATTTACAATTATTTCTTATTTAACAAAAAATATCAACTTTGCTATTTATATTCAATTAAATGCAAATAGCAAAGTTGATATTTTTTGTTAAATAAGAAATAATTATAAATTATATAATGAATCAATTCTCAATATTTACTCTTTAGTAAGCTTTTGAATTTTGCATTTCTCTACCATCCGTACTTCCTTCCCCCTACCCCATGGGAGAAAACAATTTGTCACATGTATAATCATTTTTAAAATATTTTCATATTAGCCCTGCTATGAAAGACGAATTAGACCTAAGAGGGAAAAACCCTGAGAAAGCAAGTAAAACAAAATCTTAAAAGAAAGTAAAACAAAATATTCGAAAGGTGAACTAGGTATGTTTTACTGTACTTTCACAATTGATAATTATATCTCTGGATGTGGATAGCATTTTCCTTAAGCAGTCTCTTAGGAGTGTCTTTGATCACTGAAATCCTGAAAGAAGTTGCTTTCATTGTAGTTGATCATCTCACAATGGTGCTGTACATGAGTAAATCTCTTAGTTCTGCTCACTTCAGTCAGCATCAGTTCATGCACATCTTTCCACACTTTTCTGAAGTCAGATCAGTCATGATTTTTTATAAAACAATAGTACTTCATACTTCATGGCTTGTTTAGTCATTCCCCAATTGATGGGGAAATATAAAGAGTATTACACAAAATTTTGAAAATAAAACTGTTATGTCCAAAAGGTCTATTTGTATAAAAATATTTATAACAGGTTCTTTTCATAGTGACCAAGGTTTGGAAATCAAAGGTATGACTATCAACTGGGAAATGGCTAAACAAGCTATGGTGTATGTATTAGAATATTATTATGTTGTAAGAAATGATAAACAGGATGATTACAGAAACCCCTGGAATGACTTAACATGAAATGATGCTGAGTAAAGTGAACAGAACAAGGAAGAAGTTGTTTATACTCAGCAATACAGTGATCCAAGACAATCCCAAAGGACTAATGTTGAAGCATACTATATGCCTCCAGAGAAAGAACTGACTGATTGAATACAAACTGAAGCATGCTATTTTCCACTTTCATCTATTTTTTTTTGTCATATTGTATAAAATGACTAATATGAAAATGTTTTGCATAATTGTACCTATATAACCTATAACTAATTGCTTACTGTCTCAAGGAGCAGGAGAGGGGAGGGAAGAAGGGAGGGACAGAATTTGGCACTCAGAACTTTAAATAAAAATGTTTATAAAAAAAGAAAAAAGAAAATAAAACTGTTAGCCATAAGTATAAAATGTTTTTCTCCTTTCTTAAACCTTTTAATGAGATCAATCTTTTTGTTTCTTTTTTCCTCTTATTTAATATTCATTCTCATTTTGTACAAATAATGTTTTTTATACATTAATAAAATATTTTTGTTTAAGAGTAAACAAAATACCCCTCCCCCATAAATATAGACTCGCTTGAGAGATAAAGTAAAGGGGAGAGAAAAAAATTAAAATTAAAAAAATAATAGTAATAATTGTAGGTATGGCCAGGTGGCACAATGGATGGAGCACCAGCCCTGGAGCCAAGAGCACCCAAGCCCCGATCCAGCCCCGTAGACCCAACAATCACCCAGCCATGTGACATGCAAGCCAGCTGAAACCCACTGCACTGCAAAAACCAAAAAAAAAAAAAAAAAAAAAGAAAGAAAGATAAAGACCCAAAATAAAATAAAATATTAATAATAGTAGGGGTGGCTGGGTGGTGGCCAGAGCATTGGCCCTTGAGCCAGGAGCAGCCTGGTCAAAATCTGGCCCCAAACACCCAATGATCACCCTGCTATGCGGCCCCAGGAAGGCCATGCAGCCCCACTTGCCCTGCACCCCACCCAAAATAATAATAATAATAATAAAATGTGCTTGAGTCTTTGTTCCAACACCAACAACTCTGTTGCAGGTGGCTCACATTCTTTATGATAAATCCATCACAAAAGTTACTTCCATATATTTCCACCATTGCCATTGCTTATCGTAACTCCTTCCTTTCGTATTTCTCCACTACCATATACTATATTTTCTCTCTCCTTTCACTCTGACTCTGCTGTATGGTAGCTGAATGGTGCAGCAGACAGATCCCCAGCTCTGGGTCCAAGAGGCCTCCAGCCCCCATGCAACCCCTTAGGCCCAGCATCCACCTGGCCCTATGGTCCCAGACAGGCCCTCCAATCCCAGCCCCTTGCAAGAAGTCAAAAAGAAAATGTGTTATATTTTGACCACTCTCCCACTATTATCCATCGCCTCCTCCATCACTCACATCACCCCCTTCCCCCGTCCTCCCCCTCTCCTTCTTACTCCAGATGCCTATACCCCATTGAGTATATATGCTGTTTCCTCACCTAACTACCTCTGATTAGAGCCAAGATTCCCTCATTCCCCCTTGCCGTCCCCCCCTTCCATATCATTGCAATAGTTCATTGTAATAAAGAAAAATCTTATTATATGAAATATCTTGGCCTATTTCCCCTCTCCTTTTTCTTTCACCCATCACATTTCCCTTTTTTCTATTGACTCCATTTTTACACCATATTTTATCTCTAAATTCAGCTTTCCTCTTGTGCTTCAACTATAAAAGCACCCTCTACCTGCTGTATTAACTGAGAAGATTCATATGAGTATTATCAGTGTCATTTTTCTATGCAGGTATGCATGCAGTTCATCATCAAGTCCCTCATATCCCCCCCCTCTCCTCCAATCTCCATGCTTCACCTGATTCCTGTATTTGAAGATAAAACCTTCTGTTCAGCTCTTGCCATTCCAGCAGGAACATTTGAAATTCCCTTGGTTCATTGAAAGTCCATCTCTTTCTCTGGAAGAGGACATTCAACCTTGCTGGGTAGTTGATTCTTGGCTGCATTATAAGCTCTTTTACCTTCTGGTATATTATATTCCAAGCCCTATGAGCTTCCAATGTAGTTGCTGCTAAGTCCTGTGTGATCTTGACTGTAGCTCCACTATATTTGAACTGTGTCATTCTGGCTGCTTGTAATATTTTCTCTTTGAGTTGGGAGTTCTGGAATTTGGTTATAATATTCCTAGGGGTTGGCCTTTTGGGATCTCATTCTCGGCGGGGTTCAGTGGATTCTCTTCATTTCTATTTTGCCCTCTGGTTTTAGAATATCAGGGCAATTTTCCTGTAGTAATTCTTTGAAAATGATGTCAAGGCTCTTTTCCTGATCATGACGTTAAAGTATTCCAATAATTTTTAAATTATCTTTCCTAAGTCTGTTTTCCATATCAGTTATTTTTTTCAATGAGATATTTCACATTTTCTTCTAATTTTTCCTTTTTTTGGTTTTGAAGTATCAAGTCCTGGTTTCTCGTAAATTCGTCAATCTCCCTGAGTTCTATTCTTTGTCTGAAGTATTTGTTTTCCTCAGAGAGCTTTCTTTTCTCTTTTCCCATCTGGCCAATTTTGCTTTTTAAAGCATTCTTCTCCTTGATAACTTTTTGAACTATTTTATCCATTTGACCTAAGCTGGTTTTTAGCATGCTATTTTCTTCAGCATTTTTTTGGATTTCCTTGACTAGGCTGTTGACTTCATTTTCATGTTTTTCCTGCTTCTCTCTCTCATTTCTTTTCCAAGTTTTTTCTTCTAACTCCCTCATTTGATTTTCAAAGTCTTTTTTGTGCTCTGTCATAGCCTTAGCCCAATTTCTGTCTTTCTTGGAGTCTTTAGATGCAGGAGCTTGTGCTTCCTCATCTTCAGACTGAGTGTTTTGATCCTTCTCAGGCTCATATGCAAAATATTTCTCAATGGGGTTCCTCTTTTTTCTCTGCTTGCTCATTTTCCCAGCCTGAGGCTGGTTTTGATGTGCTTCCTGAGCTTTTGGGACACTCCCACAAGGGTCTCAGTGTGTGAGGCTTTGCCCTCCCTCCTGGTCTGTGAATGACCATAAGTGCCCCCCTCTGCCAGGAGGCTGAGGTGGGGGTGCTGCTGTTCTATGGGGAGCCTAGACTGCTATCAGTATCTGAATGTGGTCAGAGCCCCAGCCTCCTGTTCCAGGGGAAGGGCTTGGCAGTCTCTCTCTTCACTCCCCACCCTCAGCTCAATGGGCTCATTCACTGGGGGCATATTGGGCAATCTGAGAGGTATGAGGTGGTAACTCAGAGATATTTTAAGTTGCATGTTGCATTTCTTTAATAAGTAATGATTTAGAGCAATTTTTTCATATGACTATGGATTACTTTGCTTTCCTCATCTGTAGTTTGCTTTTGTATAACCTTTGACCATGTGTCAATTGGAGAAATGGCTTGTTTTCTTGAAAATTTTACTCAACTTTTTGTATATTTTAAAAATGAATACTTTGTCAGAAATACTAGTTGTAAAAATTGTTCCCCAATTACTACATTTCTTTTGATGTTGGTTACAGTGGTTTTGTCTGTGCAAAAGCTTTTTAATTTAAAATAATCAAAATTATCAAAATTATTTTTGTTTTGCACGCACCCGGCAGACGGGGGAGGCTGGCAGTGGTGGCGGCGAGGGGTTCACACATGGTACTGGTGTAAGGAGTCATGGGCGCCTTGGGCACCAAATGCATGCAGGCCTTCCAAGCCAGGAGCTGGTGGGTTGCCAGCATTGATGTGGTAGAAAATGTAGAAGCCAATGCCAACATGGTTGTTAAAATGACAGACTCCTTCACTGAGCAAGCTGACCAGGTGACTGCTGATGTCAAGAAACTTTTGGGCTATTAGAAGGTGGATGCAATTCTTTGTGTGACTGGAGTATGGGCAGGAGGCAGTGCCAAAGCTAAATCTCTCTATAAAAACTGTGACTTAATGTGGAAACAGAGTATGTGGACCTCAACTATCTCTAGTCTCCTTGCAACTAAACACCTCAAAGATGGAGGTCTTCTTACCCTGGCTGGGACTAAGGCAGCTTTAGATGGAACACCAGGAATGATTGGTTATGGCATGGCCAAGGGAGCTGTCCATCAGCTGTGTCAGAGTCTGGCTGGGGAAAACAGCGGGATGCCCCCAGGTTCTGCTGCCATAGTTGTGCTTTTGGTTACCCTGGATACACCATCATGTCATCTGCCAAGAATGCGTTTTTCTCTTCCTTCCCAATTCTAATTCCTTCAATATCTTATTCTTTTATTGCTGAAACTAATATTTCTAAAACAATATTGAATAGTAGCGGTGTTAATGAGCATCCTTGTTTCATTCCTGATCTTATTGGGAATGCCTGTAACTTATCCCCAATTGCATATGATGCATGGTGATGGTTTCATATAGAAACTGCTTATTATTCTAAGGAAAAATCCGTTTATTCCTATATTCTCTAATGGTTTTTTTAGTAGGAATGGGTGTTGTATTTTTTAAAAAGCGTTTTCAGCTTCTATTGATATAACCATATGATTTCTGATAGATTTGTTATTGATATAATTAATTATGCTGACAGTTTTCCTAATATTGAACCACCCCTGCATTCCTATAATAACTCCTACTTTGTCATAATGTTATTTCTCTCCATTCTAACTTCCCTTTCTTTGTACATTTCTCTTTTCTTTCCACTTATCCCTCATCCCTCCTCACCAATGTTTTGCTTCTAACCTTTACATTTCTTATTCTACATTCCCTTCTACCAACCCTCTTTCCTTTTCATCTCACTTTCTCCTTCGACATTACTGTTTTTTTCAACTTTAATTTTACATTTATTTATCCTTTCTCTTTTCTCAGCCTTCCTTCTTCTTTCTTTCCTTTCACCCTGCCTTCTTCCCCCTAGGACAGGATAAATTTCTTTTTTTTTCTCTTTAATTTATATATTAATATATCATCAAATTTTGAAGTAATATAATCACTGTGATGAGGCATTTCCTAAATAGGTACCTCTTTTGAAAATTCACGTTCATAATGGGCCTAATTCACAAAGAAAATTGGAATTTCCTTTTATGAAAAAAGAATGAGATTTCAATTATGAACTTGACAATTATATTTATTATATGAAGTGAAATTTGATGAAGCCTAGTATTACAAGGTGTTATTAAATGGTATTGAGAAACAGTTGAACCATGCCTCTCCACCTTTGTAAAAAAACTGACAAAGATCCTATTGACCTCCATCCACATCCCCTTTTTTTCCAAGAATTTCCTCTGAAGGGTAAAATCAGCAAGTTACAAATTAACTTCAGGATACAGCTTAACAGTTTAAAAATCAATGTGGCCAAAAAGTGAAAATTTTTAAAATATAAATATGACAGGGTTCATAAGAAAAAAATGTGCTTTGAAGCACATGATATTCATATGTTCCATAAAATAATTTTGCCCAAAACAAAACATTTGAAAACCTTCCCAAAATAAAAATTGGATATTTTTATTATTTTTTAACACTGTTAGAATTGGAAATCCTTAGATAGTACATATTTGTCTTTATTAAATGGGGTTCTAATTAAAATATTATCAACTACTCAGTATAGAAAATAAAAAATAAAATTACATTTAAAACCTCCAAATAACAAGTACCAAAGAGAAAGAGATGTACTAAAATCTTCCATTAATGATGAGATTTTAAGAAAGAAAAAAATAGTTAAAATATTATTACATTAGCATGTGACATTTTTATGCTTTATTATAAATTTTAATCTGTAGTCATGGGATAAAAGCCTAAAAGATAAATTAGGAACAGTTTAAAAATATGTTATTTGTATATTTCAGGTGCATTACAGTAATTCTATTTTCAGAGAAGCTACCAGGAATTAAGAAATAATGTCAAATAATGGAATTTGGTCAAACAACTCTAAACACCACTTTTACTTAATATGCACTACATGCACATGATGCAGGTAAGGGGAAAAGATTGTATAAATCCATGTATTCAAGGTGAAATAGATTGTTACTATTGTCAAACATGCGCTGGTTCAGATAGGATGTTGTTAAAAGTCCTGAATACTTAGTGTTTTCATCAAAGAAAGAGCAGAAGAATTTAGGACAGGATAAATTTCTAAACTTATTTGTGAATGTATATTATTCCCTCATTAATCCAAACATTTTGAGAATAAGATTTAGTCCCTTCTTTCCCTTTACTAAAATAGGTCACTTGTGCTTCATCATGTGATGTAATTTATCATCTGATGCCTTCTTCTTTTGGTATAGATATTTTTCATGTCTTAATTGATTCATACCTACCTTGTAATCACACCCTCTATCAAATTATACTCCTTTCAACTGTCCTGATAGAAATATAATTCTTAAAAGTTGAAAGCATCCTTACATCATAATCAATTTAAATTAACACCCTTGTTAAAGAACAATCCTTCCAACTGCTTCAATTAAAATACATTCCTCAGAAACTATTACATAACAGTCAATTTATAACCCTATTACCTTTTCAAATATTCTCCCTTCCACTGACCTAATAAGAATAAACCCTCATGAAATAAAATTTTGATCACATTACAGTCCATTTCTACCCATATCCACTTTCTAAACATGTTTTTTTTAATTGTCCTAAGAGAAATAAAAGTTCTCAATAAGTATTTAAAATTCTCCCCACTTTCCTTTTACCATTTGGTGTATCTATTGAGTCTTGTATTTGAAAATTAAATGTTATGTTCAGTTCTGGTCTTTTTATGAGGTAAGTTCGAAAGTCCTCTATTTCATTGAAAAATCATCTTTTTCCCCAGGGAAAAAAAAGACATGCTGAATTTTGGAAGTTAATTGATTCTTGGTAATAGTCCAAGCTCCTTTGCTCTCCAGATATCATATTCCATACCTTGAAATCCTTCAATGTTAAAGCTGATAAGTACTGTTTAATCCTGACTGTGGTTCCCTGGTATTTAAATTTCTTCCCTTTGGCTACTTGCACTATTTTCTCCTTTAGCTGAGAATTATGGAATTTAGATATAATATTCCTTGGAGTTTTAATTCTGGTATCTATTTCTGGGGATGATTGATGGATTTTTTCAAGGGCAGTTTTCCACATTAATTTCCTGAAAAATATTGTCCAACTTATTTTTCTGATTGTGGATTTCAGTTAGACCAATAATTCATAAATTATCTCTTCTGGATCTATTTTCCAGTTCATTTTTTTCCTAAGTGATACTTTACATTTTCTTTTATTTTTTCAGCTTTGGGAAATTTTGTTTGATGAAATCTTTGTGTCTCATAGAGTCATTCATTTCCATTTATGCAATTCTAGTTTTTAAGATATTTTCTTCAGTTAATGTTTTTGCTTCCTTTCCAGTTTAGTAATTTTACATTGTACCTGCCCTATTTTACTTTTAAAATTAGTTTTGGGGGTAGAAAGGTGACTTAGCAGATAGAACACTGGCCCTGAAGTCAGGAGGACCTGAGCTTAAATTCAGCCTAAGACATATAATAATTACCTAGCTTTGTGCCTTGAGTATGTCACTTAACCCTATTGCCTTGAAAAAAAATAGTTTTCATCAGTCAGTTTTTAAGGTTTCTTCTCCATTTTCTTCTTTTTCTCTCTTCTTTTTTTATGAATCATTTTAGCTCTTCCAAAAGAGAGCTTTCAGGTCTTTCAGGAATTGAGATTCATTTTATCATTCACTTAGAGGCTTCACAGGTAGGTATTTTGTCACTCCTTTCCTCTTCAGAGATGGCATTATCACTCCTTTCAGAATAGTAGCTGTCAATGTCTAGCCCATTTTTTGGTCATTCTGTCAGTTGACTTCTGTTCCTGTGGCACAGGGTATATAGTCTTAAGCATTTTTTCCTTTTTTTTTTCTATTTTGCTGTAGTCAAAGTTCTTGTGCATGGCTTTCCACTCTGATGTTTCCAGTGTTCCAGGTTTGTATCCTGCTCTAGGGTAGATGAATGCTGCATCAGTTTCCTAGGCTTGAAACCTTGTTCTTTGACATGGATTGGCACCCTCATTGTTAGGAGAACTGAATCAAGACCATAGCTATTCTGTGGCTAAAAGCTTCTAGCTGACTTCTCAGCTCTCCCAACTACTTGGTTATACTCCCCTTTTACACATGTGACAGACATTTTCCTGAAGTTCCTATAAGATATCTTGCTAAAGAGTTGCTTCACTGATTTTATGTTTGGTTTTTTTATTGCTTTGGGTTTTCTTAGTGAATTCTGTCACCTTAGGATCTATATTCAGAAGCTTCAATCAAAGTCATTTTGGGAAAAGCTCCAGGAGCTTACGAGCTTGGGTCCACCATCTTGGCTCTGATCCCTGAAGTTCTCTGTTAAGATTTATTCAGTACTCACAACCTTCCCTCTTTCCCCTGTACTAAATTAGGTTTTGTGCATCTTTGTGTAGCATTACTTATTTTTTAATATCTTCCTTCTCCTATAAAATTTACTCCTAGTTTTCATATCTTAATAATTTTAATCTATTCCTAAAATCCAACTATTATCATTATTTATATGTTATCCTGGTCAATGACATTTAAGTCAGTACAATGAACTACAAGTTTTTTGCATTCTTAACAAGGAGAAAGGTAGAGTATATAAAAATGAATCTAAGTAAGATGAAGGTTCACAGATCATTCTTTTGATAAAAATTCTTTAGAGAAGATCCCCAAAAGATGCTGAAATCAATTTTACGTAATATTCCATAGGCAACATAAAATATCACTTTGTAGGAAACTTGACTTGAAGAATTCATGAAAATCATAAGCCACCCTAAAATAATTGTTAAAATAAACTCTGACAGAGGACTAATAAGGAAAAAAAGAAAATTAAGAACAACTTGATATCTACTAAATTAAATCAATAGTTCCCAAAATTTACTACTTTCTCTATGAAAGTAGACAGTAAAGAAGACAGCCAAAACAATGATAATGTTAATGGACATTCTGTGAAACTCTTTATAGAAAAGTTCAAAGTCATAAGTTTCTTAGAAGTTCTGTGTCCTTATAATAAATTTTTCTTTCAAGAAGAGTTTCAGGAAATTTTGTATATGACAATTGCTGAATAATGTGATTCAGAAACATAAATCATGGGAAAAAGTCCTTTTTATTTAAGAATCTGTTTTTTTTTATATCCAGATCTGTAACCAATCAGAGCAATACCAAATAAGAAAAGCTTAAATTTAAAAAAAATATATCTGTGTTTTTATAGTAGCTGAAATCAGTTCCTTTTGCATAAGGTAAGAACTGGAAAAATATAAAAATGTAAAGACTATTATCCTAATATTGATCATTGATTATATAAAAGGAACTGATAAAAATGATCACTACTACAAAAATATCTAAATAACTAAGAACTCATTGAAGTAAAAAAAATATATAGTGTTCTCATCAGGCAGAGAAAAATCACAATAACTTGAGAGCAAATGCTTTCTTTGAAGATCATAGGTTGGTTAATAAATTGCAGGGCATGAATAAAATATATTACTGAAATATTATTCAAATTAAATAATTAGTTAATTGATTAAATATTACATGCTTAATATGATGATTTATTGATGAATTAATGATTAAATCTAGACCCTATTTTAAATTGTCACTAAATGAAAGGATGGCCACTGGTCCTTTGTAGGTATATCAAATAAGAGAATAAATTGAATTGCTTCCATCATGCAACCAAAAATAATTAAAATAATTCTATGAGATACTATCACATTTTTACAATACAAAATAAGACAAAAAGAAAATAAAAATGATTACTATGAAGACAATTAAAACATTTTTGCCAATATCTGTTGCTGAAGGTAAATAAATGATATTTATGATATTTTAGGTATGTTCAAAACTTATTTGAAAGATATGGCATGATAAAAAGAAATGAAAACTTCTTATAGAATAGAAGGAAACCCTCATGGATACATATATATTAAGTATTATAAAAAAGAATATATCCTAGAAGTATTGAACATGGTAAACACTTAATAATGCTACTCCACTGCCACACGAGATAAGTGGATTACACCATACTATAAAGAAATACATACATCTTTTTAATGGGAGCCAATTTCAAATTAGTTGTACATAATGAAACAACAGCAGGATTTGTTTTGATTAAAATCAATAAAAAATGTTCCAAGAATGTCTTCCAATGAAAAGAATATATGGCATATAATTAGAAACAAAACAAAACAAATTCCAATTTAAATTTTTCAAATATGTTTAATAAAATTGAAACTGTTTAATAGACATAGACCCATAGACATTAACTCTTGTCATTCCCTTAGAAATTTTACTGCTGTAAAGCAATTGTTTGAAAGAAAGGGAAAGAAACTAGCAATTGGTTCAGGTATTAATTCATTGCCAGATACAGGGGTACCATAGTCAAAGGTCATATTTGTTTTGAATATAAAGTCAATGTTAACCACAATGGTAGAGAAAGATTGATACAGAACCATGCTGATATATTTGCATATATTTTAATCTTCATTTTTACAGATGGTAATCTAATGCTGTCTAGAAAATCAAATATGTTTCTCAAGATGAAACTACGTTTATTCATTCACTGATCCTGACTGCTCATAGCGGCATCCTTAAATTCTACAAGTTTGTATTCTGAAATGTCATCCAAAGGCATATCAGTCTTAACTTGTGGTATAAAAAAATGAAATTCTTATATGAGTAAGTTCACTCGAGCCTGTATGAGAACGTGTCCTTCACCCCTGGAACATGTCCTATGTGATTTGACCACGTTCTTAGAGTCCCAGGAACTAACCATTCCCTGGAACATAAACAGTACTGAAAAGAACTGGATATTCTGACAGTACTGACCTTAATTATGTTGTGTCTTGCGGCCCCATATGAAATCTTCCTAACATCATAACATTTACTGACTTCCTACGTTCATGATAAGAACTCTGGGATCCTTTCCAAGTGAATTTGGCCACAAACCTTTCTTCTCCCCCAATAAATATCCTAAGACTCCAATCATTCATTATGAAGAAGAAGAAGGAGAAGGAGCAGAAGAAAGGGAATCCCACCCATGGAGAAGACATTTTGCCTTTGACTCTCCCATTCGGGACTCGTGGCTGTCAAACCAGAATTATCCAGCCAAACCGATTAAGAGTTGATGCTCCCCTGAATTGGGGATGTTTTCTTTATCTTTCTCTTCTACTTTTGTTATAGTATTAATAATCCTTTCCCTTATATCTATATATTATTTGCTATATAAAATATTATTGTAAGCAATCTATTCCTTGCATTATTAAAATACTTTCATTTTCAACTGCGTGATAATGTCATTTACAGGAACGAATCTGAACCTCATTAACATCACAATACACTTGTTAATATGAACTGAATCTCTAGTATTATGAATTATTAAAAATCTTGACTATCTTACAAAAGGTTAAATACATGACTGATTGGGTCAGTATTATCAACTTTAGTAGTAGAAATCAGGAACTTTTATTTCTGAACAGTATCTCTTAAAGATCATTAACAGTTATTTCTTTGAAGAATTTTGCATGCAAAATAAATGCTGCATAAATAAATTTTGCATTCAATTGAGTTGTTATAGGTCTAGAAATCACATTCAAGTTGATGATCCCAAGATAGACTGATAAGCAATATCAACTCTGCAATCTTTTACATAATCCCCATCTTTTAATAAACAACACTATGAGGGAACTATAAAGTTCCTATAAGGAACCATATCTCAATTTTATGGATTATGTAAAGAATTTTAAATCATATAATGTTGTGCAGTATCTGAATATATGTATAGAATTTCATTATCTCCTGTTTTGTCCTAAAAAACAAAAAGATACTTTATTTTGATTCACAGGATAACTAGTTAATGATCATAATTTTGATGCTGTAATAAGGCAATAACTATTTATACAAATCATTACTTCAAGCACCTGCTCTAATTTCCCATGTATTATGCTAACAATGTTTTACATCAAATAAAAATATTAATTAGCCATGATATAGATAATAAAAGAAGACCCTGTAATATATGTCCAAGAATTATATAATGTGTTTTTTTAAAAAATGATGAAATTTGAATGAAAGTGTTCAAATCACTTATGAATAAACACATATTTCTAACTGAAGATTAAAGTATTCACTTTATTTTAGGAAAATTTGATAGTGTTTTACCCCTACCACACAATTAGATATTTGTTTAATCAATGTTTACATATGTAATTTTCACAAAGGATACAGATTTGACAGGATGCTGTGCAAAGTCACCAGCCTCACTTTCTCCTCTGGAGTTATTTGGGTTCAGTGACCAGATATGAATTGGGATTACTGGAGATGGTTCTGGATGTCATACGGATTAAGTTACTTGCCCAAGGTCACACAGCAATTAAATTGACAAGTGCCTAAGGCTGGATTTGAATTCCCATCTTCTGGACTCCAAAGCCAAAGCTCTATCCACTGCACCACCATGGTATCACCTCTCCTGATGTCATTGTCTTCTTCAAAAATGAAGGTCAAAAACATCATCATCATCATCAACAGCATCATAATTAGTCATTGAAATACACTGTCCTTTGGATTACTAAAATCGGGAATCCAGTTTCTGGATTTCTTTAAAACTCTGCCTTTCATTAAAAAAAGAAAAATCACTGATTGTATTATCACCCTAACTCTATTCTTAAACTACTTAAAATAGTAGTTTGATATGATTAGAAGACAAAAAGACATAAATTATTATCATGGCTCCACCAAATGTGAATTGGAAAACCATGGACAAGTTCCATCACTACTCTAAATAATAGTTCATTTATCTTCAAAATGGTGACATTTATGCACTATAATACAAATGAATATTTTGGAAAAAAAAATTTCTTGGTCCTGGTGTCCAAAGTGAATTGAGTGTCCTACAATCTTACATTGATCAGATGTCTAACTCTCACACTGTGAGATTAAAGTTCCTGAAGAGGAGGCTGCTGTTCAACAGAGCTGTGTTTTACAATATCTTCCCAAAGGTATTTACATTTCAATCAGATGAAACTGCCACCTTGCAAGGCTAAGACTTTTCTAAGGTTCTCCGAAGTTGTCTGAACAACTATGATATCTCTAGTATAAATAATTAGTACTGTTCTAAGTCACTTTGGAACATTGTTTTATATTAGTTACAAAGGAATTTCAGAGAGCCAGGTAATTTCCTGTCTTTTTCTGCTATTTTCCCAGAATCCTATACATATTTCTTTAGTAAAAAAAAAAATTAAGGCAGAAAAATGGCAATATGAATTAGCATATATTAGCAATATGTATTAGCATATAATGCAATAGCATTAGAGAATGAAGATGTTTTCATTAAAAAGGCATTTACATATATCACACCTACACACACACACACACACACAATCTCTAATTCTTGGTGCTGTTACAGACCCATAGTAGGTTTTTAATAAAAAATCTTGATTGATTTATATATGAATTATTCATTATATAGAAAATAATTATGATAATAATGATGAGGAGGATGATGATGATGATGATGTTATTGGTAGTTGTAGAAATAGCATCAAACCTGGATGGCTGGGGCAGCTAGGTGGTGTAGTGGATACAGAACTGGCCCTGGAGTCAGGAGTAGCTGGGTTCAAATCCGGTTTCAGAAACTTAATAATTACCTAGCTGTGTGGCCTTGGGCAAGCCACTTAACTCCATTTACCTTGCAAAAACTCCCCTAAAAAAACTTGGATGTCATTTGAACCTAGATATTTATGATTTCAAGTATAGAAATCAATAAACAGTGATAATAACAATGTAGCATTTCAGCATTTTAAAAAATAATAAAATTTATTTGGAAAAACCAAAGGTCGAGTATCAAATTAATTAATAAAACATAAAAAAGAAAGAACTTTAGCAGAACTAGATATTAAATTATATTATCAAACACATTAATTTTCAAAACTTTCTGGTAAGAAATAGACAAATCAAAGGAATGGAATAGAAATGCACTTCACATTGATAAATGATTATAGTAATCTTTTTGACAAAGATAAAGATTTTTTTGGAAATGATTCTTATTTTTTTATTTAAGGCAATGTGGTTAAGTGACTTGCCCAAGGTCACACAGCTGGGTAATTATTAAGTATCTAAGGCTGTATTTGGACTCAGGTCCTCTTGACTCCACTGCTGGTGCTCTCTCTATTGCGTCACCAAACTGCCCCCAACAAATATAAATATTTAAACTTTGGGGCTAAGAACATTGGAAAAACTGGAAAGCAATCTGGGAGAAACCGAATAAGGAGCAATATCTCAAATCATTTCTCAAGCTAAAGTCAAAATTGAAATGTAGGCTAAGCATTAGAAAACTAGAAGAATATGAAATATATTAACTATGATTTATTGAGAAGAATTTAGGAATAAACAAGAAATAGAGAACATCATGAGTGTAAAATGTGTAATTTTGATTACATTAAAAAGATTTTTGTGCCTCCAACCCCCCTTCCCTCCCCAAAATGTAGGGGCAGTCAGGTGGCACAATGGATAGTACATCGGCCTTGGAGTCAGGAGCACCCAGGTTCAACTCTGGTCTTAGACACTTAATAATTACTTAACTGTGTAACCTTGGGCAAATCATTTAACCCAATTGCCTTGAAAATACAAAGCAAAACTTAACAAAAAAAAATCCAATGTAATCAGATTAGGGCAGCAGAATATTGGAGAAAAATTATAAAGGTCTCATATTTGAAATATATATATATATATATATATATATATATATATATATATATAGACACTTTGTCACATTTATAAGGATATGAGTCATTCTCCAATTTATAAATGAACAAATATATAAACAAGCAGTTTTCAATGAAGATCAAAACTAAATATTATGATATGAAAATGTGGTTCAAATTATTATCAGATTTGCTAAATTGATAGAAAGAGGAAATGGCCATTGTTGAATACAACATAGAAAAATTTAGAGTCTAATATGAAATATTATTTTTCCAAAGTGATTGGAGGAAAAAGAAAAAAAAAACTTATCTTTTAAAAATTTTTATAGTAGTTCTCTTTTTTGTTGACAATCAAATTAAGGGGATGTCTATTAACTAGGAAAGAGAGTTTTTAAAAGTTGTGGTTGCCAATTGTGATGTAATACTACCGTGCTGGAGGAAATGATGAAGGGATTAATTTTAGGGAAAAAATGAAAAGACTCCAATGAAATGATAAAAAAATGAAATAAAAGAACCAAGAGAACCAAAAATCAACAATATTATTCAAAGATTATTTGTGAATAACTAAGTTATTCTGACTACTATTATGAAGGACTTCTGAGGGAAGATTCTATACACTTCCAGAGAAAGAATTGATTAAAAAAGAAGTAAGCAAGGCGTGATTTTACATAAGTCTATAAAACTGTGCCAAATGATGGTCACTCCTATTGCAGGTTAGGGAAGGAGGGAAGGAGTCAGTCCAAAGCATAAAATGCAACAAAAATAAATTATTCTAATTAAAAAATATGCAGGCAGTAAGTCAATAAGCTGAAATAATTGAGTTCAAATGCATCTATAAATTTAAGGATGAAGAGGTCCCAAGTACACTTTTAGGAGGAGGAGGAGAAAAATAACCTTCTGAGGGGAAATCTTAAACTGAAATTAGAAATCTGATCGGAAGAAAAAGAAAATTAAATTAATATATCCTTTCATTATCTCTAACATTGAAGAATTAATTATTGTTAATATTTTTATATCACTATTTATAATAACACTTGAATCTCTCCTCTTTCTTTTCTTCTATATAGAGAAATGGTGCTACTCTATTGTCCTCTTAGCAATTTTTCTATTCTTTTCATAAATATATAAATATAAATGAACATCTGCATGAAGTTGCAGTCATTAGGAATAATTTTAACTTTCCCTTAATGATGTGTCATCTAGAACATTCTCTGCCTTTGCAAATCCAATAAAAGAAGTCCAGAAGTTGATTTTGGCCATTATGACTCAGGGTTAAAGCTATATGAAAAATATTCTAAATAACTTCTGAGAAATAAATATTGATAAATATTGATCACTCAAGAGAGAGAGAGAGACTTAGAACCAGTGTGCATATAATAAGTTTAAGGAGTTAATCTCTCTTCTCTGGTAGTTTTCTAGTGAGGAAGTTGATTTAATCTGCCTAGCAAGTGTTGTGAGAATGAAAAGAGGAAGTCAGTCCATATTCTTTGCATTTATTCTTTATTAATTATACACACACACACACACACACACACACACACACACACACACACACATATATATATATATATGTATGTATCTTGAGATGAGAGTAATAAGGTGATTATTATATCATTATGTTTGGCACATCTGTCTGAAAGGTCAACCCAGTTACACAAGTTGGTGGCTGTCTTTGGGAGTGGTAGAAGCCAGGAAATATTGTCAAAGAGAAATGGAAAGACAGTCTTCCAGGAAAGGATAAATAAAATAAAGCATCATTACAACCATCAAGAATAGGGGGTGAAGACTATAAGAAGTGGAAAGAACATTGACCTTAAAGTCAAAAGATTTGGGCTAAATATTTGCTTTTGTTATTTACTATGGGCAAATGACTTTGTCTCTTTAACATTTTAACATTAGTTTTTTCACCTGTAAAAATAATATTAAGATAGATAATAACATCACAGGATAGTTATGAGAAAAGCAATCTATATACTACTGCTTATATGAGAGCTACTATTTGATCCTTCAGTTCTTTCTTCACTCCCAACAGATTAATTATATCAAAATTACAACTTAAGCACCAGTTTTCTTTCTTTTTTTAAAATTTTTCTAAGGGAAATATTTCCCCCTTCCTCATTTGTGCTTAGTTATACAGAAACAAAGCAAGTCAATATTATAATTACAATTTTAGCATAATACCACATACTACCTTATGGAAAGATCATGACAATACTTTTTGACAATATTTTAAATATATTTATATTGTCTACATTAGAGATTTTTTGTATATTTTGTAAGAAGACAGGAATATAGATGGTGTAGCTGATAGAGTGCTGGTTCTGAAGTGAGGAAGACTCACCTTTGTGAGTTTAAATTCAACCTCAGTAAGTAGCTATGAATCCTTCAAAAAGTCACTAAATTCTGTTTGTCTCAGTTTCCTCATCTGTAAAATGAGTTGTGGAAAAAAATATCAAATGTTCTGTTATCTTTGCTGAGAAAACCCGAAATAGAGTCACTAAGAGTCAGAAACAGAACAACAGTAATTATATGATTATATGTGCAGATCTGGAGGCATTCATGAAGTAGTGACTATGTGCAAGGAAGTATTGAATATTGACAATTGAAATTACAATGAAAAATATATAATTCCTGCATTCATAGATATCCAATTCATGTTTCCAATTTTTGCTTTTCTTTATGACTCCAAATTCTTAAGCTTTTACAGATACCATTTATTTGAGGATGTCCTCCTAACTTGGAATATATCTAAATTTAAATCTCTTTCTATCAAGACTCTATTTCAACACTTTCCTATAACAGTAAAAAGACACCATCATTTTTCATAAGTAAAAATATGAAGTTGGCCTTTGTCATACACTGTTAGTATTACTTATTTTTAGTGATATAAGTCTTTTATGAATTGTTTTTGGTCTTACTATCACTACTCTACTTTAGGTTTCCATGATGTTACTTCTGTTATTTGCTTATTAACTTGGTTCTGTTCTATTTTATTTCTTTAATAGTAATTCATTTTAACTTCGATTCTTTAACAAAGGAGAGAGTAATAAGAAAATTGGGAAACAACACATAATTTTACAGTTATAATAAAATTGTAACTGAGAACTTAAAAAATATTAGCATCTGCCCAAGCTCTCTATCTCGCCCAAAATCACAAGGGTTGATTTTTTTCCTGTCTAAATCATAATTTGATTTTGGTGGTAGAGGAGAAAAGGAGTACAACTCTATCCTGGATCTGATTCTGAAAAATAAAAAGGAATTTGTAGAAATAAAGATAACTGGTAGCTTTCCACATTTAAAAATCCAGTTGTAGTTAAAAAAAAAAACTTTAGTAACCTTTAATAAAAAAAAATAAATAGAATCTTTCTTTAATGCAGAGAAAATCACCAATGAATCATTGACCAATAGTTGTGCTGGGGTGGGGAGAGGCATGTGGATCTAGTTGTATTTTTGAGTTAATGTTATCAAATAGTAAAAGAACAATTATTACCTATATTAAAACATCATCAAGAAAAAGATAATGTCATTTTGCGTGTCACCTTGTAAAAAACAAATATGACTGTTCGTAAAACCTAATCTGAGAAGTGATAAAGAGGAAAAAAGAAATATTGGGACCAATAAAACTAAGAAATATTCTTGATTAATGCAATAATAACTAAATGTCTACCTAAATATTTACAATGGCAAGGTAAGTTTTATTCAAGAATGTAAATATTCATCAATATTGGGAAAACAATAAAATAGTGATTTCAAAAAAAATGATGTTAAAAAGGATTGTAATCATAGGTAATACAATTATTTATATAAAATGAAGCATTTATATTAAAAAGTTAAAAAGTTTACTAATAAAGGATAATATCCTTATTATTAGCCATGTTTCTAAATAATCCAGACATAAATTTATCATGAAGAAAGAAACCTAAAATTTCTTAAAATGAAATCACTAATACAATATCACCAATATCAGTTGAATTATACTTTTTGTTAATTATTTTATTTTACTTTTCCTCAGGTGCATGTAGTGAAAAAACAAAAGTTTCAACATTTAATTTTAAAACTTTGAGTTCTAAATTTTCTCCCTTCTTCACACTCCAATCTTCCTCATTGAGAAAGCAAGTTATTTGAGATAGGTTAAAATATGTATTCATAAAAACATTACAATAGTCATGTTGTGGAAGCAAATATGCCCCACAAAAAAAGAAACTCCAAGAAACATAAAGTAAAAAAGTATGCTTCAATCTGTATTTAGACACAATCAACTCTGTTTTGGGACTGGATAACTTTTTTGTCATAAGTCCTTCAGAATTCTTTTAAGTCATAGCATTGTTGCGAAAAGGTTAGTTATTTAAACCTAATTTTGCTACATCAGTATTCTTTTTTATAAATTATATTTCCCATTGTATCTGTTCTTGAACTTTTTTATTCTTGAGCATCTTCTTTGTCATTTATTATATAATAATAGCATGCCATTTTAATCACAGATCACAATCTGTTTAACCATTCCTCAATTTGTAGGCCTAACCTGGATTTCCAGTTCCTTGCCATCAGAAAAGAGTTGCTATAAATATAATTATACAAAGATCTTTTTACTTCCTGTTTTTCAGAATATAAACTAATGAAAATAAACTAAATATAAAGTAATAAAATATATTCTTCTGGAATATAAACCTGGAAGTGGAATTTCTAGGGAAAATGGCAAACATAGTTTAATAGTTCTTTGAGCATAGTTCCAAATTGCTCTACAGAATAGTTGAATCCTTTCAAAACTCCTCCAACAATGCATTAATGTCTCATTTTTCCTACATCCCTTTCAATATTTGTCATTTTCTCTTTCTCTCCTACTAGCCAATTCAATAGGTATAAAGTAGCACCTCAGAATTGTTCCAACCTGCATTTCTCCTGTACTGTGAGGACATTTTTAAAAAATGATTTAAACAGCATTGATAACTTCTTCAGAAAACTGTTCATATAGTATGATCATTTTTCAATTGGGGAATGACTTATTTAAAAAATTGGGTCAGTTCTCTTTAAGAAATGAGATCTTTATCTGAGAAAGTTGCTTCAATATTTTTCCCATAGTTGCTAATGCAAACAGCATTTCATTCTGTCATATTCCCTCACACCCATTTATTCTATTCTTTCACCTATTTCCTCCAAAAAGCATTTTGTTTTTCACTACTCCTTCCTATTATCTTCTGTCCCTTCTATCTTACCTCTCCTCCCCAGCACCACAACCAGTCTGTCACTTTCCTCTTCTACTTTCATCTAGAGTAAGAAAGATTTGACATTCATCCAATTGAGTGTATGCTATTCCCTCTCTGAATCAGTTCCAATGAGAGCAATGCTCACTCACTACCCCCCCTGACCTTTCTCCTCTTCCAGTTCACTGCAAAAACTTTTGCCTATTTATATGAAACAATGTAACTCATTCTGCTTCCCCCTTTCCCTTTCCCACAATACATTCCTCTCACCCATTAACTCCATATTTTTAATATAGTATTCTTTCAAATTCAACTCCTACCTGTAGCTTTTCTATATAAGCTCCTAATAGATGAGGAAGATCACATGAGTTATGAGTATTTTCTTCCCATGCAGAAATATAAGCAGTTCAATATCATTAAATCCCTAATGATTTGCCTTTCCTGTTTACTTTTTTATCGATGTCTTGAGTCTTGTATTTGAGAAACAATTTTCTTTTCATTTCTGGCTGTTTCATCAGAAAAGTTTGAAAGTTCCTTATATCATTTCATATCCATCTTTTCCCCTAAAAGAGTATGTTCACTTTTACCAAATAGTTGATTCTTGATTGTAATGCAAGGTCTTTTGCTTTCTGGAATATCATATTTCAACACCTATGATCACTTAAGGTAGAAGCTGCTAAATCTTGAGGTATCCTGAATATGACTCCATGATATTTGAATTGTTTCCTTCTGGCTACTTGCAATATTTTCTCCTTGACTTTGGGATTCTGAAATTTGGCTATGATTTTCCTGGCAGTTTTTATTTTGAATCTCTTTCAGTGGGTGATCAGTGGATTCTTTTCATTTGTATTTTACCACCTGCTTCTAGGATATTAGGGCAGGTTTTTTCCTAGATAATTTCCTAACAGATAATGTCTAGGTTACACTTTTGGGCATTGCTTTAAGGTCCAATAATTTTTAAATGATCTTTCCCAGATATGTTTTCCAGGTCAGTTGCTTTTCCAATGAGATATTTCACATTTTCTTCTAATTATTTTTTCTTTTGGTTTTGTTTGTTTCTTGATTTCTCACAATATCATTAGTTTCCCTTTGTTCCACTCTATATTTTTAGGAATTATTTTCTTCAGTGAGTTTTTGTATCTCCTTTTCCATTTGGTCATTTCTCCTTTTTAAGGCATTCTTCTACTTATTGGCTTTTTTAGATCTCTTTTTCCACTTGGTCCAGGCTAGTTTTTAAGGTATTATTTTTTAAGGTCTTATGCAAGGCAAATGGGGTTAAATGGCTTGCCCAAGGCCACACAGCTAGGTAATTATTAAGTGTCTGAGACTGGATTTGAACCCAGGTACTCCTGATTCCAATGCCGGTGCTTTATCCACTATGCCACCTAGCCGCCCCATATATTATTTTCTTTAATAATTCTTTTGTATCACCTTTAGCATGCTACTAAATAAGTTTTCATGATTTTCCAAGATCACTCTAGTTTCTCTTTCCTATTTTTCCTCTACCTCACTTACTCAATTTTCAAAATACTTTTTAAACTCTTTGATAGCCTGAGACGAATTAACATTTTTCTTGGAACTTTTGAATGAAGCTTTGACTTTGTTACCATGTTCTGAGTGTCTATTTTGATCTTCCATATGACCATAGTAACTGTTTATAATTGATATTTTTATCCTTCTGATGCTTTCTCATTTCCCAAGCCTAAGATGTGATTTTGACTCTTTAAGATGGGTTCTGCTTCCCAAAATTTTAAGGACTTTTGTAGCTGTTTTCAGAGATACATCTAGGGAACTGCAAGTTTTCAGTTCTTCAACGATCTTATGAGAGGTTATGACTACTCTCCTTGCCTATGCTCTGGCCCACAAACACTCCCCTCTACCCTTTTGTTGTGAGGAGGGTCCCTGATCTGCTGGAATAGTGAGATCTATTGTGTTTCTGCTCTTTTTCCTGGACTATTGCCTCAGACTGTGACTCTAATCTGAGTATGGGCAAGACAACTGAGTCCTGCCTCAGGGACAGCAAAAAGATCCATGTAATGTCCTTCTGACCCCCTTATTATACATGCTGCTATTGCTGAGGCTTCATTGGTTCCTGAGGACTGCCCCTGATCTATTGTACTCAGGTCTGTACTGCTAAAGCCTTTTCTGGACTGTGCTCCAATCTCTTCCCAGTGTGACTGAATTTTCCCTGGGTTGAGCAGTCTGGAAAACAACCTCCATCAGTGCCACTGATGCAATCACTTGGCTTCATGTTCCTGAATGGCTGGGACCAGTTTGCTTCAGGATCACCTGCACAAACATGGGCTCCTATTTCACCCCAGTTCAGTAGTCCCTCCCCCCAGATCTCCAAGTTGTTTTGGCATAGAAAGTTATCATTCTTTCTGTGTGTTCTGCCATTTGAGTATTTGTTTACAATCATTACTTAAAGATATTTGAGATGGTTAGAGGAAGAATGTGGGCAAGTCTCTGCCTTAAGTTTGCCATCCAGTGCTAAGAATTTTGATGAGAAAATTATATTAAAACAGGATGCAAAATAAAAAGGTTACTAATCAAGTTAATATTGATGCAGAAGTTTTAGAAAACATAATTGTTTTTAGTCATAAAGCCTTTTATTTTCAAACAAAACAACTGTTTAATTAGAACAGACTAAATAATTAACAGTAGTAAAAATAATCAAGACCAAATTTTCAGTAAAATTAAAGCATGAAAAATTAGTGCACAGAAATTATCAGTGTTTCTTCATATAATGAATAACAATTGAGAATAGACAAAAAAGACAAATTTGATTATATTTCATGAAATTTTTAAGGAAAACTGCCCATATGTTCTAGAAAAGAGGGTAAATTGAAATTGAAAGGATCTAGCAATCAACTCCTGAAACAGATACCAAATTGCAAATATCTAGGAATATTATAGTCAAATTTCAAAACTACAAAGTTGAAGGAAACTACTTTCAGAAGTCAGATAGAACCCATTCAAAGAGCAAAAAAATTCAAACTCAGGATTAGATTTAATAGGAGTAGAACACTTGAAATATAAATTATAAATTGCAAGAGATCTAGTATTACAATAAATAATAACCTACACAGCAAAACTAAGTATAATCCTTTTATCTCAGAAGCAGACTTTTTCATTTTAGTTTTATTTTATTTTAATTAAGATGTGGGGTTTTTTGCAATTTTATAGAAATATGATTTGAATGAGTTCACATGGATAACTGATATCATATTATACATCTCTTGGAATAGGGGAAGAATGAGAAAAAGAAGATAATGTTTAATTTATTTTTGAATGAATTACTTTTTCAATGTAATTGTGAATTTTTATAAAAATTAAAATATTTTAAAAATAAAAATAAATTCTTATTTTATAAGAAAATATTTGGAAAAGTATGATTCTATAATACATTTTTTTAAAATGTGATTTTTTTCATGAAGTATAATACAAGGATGATCTTGTATTCTCAAACATGTATTCATTATGCATTAAGTCATACCTAAACCTAGAAATACAGTATTCTCATATAATTATTTTATATTTTATTTATTTGAGCTTCTGCAAATTTGCCTCCAAAAACAACTAGTAATTATATCAATTACAATGAAGACAATTTATAAGTTAAAATTAAATACTCTGATAATTATCTTGAGAACTTCAACATTTATTCTTTATTATTTTAATGTTATATTGAAATAAAAATAAATCATACTACATCAGTTGCACAAATTTTGTTTTCATTTGGGAAATCAGTTGATATATAGAAAATGAGGACTTCAAGAAGATTAGAGATTAATCCATGTAAAGTAACTATAGAATTTAAAAGTAACTATAGGATTTAAAAGTTTGCAATAAGTTGAGCAAGTAATAAAAATTACACTAAAAGCAACCCCCACTATAATATGTGAAACCATTTATCATCCAATCACCAATTGAATGCTTTTCTTAAAGGAGAGTTCACCAACCATAGAGACATTCCATTGCATTTTTTAGAGTTCTAATTTTTGGAATTTCCCAATTTCTCTGTTTACAATTTCTACAAATTATTTATGTTTCTGCTATTAGATGCTAAACAGAAAATAGCTAATCCCTTTTCCACATGGCAGAGTAAATTGTTGCATTTGATGTAATAAAATAAAGTGAAACATTAATGTTGGAAAAGTTTTAATATTAATTTCAAAAACTAATCTTCATTTATACAGAATGGGAGAAGTGTAACTAGAGAGCAGGTTTGCTTTAGAGAGATCTGGCCATTTTAGTTGAGTGTAAATTCATTGTAAGTCAACAGTTTGCTATGGTTCTCCTCCACCACCACCACTCTATTGTCCCAAAAAATCTAATTCAAGTTTAATCTAATATGTCCTCTTTCATCAATATCGGGAATATTGTGTTGAGATCTGGAACCTTTATTTTAGTATAGAAAACATTCAGGAGAAAGGACTTTTCCATTGTGAGAAAAGAGAAGATTTAACTGAAAGAGCAATAAGGAAGATGGTAGTACTTTCCAAGTATAGTATCTGAATGGTCATCATGAGTAACATCCAGTTAACTTTTTTTTCATTATGGTCCTGCAGAGTAGAATTAGGAAAATGAAAAGTTAGTGGAAAGGAAAATATGTAGGCTTCATGTAATGAAAAAAGGAATAACCTGTTTTGTGATATAATTTCCCTGGAAATGTTCAAGAAAAGGCTGACTATAAAATCAAATAAATAAATATATAAGATTTAGAAAATATTAAAGGTAGTCAACACTTTTTTTCGACAAAAGCTTTTTTCCTAGTAACAATGGAATAAATTGAAAGTAGTTGGGGATAGCTAGATGGCACAATAGATGAACACTGGCCCTGGAGTCAGGAGAACTGAGTTCAAATTTGACCTCAGACATATAACATTTATTTAGCTGTGTGATATTGGGCACGTCACTTAATCTTATTACCTTGCCCCCCCCCAAATAGTTAAAAAGCGTTTTGTCATGCACTTTCCACAAACCAACTTTCTTCAGATTTCTACTGAACTTGCTGTAGATTCCTTCTCATTTATTCTCTTTACAATTTTCTTGCTCTTTCCTTTATTTTTGCCATTTTCTCTCCTCTCTCTAAGTTTAAATTTGCCCAGACACCAGATCTGTGACCACAGACAAGCAACTTAAATTCTGTCCTTCAATTTTCCCCATTTCTAAAATTAAATGATAATAATGATACTAATTATATCTATTTTGCAGTTTCTATAATAAAAAATAATATTTAATATTATTTATGTCATAGGGCACTGAACAAGATCTAATTGCTATTATTTTGCATGTGCACCTTGGTGGAACAGTGGATCATTAACTAGGTCTGGAGTTAGAAATATCTGATTTTAAGTCTGAACCTGTACATTTAATAGTTATTTTACCCTGAATAAATCACAAAATCCGGTTTGTCTCAGTTTCCTCATCTCTAAAGTGAATTGGAGAAGGACAACAAAATATTCTTGAATATTTGTGAAGAAAAAGCCAAATGAGTTCAGTCATAAAAGGTCAGACATGATTTTTACCAAGTGCACAACAAATATTATTCTGCTTATATGCATATATACACCTCTGTACATGTATGTATACACACACACAAATGGATAAATGCATTGAAACAAGCATATTGTCTAATAGTAGAAAAGTGACTATTCCATTGTTTTGAGCATACCACATTTGGGGTAAAATATTTAGCTTTTGTGCCAAATACACCTGTTTGTACATGTTTTTGCATTTTCATATGTAAAAAAAAAACAATGCATGTGATTGTGTATTTGTGGGTGGGGATGTGGAGATACAAATAGAGTCAGAGAGAGTCATGGACACAAAGCATAGTTCAAGAATTTTTAATCTACAATCTGTGAATTTTAAGACTGTGTTGATAACTATATTTTAATAAAATTGATTTTCTTTCTAACTCATATATTTTCTTTAAAATTCTTCTTCTAGAGTGACTAGGTGGTGCAGTGGATAGAGCATTGGCCCTGGAGTCAGGTGTACCTGAGCTCAAATCTGGCCTCAGACACTTAAGAATTACCTAGCTGTGTGGTCTTGTAACTTGCAAAAAACACCACCTAAAAATGTGACTAAAATTCATCTTCTGAGAAGGGATATATATATATATATATATATATATATATATATATATATATATATATATATATTGCAAAAGATAGTCAAAGTTTCTATGACACAACAAAGGTTCTGTGACACAGAATGTTAACATTCTATATCCACATAGTTTCCTTTAAAGTAAAATTGTTTCTTTATTGTCAAAGCCAAATCTAATATGAGAATATAAAAGAACTTACTAGGAAACAGAGAAAAAAATACATTTAACATGAGTACTAAATGATGCAATGACTTTGCTATTTGAGTCCTAATTTCCTTGCTTCACCAAGTTTTCTCAAGTAGAAAAAGAAAGTGTATAATCAATATAAAATAAAAGAAAAGAATTTTAATGAGGTCAGAGTTGCTATAGGTTACAGAGGAATAAGATGATTTTGTGGCATGCACAAGAATTAACTGCCAACATGAGTGAATTAATAGCAGTTTTTATTTTCTTTACAATCTTACTTTTTATATTGGATAACCAAGCCTTGTCATCTGAATGAGTTCTTGAGGCATTTGCATAAATTTAGTGATCAACTAAATGAAGGAGCTAAAGGTCACAATTCTGTGCTAATAACTGGTAACAGATTTTATAAAATTGTACCAGTGTTTCAAAATATTCAGCAATTTGATAAATACAACTACTAAATCCTAGTCATTTTAATTACTTAAATTAATGCAGAATCCTTGCAAAGAAAAATTATGGATTTTTAATTTTTATAATGAAGGAGTTAGATCATTGTATTCACAAAACTTCATATACATGTCTTTGGAAAATCAAAAATAATAATTTTTCTTCTTTTCATATGTTAAGTGAATACTTAAAAGTATCTTTTAATTTTATTTTTTAATTTTTTTAATTTAATTTTTCAATTACATGCAAGGGTAGTTTTCAACATTCATCCATTTAAAAGTTTATGAGTTTCACATTTTTTCTTTTTCTATAAATATTTAATTTATTTTCCAATTATATACAATAATAGTTTCTACCAATCATTTTTGCAAGGTTTTGGATGTTTGCAATTTTCCCCTTCTCTCCCTTCCCTCCCCCCCAATAGAAGGCAATATGATAATATTTACATTGTTTCCCTGATATGCATAGATTAATTGTTTTTTATTTTTGCAAGTCAGTGAGGTTAAGTGACTTGGCCAAGTGAGGTTAAGTGACTTGGCCAACGTCACCTAGCCACAAGCTAGGTAAAATTAAATATCTAAGACTAGATTTAAAGTCAGGTGCCCCTGACACCAGGGCCAGTGCTCTATCTACTGGGCCACCTAGCTGCCTCCATAGATCAATACTGAATGTATTGAGAGAAGAAAATATATATTCTTAAGAAAGAAAATATTAGAGATAATAAAATTATTTAATATATGACAATGCTTTTTAAAAATTGAAGGTAATAATCTCTCATCATTCAAATTCCACAGTTCTTTCCTCTGGATATTAATGATATTCTCCATCAAAGATCCCCCAAAATTGTTCCTGATTATTGCACTGATGGAGTGAGCAAATCTGTCAAAGTTGATCTAGCACCCAATGTTATTGTTAAGATTTGAAATATTCTTCTGTGTCTGATCATTTCAGTGAGCATCAATTCATGCAATTCTTTTCAAGTTTCTCTGAAATCTCATCCTTCCTGATTTCTAATAAAATAATAGTGTTCCATCACATACATATAGCACAATTTATTTAGCCATTCCCTAAATGATGCACATCCACTTATTTCCAAATCTTTTCCACTACAATGCTGCTATGAATATTTTTGTACTTGTGAGGTTTTTAATCCTTTTACATGATCTCTTCAGATTATCAACCCAGTAGTGGTATGGCTAGAACAAAGGGCATGCTCATTTTTATTGCCCTTTGGGCATAAGTCCAAATTGCTCTGCAGAAAGGGCGGATCAGTTCATAGCTCCACCAACAAGGCATTAGTATCCAAGATTTCCCATATCCCTTTTAACATTGATGATTTTTCTTTCTGGTCCTATTGGTCAATCTGAGAAGTGTGAATTGGTACCTCAGAGTTGCTTTAATTTGCATTTCTTTAATCAGTAATGATTTAGAGCAATTTTTCATATGATATTAGATGGTTTTGATTTCCTCATCTGGAAATTGTCTTTGCATGTTCTTTAACCATTTGTCACTTGGAAATGGCTTTTTTTTTAAAACAAATTTTACTCAGTTCTCTATACATTTCAACAATGAGTTCTTTGTCAGAAAACCTAGCTGCAAAATGTGTTTTGCAATTTACTACATTTCTTTTGAACTTGGTTAGAATGGTTTTGTTTGTGCAAAAGCTTTTTAATTTAATATAATCAAAATTATACATTTTTTATAATGTTCTCTATCTCTTCCTTGGTCATTCTCCCATTTCCATAGATCTGAGAGTTAAACTATTTCTTGTCCTCCTAATTTGATTATAATATAACTTTTATGGCTAAATCCTACAGCTATTTTGATCTTATCTTTCTATAGGGTGTGAGGTGTTAGTTTACCTGTTTGCCCAGCAGTTTTTTTTTGAAGAGTTCTTATCCCAGAAGTTGAACTCTTTGAGTTTATCAAACAGCATTTCCTTCTATCCCTTTTGCAGCTCATCTATTCCAGTGAGGTATCATTCTATTTTTTAGCCAGTACCAGGCAGTTTTGGTGACAGATGTTTTATAATATAATTTTAGAACTGGTAATACTAAGCCTTCTTTAGCTTTATTTTCCCATTAAATACCTAGATATTCTTAATTTTTTGTTTCTCTCAATGAATTTAGTTACAATTTTTTTTCCAGCTCACTAAAGTAATTTTTTGGAAGTTTGCTTGGTATAGCACTAAATAAGTAGTTCAATTTAGGTAGAATTGTCATTTTTATTACATTAGCTCAGCCTATCCATGAGCAGTTGATATTTGTTGTTATTTAGATCTGATTTTATTTCTGTGAAAGTGTTTTATAGTTGTTTTCATATACTTTCTGTGTCTGCCTTGGTTAGTAGACTCCCAAATAATTTATGTTGTCTGAAGTTATTTTAAATGGGTTTTCTCCTTTTACCTCTTGCTGCTGTTATTAATATATAGTTAGTATATTATATGCTTGTTAGTAATATATAGAAATGCTGAGGATTTATTTGGGTTTCTTTTATATTCTGCAACTTTGCTGAAGTTCCTAATTGCTTCCAATAATTTTAGATGACTTTTTGGGTTTCTCTAGTTATTAAATCAAGTTATCTGGGAAAAGGGATAGTTTTGTTTCTTCCTTTCCAATTCCAATTCCTTCAGTAGTTTCTTTCTGGCTGCTTGCATAAATTTTTTCCTTGAACTGATATTCTTTAATTTGATCATAATATCCTTTGGGGATACCTTTCAGGAGGATATATATATATATATATATATATATATATATATATATATATATATATATATTCTTTTAATAACTATTTTACCCTCTGGTTCCAGGATATTAAGGCAATTCTCCTTCACTATAACCTGAGGTATGGAGACCCTGCTTGTTGTCTCTTCAAAGTTTTCAAAAAGTCCTATTATTCTTAAATTGCCTCTCTTGCATCTATTTTCCAGGTCCATTGTTCAGCCAGTGAAGTATTTTACATTTTCTTCTATTGTTTTTGTTTTGATTTTGTGTAACATATTCTTGATATGTCATTAAGTCAATTGTTTACACAGTCATCTTTTTTAAGAGAAATATTTTCTCCATTTCCTTTTTTTTTTTTTTAACTTTTTGCCAGGCAGTGGGGTTAAGTGGCTTGCCCAAGGCCACACAGCTAGGTAATTATTAAGTGTCTGAGTCTGGATTTGAACTCAGGTACTCCTGACTTCAGGGCCAGTGCTCTATCCACTGTCCCACCTAGCAGCACTTCATTTACCTTTTGCCTGTCCTTTTCTATTTGTAAGTTCTATTTTTGAAAGAGTTGTCTTTTTTCAATTGCCCAATTGTGTTTTGAGGGAATTATTTTCTTTTTGTACTTGTCCAATTGTATTTTCAAAGGATTTGTTTTCTTGTTGCAAGATGTTAATTTTCTTTTGAATAATATCAATTTTATCTTGTGTTCTTTGCCCAGTTTTTCCATTTGATTTTTAAACTCCTTCCTGATCTCTTCCATGGAGTCTTTCTGAGGGGCAGTTAGTTGTTGCAGTAGATAGTGCACCAGCTATGGAGTGAGGAGGACCTGAGTTCAAATCTAAGTTCAGACACTTAATAATTGCCCAGCTGTGTAACACTGGACAAGTCACTTAATCCCATTGCCTTAAAAAAATAAAATTAAAAAAAAAAGAAGTTGGGCTGGTATTATCTTTGAGGTAACATTCAATAGACCCCACTTTCCACTGGCCTTTCTACATTTTGCATCCTTTTCCTAGGGTCTTCTGTGGGAAGAGGGACTAGTTCACAGACCTCTGGTGTTGAAATCCCTAGAGATCTTGCTCCCTGTCCTTACAAACTCCAAGTACACTAGCCAGTAGGGAAGGCAGAAGCTTTTTCTGCATTGTCTGTAATATTGAATTTGAATAGTGGTCTATTCCTTATGCCAAAAATGCCTTGGGAGGGGGGTATGGCAGAATTTGTTGGGCCCTTGGGATAGATACCTAATCAACAATCCGCAGTTAGCTGAGAGATATCTGAGATGGATGCAGGGGTCTTGGGGCAAGGTGCAAACACCTGGATCTGTTCCTGTGTGTATTCTGGAGATAGTCACACCCTCTTATAGGAATGGGTGGAAAGGGGAAGGACTCAGCTGGAAACAATGAGTCTTGGCTGAAAATAGCTGAAAACACAGAAGGTTTGGGGCCCAGGTCTTCCAGACCAGCTGAGCCATGCACATGACAAATGCTTCCCCACTGTTCTCAGGTCAGTACCCTGTTCTCATCCCACTTCCCCTACACTGTCTCTCTGCTCTCTTGCCCCAGCTCAATCACATTCCACTGAAATGGACCTTGCTGTGTGATATTCTCCTAGGTTTTTCTCTGTGCTCTGTGAATCCAAAATCTGTTAAGAGGCTTGGTTCATGTTAGTTCTGAGGGAAGGCCAGTAGAGCTTAAAACAGTGACTGGCTTCTCTATGTCATCTTGGCTGGAACTCCAATTTCCACAATTTCTATCACACTCCTTTCCCCCCCTTCATCATGGAAGTGAATAATTGTGTATAAATTGTACGTTTACTATCATTTTTATTTTCATTTAAATCATGTTGTGAAAGAGTAATTAGAAATAAGGAACATAAATTATGAAAAAAGAAAAAAGTATAAAAGAAATTTTACTAACTTTGTATCTCCTTTCCCATATAGTACTTTTCTCTTCTTTTTCCTTATTCCTCCTCACAATGTTTTTCTTCTTCTAAATTTTACATCTCTCAATCTGTCCTCCCTTTTATCATCCTTTTCTTTTCCCTTTCCCCTTATGCTTTACTTTCCCCCTTTACTTTTACTTTAACTTTACCTTAATTTAACTTTCCCCTTCCCTTTTGTCACGTCTCTTCACTCTTTCTTTGCTTTCTCTTCTCCCCCAGTCCCCTGTAGAATATAATAAATTTCTACACCAGATCAGGACTGGGTATTCACTGTTGAGAGTAATATTTCTTTAGTCTTTACACCTACTCTTCATTTCCTTTACTATAATAGATCTTCTGTGCTTCTCAATAGATGTGGTAATTTTTAGCCTTATACTTCCTCATTCTTTTCCCAGTATAATACTCTTTCTCATGTCTTTCTTTAAGTTATCTGTTCAAGTATTCTCCATTCAACTGTCCCATTAGAAGTACAGATCTCTAGAACCACAAGCATCATCAAATTATTATCTATTTATATCCAAACCTTCTTTCCAAATCCCTCCCTCCAAGTATTCCAAACAAAATAAAATCCTCATGTGTTAAAGTATCCTCTCATTTTATTTGATCTATATGCACAACTTATAAGTATGCTGTTTTCAACTGTGCTAAGAGAATAAGTTCTTAAGAGTTACAAGTATTTTCTTTTCATTTTGGGATATAGACAATTTATTTTTAATAACTAACATCCCCTCACCCTTCCATTTACTTTTTTTATGCATCTCTTGAGTCTTGTATCTGAATATCAAATTTTCTGTTCAGATTTGGTTTTTTTATCCAGTAAGTTCAAAAGTCCTGTATTTTGCTGAAAGCCCATCCTGGGGAAAATAAGCATGATGAATTTTACAGATATGTTGTTGAAATTTTTCAGGTATGCAGGTCTCAATCCAATCTCTTTTCCACTCCAGGTCTTTCTGATGCTTTAAAGTTAATTTTTATAAGTATTTTTATAAGTATAAGTATTTTATAAGTATTTTGTAATCATGGCTGTGGGTCTTCCCATTTAAACCGTGCCTTTTCAGCTGCTTGCAGTATTTTTTCCTTTAGCGGAGAATTCTGAAATTTAACTACAATATTCCTTGGAGTTTTTTTTTTACTATTTTGGGATCTCTTTGTAGGATGATCAATTTGATTCTTTCCAGGACTGTTTCATCAATGAATTCTAGGCTATTAGGTCTATTTTCCATGTTAAATTACTGTAAGAAATTGTCTAGACTCTTTTTATGATAATGACTTTCAGGCAGACTAATAATTAATCAACTATCTCTACTGGATCTATTTTCCATACTGGTAGCTTCTCCTAAGCAATACTTTACATTTTTTTGATGGAATCTTGGTTTCTCATAGGGGTCATCAGTTTCTACTTGTTGAATTCCAATTATCATGGTTTTTATTTTTTTTCAGTTAATGCTCACAAGTATTAAAGGAAAGTCAAACTAATGTGGGGAATAATTTGAGATAATCCCTGTCTTCTAAATTTTGCTGTGAAATACATGGTGAGCTCTACAGAGAGTTTTGTAGCACATTTCTTGTGTTAAAACTTACTCAAGTCCCCAAAATTCATTATATTCTTTCTTTCTGTGTTTCTGTTTCTCTGTCTCAGTTGCTCTGTCTCTGTCTCTCTGTCTCCCCTTCTTCTGTCTCTCTCTCTCTCTCTCTCTCACTCTCTCAAAATTTCCTTAAGCTATAGAAACTGCCAAGGACTGAAAATCTGACACCATTTCTGCCCATTCATCTATAAGCCAATGATACTTCTTGATGAAAGTGAAAATCTTAACAAAAGATTTTGGAAATGTATGGGGACAGGAGATAGTAAGAAGGAGTGTAAGTAGTGTAAGTAGCATATTCAACACAGCTTCTCATTAAAGGCATTTTTTTAAATTTTTAACAACTTCAAACATTTTTCCCCAATTACATGCAAAGATATCTGGCAACATTAATCTTTTTCAAGCTTTAGATTTCCACATTTTTCTACTACACTCTCTCCCAATCCTGCTATTCATAAAAACAATCTAATATTGGTTGTTCATGTACAATTGTGTTTAAAATATTTCACTATTGGTTATATCGTGAAAGAAGAATTAGAACTAAAGGGAAAACATGAGAAAGATAGTAAAAATTATAAAAACAGTTTTTAAAAAGTGAATATAGGTGGAATTCCCCAGGCAAGATGGCAGAGAGAAGACAAGCACAGTTCTAAAGTCTCCTGATCTCTTCCCCATCTATCACATGAAACAAACCTCTTAAAATTAAGCCAAACCTGGAAACCCAGAAAGAAAAGCCAGGAGAGGAAGATGTACCTTAGGATTTGTCTCTGGCAGCAGCCTTGGCTGAGTACCAGGGGGTGAATCTGGGCTCTGAGGGAGACGCAGCCTAGGATCAGCCAGATTAACAGCTGAATTGGAATCGGGAGTCTGAGGGCCGGAGAGCCGGACCTGCTGGATCAGCTGTTGGGCTAGACGAGGGGGACTTGGGTCCACGAGAAGCAGAGGCGCTGGTGTTGTTGCTGTCCCCCTGGAGGTCGGGGACCAGACTGGGGGAAGAGTTCTGGTGCAGGAGAATGGCAGACACCATCCCTAGGCTTCTCTTCTGAGAAACTCTGAGGGCACACCTCCATTGCACAGAGGCCTCTCCTCAAACAAAGGCAAATTACTTCTGCCTCAGGCCCAGGTGTGTGAGCAGAAGAACCAGCCCAGCTGAGGAATCACCTCAAGCCCACCATTGATTGAAGGCAATAGAATTCAATATTTCCAACTCCTGCCTTCGGGCAAAGGGAGAAGGCCTCCCAACCAAGGTCACAGATACTCCAGAGAGGGCAACCAGCACCTCCTACTGGCCAGTCAGAGAAACTGCACTCAGTAAAGCCTTTAGCGATCTCAAGCCCAGGTGAGCCAGTCCCCCCCACCCCAACTCAAGGTCTTAGAATAATGAAGAAGGGTCAGTGGAAAGGTGGATCCATAGAAAAATTCCTGGAAGGGAAAGATCCCAATTCAGAGAGACCTGGAACCTCTGAGCAGAATACAATCTGGTCTTCAGCACAGAAAGACTTCCTTGAAGAAATAAGGAAGTAGTTTAAAAATTTGGGAGAGACAATTAATAATTTAGAAAGTACAATTGGACAAACACAAAAGGAGAATAAATCTCTCAGATCATCAAACAAGCAAATGCAAAAAAGAAATTAGTTCTCTCAAAACCTCAGTTGGTCAAATGGAAAGCTCTTTCAAAAGTAGAATTGACCAATTGGAAAAGGAGTTGAAAAAATTTAATGAAGAAAACTCCTCCCCCCCAAAATTAATGGAGTATACAGAAACTAATGACTCCATGACACAGCAAGAGTCAGTTAAACAAAATCAAAATATAGAAAAAATAGAAGCAAATGTAAAATACCTCATCAACAAAACTACTGACCTAGAGAATAGATCGAGGAGGGGCAACCTGAAAATCATAGCACTTCCTGAAAACACTGAAGAGAAAAAAAAGGCTGGACTTAATATTACAGGATCTAGTGATGGAAAATTGCCCTGATATCATGGGATTGGAGGGCAAAGTAGTTATTGAAAGAGTACATCAATCTCCACCAGAAAAAGATCCTAAAATGAAAACACCAAGGAATGTTGTGGCCAAACTCCAGAACTATCAGATAAAAGAGAAAATCCTGCAAGCATCCAGAAAGAAACAATTTAAATATCAAGGAGCCACAGTAAGGATCACGCAGGACCTTGCTGCATCAACTTTAATGTATCGAAGGGCCTGGAACGAGATATTTTGAAGAGCACAGGAGCTTGGAATGCAGCCAAGAATCTACTTTCCTGCAAAGCTGATCCTTCTCTTCCAGGGAAAAAGATGGACATTTAACGAAATGGAAGAATTCCAAAAATTTCTGATGAAAAGACCAGAGCTAAACAGAAAATTTGGACATCAAACAGGAGGTTCAAGAGACACATGAAAAGGTAAAAAAGGGGGGGGCAGTAAAAGAAAAAAAATGCAGAATATACTGAACGAGAAGGGACAGACACTCAGAACTTTCTATGACCTAGATAGAAAGATCTAAAAAATACACTACCTCCCCAAAAAGGAGGATAGGACAGAGACAGGAGGAGGGAGGGAATTGAATGGGACAAATCTCATTACACTAAGAGATACAAAAAAACCTATGGTAATAGAGGGAAAGAAGGGAGCAGAGGAGAAAAACCTGAATCTTCTTCTCATCAGACTTAGCTAAAAGTCAACCTACACATACTCAGTTAACTTACAAAACATCTAACCTTTAAAGTATTAAAAGGGGAAAAGAGGAGGGGTGATGGAGAATGGAAAGGGGAGTGGGGGAAATAAGGGGAAATAACAAAAGTAAGGGAAGGGAAAAGGGAAAAAGGGAAAGAAAGGGGACGGTCTGATATAGGAGGGCAAACACACTGAAGGGGTGGTATTCAAAAAAAATACTGGGAAATATGGATAAAAGGGGGGGATGGGGAAAATACAAACAGAGGGAAGATAGCACAGAGGGCAATAAAGAATTAGTAATCATAACCTTGAATGTGAATGGGATGAACTCTCCCTTAAAATGTAAGCAAATAGAAGAGTGGATTAAAAACCAGAATCCTACAATATGCTGCTTACAAGAAACTCATTTGAAGCAGAGAGATACATATAGAGTAAAGGTAAAAGGTTGGAACAAAATATATTTAGCCTCAGCTGAAGTAAAAAAAAAAAAAGCAGGGGTAGCAATCCTTATCTCAGACAAAGCAGAAGCAAAAATAGAAAGTGTTAAAGAGATAAGGAAGGAAACTTTATCCTCCTAAAAGGTACCATAGACAATAAAGTCATTTCAATATTGAATATATATGCACCCAGTGGGACAGCACACAAATTCTTAGAGGAGAAGCTGAAAGAATCATAGGAAGACATAGACAGCAAAACTCTACTAGTGGAAGACCTCAACCTTCTGCTATCAGATCTAGATAAATCAAATCATAAAACAAACAAGAAAAAAACTAGGGAGGTAAATAGATTGCTAGAAAAATTAAATATCGTAGACTTATGGAGGAAACTGAATGGGGATAGAAAGGAATATACCTTTTTCTCAGCAGTACATGGAACTTATACAAAAATTGACCATGTATTAGGACATAAAAATCTAATGATCAAATGCAGAAAGGCAGAAATAGCGAATACATCTTTCTCAGATCACAATGTAATAAAAGTCATATGCAGTACTGGGCCAAGGAGATATAGACCCAGAACAAATTGAAACTGAATAACCTCATTTTAAAAAATGAGTGGACCAAAAAACAAATTATAGAAAGAATTAACCATTTTATCCTAGATAATGATAATGATGAAACAACATACCGAAACTTATGGGATTCATTCAAAGCAACTCCTAGGGGATATATTATAACTCTAAATGCTTATATGAATAAATTGGAGAAAGAGGAAATCAACGAACTAAACATGCAACTAAAAAACTTAGAGAAAGAACAAATCAAAAATCCCCAATCAAATACCAAATTAGATATTCTAAAAATTAAAGGAGAAATAAATAAAATCAAAAGCAAAAAAACTATTGAATTAATAAATAAAACCAAAACTTGCAATTATGAAAAAATGAATAAAATTGATAAACCTCTGGTGAATTTGATTTAAAAAAGAAAGAAGAAAACTAAATTGCTAGTATTATAAGTGAAAAAGGTAAACTCACCACCAATGAGGAGGAAATTAGAGTAATAATTCGAAATTATTTTGCCCAACTCTATGCCAATAAATTTGATAATCTAAGTAAAATGGGTGAATATTCACAAAAATATAAATTGCCCAGGTTAAAAGAAGAATAGATTAAATGCCTAAACACCCCTATCTCAGAAAAAGAAATTCAACAAGCCATTATTGAACTCCCTACAAAAGAATCTCCAGGGCCAGATGGATTCACAAGTGAATTCCACCAAACATTTAAGGAACAATTGGTTCCAATCCTATATAAACTCTCTGGAAAAATAGGGAAAGACGGAACTCTGTCTACCTTTCTATGAGACCAACATGTTACTGTTACCTAAACCAGGAAGAGTTAAAACATAAAGAAAATTATAGACCTATTTCCCTATGAATATAGGTGCAAAAATCGTAAATAAAATCGTAGCAAAACGACTACAACAAGTCATCACAAGGATAATACATTATGATCAAGTAAGATTTATTCCAGGAATGCAGGGATGGTTCAATATTAGGAAAACTGTTAGTATACTCAATTATATCAACAGCAAACCTATTAGAAATCATACGATCATATCAATAGATGCTGAAAAAGCTTTTGACAAAATACAGCATCCATTCCTATTAAAAACACTAGACAGTGTAGGAATAAATGGACTGTTCCTTAAAATAATGAGCAGTATCTATCTGAAACCATCAACAAGCATTATATTCAATGGGGAGAGGCTAGAGGCATTCCAAATAAGATCAGGGGTGAAACAAGCGTGCCCATTATCACCACTACTATTCAATATTGTATTAGAAATATTAGCATCAGCAATTAGAGAAGAAAAAGAAATTGAAGGAATTAAAATTGGGAAGGAAGAACAAAACTCTCACTCTTCACAGATGACATGATGGTCTACCTAGAGAATCCCAAGAAATCATCTAAAAAACTACTGGAAACAATTAGCAATTTTAGCAAAGTTGCAGGTTATAAAATAAACCCTCATAAATCGTCAACTTTTCTATATATGTCTAGCAAGAAACAGCAGGAAGAACTAGAAAGAGAAATCCCATTCAAAGTAACCTCAGATAATGTAAAATATTTGGGAGTCTATTTGCCAAGACAGACTCAGAATCTTTTTGTAAACAATTATAAAACACTTCTCACACAAATTAAATCAGATTTAAATAACTGGGCAAATATCAACTGCTCATGGATAGGGAGAGCTAATATAATAAAAATGACAATTCTACCAAAACTAAACTATCTGTTTAGTGCCCTACCAATCAAAATTCCAAAAAATTACTTTAATGAGTTAGAAAAAATTGTAAGTAAATACATATGGAGAAATAAAAAGTCAAGAATTGCCAGGAGCTTAATGAAAAAAAAATGCTAACGAAGGTGGCTTAGCACTATCCGATCTAAAATTATATTATAAAGCATCAGTCATCAAAACTGTTTGGTATTGGCTAAGAAATAGACGGGTGGACCAGTGGAATAGACTAGATGTAAAAGCAGGAGAGGATTATAATAATCTGCTGTTTGATAAACCCAAAGAGTCCAGCCATTGGGATAAAAACTCCCTCTTTTATAAAAACTGCTGGGATAATTGGAAGTTAGTATGGAAGAAACTTAAATTAGACCAACAGCTCACACCCTTTACCAAAATAAGATCCAAATGGTTACCGGACATAGACATAAAAAAAAATACTATAAGCAAATTAGAAGATCAAGTACTAGTATACCTGTCAGATCTATGGAAAGGGGAAAAGTTTATGACTAGGGAAGAGATGGAGAACATCACTAAAAACCAATTACATGATTTCGATTACATTAAATTAAAAAGCTTTTGCACAGATAAAACTAATGCAGTCAAGATAAAAAGAAAAGTAGTAAATTGGGAAACAATCTTTCCAACTAATGATTCTGACAAAGGACTCATTTCTAAAATATACAGAGAACTGAGTCATGTTTTTAAAACAAAAAGCCATTCCCCAATTGACAAATGGTCAAAGGATATGCAAAGGCAATTCACAGATGAGGAGATCAAAGTAATCCATAGCCATATGAAAAAATGCTCTAAATCATTAATTATTAGAGAAATTCAAATTAAAGCTTCTCTGAGGTACCACCTCACACCTCTCAGATTGGCCAGTATAATGATCATTGTTGGAAGGGATGTGGGAAATCTGGGACACTGTTATACTGTTGGTGGAGCTGTGAACTCATCCAACCCTTCTGGAGAGCTATTTGGAACTATGCCCAAAGGGCAACAAGAATCTGTATACCTTTTGACCCAGTAATACCACTACTGGGTCTATACCCTGAAGAGATGAGGAAAAAGGGTAAAAACATAGCAGCCCTGTTTGTGGTGGCAAAGAATTGGTAATCCAGTAAATGTCCTTCAATTGGGGAATGGCTTAGCAAACTGTGGTATATGTATTTCATGGAACTCTACTGTTCTATGAGAAACCAGGACGGACAGGATTTCAGGGAAATCTGGAGAGATTTGCATGAACTGATGCTGAATGAGATCAGCAGAACCAGAAGAACACTGTACACCCTAACAGCAACATGGGAGTGATGTTCAACCTTGAAGGACTTGCTCATCCCATCAGAGCAACAAATGGGAACAATTTTGTGCTGTCTGCAAAGGAGAGTACCATCTGTATCCATCTAAGGAGCTGTGGAGTTTGAACAAAGTACAAGGACTTTTCCCTTTAATTTGGAAAAAAAGCAGATATCTTATTGTCTGATCTTATTACCCCTGAGAATTCTATTCTTTTTAAAAATGATTTCTCTATCATCACACCTAAATTGGATCAAGGTAAAACACGGAAACAAAAAAAAAAGGTGAATGTATTATGCTTAACTCTGCATTTAGAATCTATGGTTTTGTATGGGAAAGTGGGTGGCATTTTCTTAATAGGTCTCTCAGAATTGCTGAGAGAAGATGTGTACATTAGAATTGCTCAACTCATTCTGCTTGGTTTACTCAGCAGCAGTTGATGCAAGTCTTACCGTGCTTTTCATAAATCAGGTCACTCATGATATCTTATACATAAGGGTTCTCCATAAAATTCATATATCACAATGTTTTCAGTAATTCCTCAATTAATTGATATCCTCTCTGTTTCCAATTCTTTGTCATTACCTAAAAAATTACTATAAATATTTTGTGCACTTGTGGGTCTTTTCCCCTCTTTATGATATCTTTGAAATATAGACTTAGTTGTGGTTTTGCTTAATCAAAGGATATGCTGTTTTATTGCCCTTTGGACATGGTTCCAAATTGCTCTCCAGAAGTGTTGAATTAGTTAAGAAATTTGCCAGTCATGGTTGGGTCAAAATTTGCCCATGATTTCTCTAATATTGATCATTTCCTTTTTTGTGTAATTTTAATCAATCTGACAGGAAATATGTGTTATCTCAGAATTATTTTAATTTGCATTTTCTAATAAATAATGATCGGTGTTTTTATATGACTATGAATATTTTTAATTTCCTCATCTAAAAACTGACTGCTGATACCTTTTATTCACTTATCTAATAGAGAATTAGTTGTAAGCTCATAAATTTGACTCATTTCTTTATATAGTTTAGAAAAGGTTCCTTTATCAGAAACACTAACTGTGAAAATAATTTCCCATCTTTCTACATTCCTTCTAATCCTGATAACATTAGTTTTATTTCTGCAAAACATTTTTAATTTAATGTAGTCAAAACTATTCATTTTGCAATTAATTATGTTCACTCTCTCTTCTTAAGTCAAATTCATCTCCATTCCCTATAGCTGACAGACTATTCCTAGTACTCCTAATTGGTTTATGGCATATTCTTTATGTGTAAATCCTGTACACATTTGGGCCTTGCCTTGGTCTGTGCCTAATTTTTGCTATATTATTTTACAGTTTTCCCTGCATTTTCTTTGTCAAATAGTGAGATCTTATCCCAGAAGTCAGTCTTTGTGTTTATGAAACAAAATGATTGAGAAGTAGTAATACTCTAATAGGTATCCCATATTAGAGTCACCATTTATTTCTTTAGAAATTGACTTAAACATCTAAAGGTTAAAATAAAGTATTAAAATAATATATTTTCTTAATCTTTCCTCAAAAGATCCTTTAAGGCAGAAAAAGATTATATAAAACACAAAATTTCAAAACATCTATAACAATAACCAAAAGCAGTACAACATGGTTGCCATTTGAATACATTTTCAATAACTCATATTATTAGTGGTTTCTCTGAGGCATGTAAATTAAATTGTACACCCCTTTGTAAGCATGATTTAATTGATTTTCATGTTTTGGTTTTATGAGATAAGTGCTAAAAGTTAAAATGATATAAAATAATAAAAATGGAATAATAGGTGAATTTCAAGGTAAAGTTTTAAGTCCAGAGGCATTATTTGCAATTCATTTAATAGATCATTATTTACCAGCATTAAAGTGTTATATGTTAAGGTGAAAGAAAAAACAATGAATACAGCAATCAGAATAGTTGTGCAGCTATAGTCAGGTTTCATAAAGGAAGGTATCGGCAGAGCCAAGATGACAGAGTGAAGGCAGGGTTTCCCAGAAACTCCTTCCCCCCAAAACTCAAAAAATCATCAAATTGTGACTCTAGCCAAATTTAGTACTGAAGCACCCACAGAAAGATTGAGTGATACAATTTCCCAGTCCAAGACAACTTAGAAGTTGCATGGGAAAGGTGTGTTTCCCTGGGACCAGGAATGGGAAATAAAGCTGCAGCCACACTACAACGCAGCCCAGGGATCACTGGTAAAAATTTGAAGGGGTAGTGAGAGAACTCTGCTGCACCAGAGTAAGTATGCAAGGGCTGGCCTTTGAACAGCCCTGTGGTGTGAACCTGTAGGGGGGAATAGAGGAAGCCACCCTGCACTTCCAGAGTGCAGCCCACAGATGGTAAGGGGGTAGAGGGAGATTTCAGAAATCTGTATGCTCTCCCTGGAGCAGGACTCTGCTGTTTGCCCACACTCAAATCTAGTTTGTAGTTTGACCATCCATACTAAGTTAGCCAAGTAGACACACTCCTCACAGCTCCAGGGCAGAGGAGACTGACTCTGTTCATCTACATATTAAAGCACAGGCAAGAGAGCATAAGACCTTGGAGGATTAAAGGTCCCAATAGGGTGTCCCAAAAAAATCTCCAAAGCCATGGAAGTGTGCTAAATTAATCATAGGCTGAGGAAATGAGCAAACAAAAGAAAAAGAGGAATGTGACCAAAAAAATTACTTTGGCTTCAAGAAAGATTCATAAAATGACAAACTCTAAGTGTCTGCATCCAAACCCTCTAAGAAAAAGAGGAAAGGGTTTCAGGCTATGGATGAGGTCAAAAAAGACCTTGAAAATTAATTGAGGGAGGTGGAGGAAAAATTGGGAGGAGAAGTGAGAGCGGTGCATATAAATCATGAAAACCAAATCAACAGCTTCATGAAAAAATACAATAAAAAATAGTGAAGAAAATATGTTAAAAACCATTTTAGGCCAAATGGAAAAAGCAGAACAAAAAGAAAATGAGTAGGAGAATGGCTTTTAAAAAAAAAAGTAGAAATAGCCCATTAGAAAAGGAGATAAAAAGCTCTCTGAAGAAAATAACACCTTTGAATGCAGAATGGATCTACAGGAAACTGATGACTTTGTGAGAAATCAGGAAGAAATAAAATCCTTTCAAAAAAAGCCAAAAATTAGAAGAAAATGTGAAATATCTCACTGGAAAAACAACCAACCTTGAAAACAGATGTATGACAAACAATTCAAAAATTATTAGGCTACTTGAAAATCATGACCAGGAAATGAGCCTAGACTTCATTTTTTAAGAAATAATACTCCATTAATACTCCAAATAATACTCCAATAATACTCCAAGATAAAACTTTTTCAATGGAGAAATAATTGTTCTGAGGTTCTAGAAACTGAGGGTAAAATAGAAATTCAGGGAAATCACTGGTTACCTCCTGAAAGAGATCCCAAAATAAAAACTTCCAGAAATGTTATAGACAAATTCCAAAACTCCCAACTCAAAGTGAAAATACTAAAAGCTGCCAGAAACAAATAATTCAAGTACTGTGGGTCTATAGTCAGGATTACAAAGAATGTGGCAGCATCTACATTAAGGGCTCATATGATATTCTAGAAGATAAAATATCTTGATTTACTACCGAGAATCAACTACCCAGTAAAAATGAATATCCTCTTTCAGGGGAAAAGATGGACTTTCAAGGAAATGAGACTTTCAAACTTTCCTGTTGAAACAACCAGAGCTGAACAGAAAGTTAAATATTCAAGTACAGGACTCTGGTGAACCATAGAAGCAGTGGATGAAAAAGACTAACAATGAGGAGCTTAAACGATGTTGAATTGCTTGTATTTCTGCATGGGAATAAGATATTGATAACTCATATGAACTTTCTCATTTATAAGAGCTATTAGACGGAGTATATATAGACAAGGTGCAGGAAGAAGCATAATATAATGATATAATATAGTAAGAAGATGGAGTCTGTGGGTCATACTGGGAAGTAGTTGAAGGAAGAGAAAGGAGAGGAAGAAGGAGCTAAGAAATTTCATATAAGAGTCAAGATAAAACTTTTTTAATGGAGTGGAATGGAGGAACATGAGGGGGAATTCTCTTCAGAATTCATTCTCATCAAAAATGGCTCATAGAGAAAATAACATATACCCTTAATAGGGTACTAAAATCTATTACACTAGAGAAAAATGAGAAGAAAGGGATGAGATAAGTGACAATGGAGGGAGGGAAGGGGATAATAGGGATAGAAGAGAAGGAAAATTGTGAAAGAGGGTACTCAGATACAATGTAATTTTGGACAGGGACAGGATGAAAGGAGAGAGAGAGACACAGAATAGAATAAATGAGAGTTGGGAGGAATAGAGTGGAGAGAAATACAACTTAGTTTTTCTTAATTCCAAGTCCAGGTGTTTTTGTTTTATTCTACCTCATTTTCTCTATGGGGGGGCGTGATCTCTGTCACATTTTTCATCGTATGTTCCTGGAGTTCCTCCTTAGTCTAACTTCATCATATACTATACCTTCTTGATAATATTTTCTTAAAAAGAGACAATATGTAAAGAGATATCCATAGAAATGACAAGATCTGTGTGCCAGTCCTGTCTCTTACACATAGTAAATGTGTTATGGGCAAGTAATGCAGCTTCTCATTGCTACATAAATTGCAAGTAAGGGACTGGTTAAGACTAGAAAATCATGTTTTCTCATTAAAAGCTGCCAAATCTCATTCAAAATAAATGACAGAAATAAATAGATAGATGGCATAGATACACATGTATATTATTCTAGCTTTGATCTCCAGTGAATTTATTGGTAGTGATTTTTACAAATTTAAATTTGATTCCTTATATTAAGATATCTAATTTCAGTTATCCTTGTATGTTAACTTTATTTTGTGCAACTATATATATATATATATATATATATATATATATATATATATATATCATAGTTTCTAGGCTATTTTTGATTCTTTTATTTGTTTGTTAATTTGCTGGTATTCACTGACTCCTGATGATGATCTTCTTGAATAAATATTAGATTTGAAATAGTAAACACACACACACACACACATACATATATAGTCAAAAATATCATTTTTCCTGTAGCCATATATTGCCTTATAGGGAAAGTTAAGCATGATAGAATTGACATTTTCAAATTATGATGATAGGGAAGACATTGTAATCCCTTGGATATAAAGGAGATCAAATCAGTGAATACTCAGACATTAATTCAGACTAGTCATTGGAAAGACAAATACTAAAGCTGATGCTCAAATATTTTGAGCACATAATGAGAAAAAAACTTAATGGAAAAGAACCTGACATTGTGAAAGATTGAAGACAAAAAAGGAGTAAAGCATTCCAGAGGATGAAATGACTAGATAGTGTCATGGAGTCATGAGGAAGAGCTTTTACAGATTTTAGGGAAAACAGAAGCTAGAAGAGTCTAGTATATTATGGTCCATGGAGTCACAAAGAGCTCGGATATGACTGAAAAAATACAAAAATATATTTATAAATATGCATATATATGCATTTATTTTCATAGTTATTATATTCATATATCTAATATGTGTGAGTGCAAATAGAAGTATATATTTGTATGCATATTCATGCATATATACTTCTTCACACAAATACTCTTGATCAGATTTATAAGGTTCAGGACTATACTTTTAATTAAATTTTGTTAAGTGAACTTCAACCAAAAATCATTTAATTAAGTCATTAAGAAAGTGAAATAATTTCCTCAGACAATTGTTCCATTTCAGTCTCTCTTCCTTTAAATTATGCCTTTAGGACATCCAGGGTTGAACCAAGATGGTGGCACAAAGGTAGATAGCTCATGGAGCTTTTTCAAAAACAACATAATAAAAGCTGTAAGCAAATCCTAAAGAGATAGAATTCCCCTTCCAAAATCCCACACATACAGCAAAAGCAACAACAACAACAACAACAAAAACACAGAAAATGTGAGGCTGTGCCCCCTTGCTGCAGGTACAGAGCTCAATTATCAAAATAAAAACAAACAAACAAAAGGAAAAAATGCTAACTTGATAATTGCTATTCTGATAGGGACAATAAAAACACTGACTCAGAAAAAGAAAGCAGTGATAGAGATTCCACAAAGGAAGCCTCAAAGGGTTTGAGGAATTTATCTTAAAAACAAAAAGATTTCTTAGAAAAGCTCAAAAAGGATATTAAAAGCAAAAAAAAGAATAGAAAAAAAGAAAAAGGTCCAATAAAATAGATAAATTTTTTTTTTTAAAGAAGAAAGTCAAATTAGTAGTATCAAAAAGGGAAATGGTGAAATCATGGCAAATGCTGAAGAAATAAAAGTAATAGTTCAGAGATATTTTGCCCAACTATATGCTAAAAACATCTGACAACCTAAGTTAAATAGGTAAATATTTTAAAAATATAAATTGCTGAGATGACAGAAGAGGAAATAAAATACTTAAATAACCCCATCTCAGAAAAAAAAAGGAACAAGACATCAAAGAACTCCTAATGAAAAATCTCCAGGGTTAGATGAATTTACAAGTGAATTCCAACCAAACATTTAAACAATTGATTCCAATTCATATAAAGTATTTTAAAATTTAGGTTGCCAGTTATCACCCAGTAAAAGAGAGATAAATGCTAAAGGATAAAGTAATGATGTTTCTCAGAATAGAAAAGACTTTGAAAAACTCGAAAGTTTCTTCCAGAAGAAGGCTATGAGAAGGATAAGGGTCTTTGAGGTGCATTATTTTAGAGGGAAAAATTTAGGATTGAAGTCAAGAAAAACTTTCTCTTTATTAGAGATATACAGAAATGGAAAGCATTGACTCATTGGGCAGTGGCTCTCCCTTGTTGGAGATATTGTGAACAAAATCTATATATAGTGATATGATTTTAACTCTCCAAAATTTATAACTAAACACTATATACTCCTTGGTATCCAAGTCCCTCTTTGGAGATTTTGCCTTTGGGGGAGGGTTCCCTTTTGGGTGTACTTCCAGGATCTGTGCTTCCAGGAAAAGCAATGCAATCCAAGTTGAAGGTCAGGCCCTTGGAAGTGGCTAAATTAGAAGATAAGGGAAAGAAAATTCCCTTTACAATGCAAACAAAAGATTTACAAAGTTTGTCTTCAATTGCTCTCAACAATCCCTAAGGCCAAGTTTCTCTGCATGACTAATCTTGCAATCTAGTTTGCAACTTATTTTACATTTTTTTAAACTACAAAGCCCACTTTAATTCAGTGTTGTCATCATATAACTTTCCCAATTGACTTCACCATAAATATCAAAATGTTTTTTCCTTTAAGATTCATCTGAAACTAGTACTTTCCTAAATTCCAGTATTTCCCTCTTGATCTAATGTAAAATAAAACTTTTTGTTTGGTTTTAAAACTCTTCACTACTTGCCCCAATGTATTTTTTCCCAATGCTTTTTCACACACACAGTAGAGACAAACTGGTTGTGTTCCTCTCACCTGGAAATCCATCTACCATCATATTTTTATGCTGATTATCTCCTATGCCAGGAATGCATTCCATTATCAATTTCATATGTTCCCTAACTTATTTTTAAAAAAAAGATCAAATCCACCTTCCAACAATGGTGTTTAAGATTCTTCAATAAGTACCTGTCATATAAATTTAATTTTATTTATTCCATGTAAATATGTTCTGTACATTGTTATTATTATTTTTTTATTTAATGCAATGAGACTAAGTGACTTGCCCAAGATCAAACAGCTAGGCAATTATTAAGTGTCTGAGGTCTAATTTGAACTCAGGTCTTTCTGACTCCAGGGTCAGTGCTCTTTCCACTATGCCACCTAGCTGGCCCTGTTCTGTACATTCTTACACATGTGCATGCTGCCTCATGATAGAATGAAAAACCTTTTGGAACAAGAATTTTTTTTCATTTTTCTCCTTGTAATTTCAGTGCCTAACAGAGCCTGCTACATAGTAGATGCTTAATAAATGCTTATTGACTGATTTCTTTTTAACATCGACAAATATATGGAAACATTGGACTTACATGTGTAGGAAAAAAGGAGCTAGAGAAACTATTGTGAACACAAGAGACTGAACACAAATACATATGAAGGTTTATTAAAATTTTCATATTACTTGTTGTAGGTGTTTCATATTACTTCATGCCCCCCCTTCTTTTTAAACTTATTTTATTCCTCAGGATTATCAGGTTTTATATCCTTAAATTGTTTCTATGAATGTAAAATCAGTGGGGGGAAAAGGTGGAATATAGAAAACAGAGGCTAAGAAAAGGGACCTTACATTCAATTGTGTCTTTCTAGCATCTCAGAATAACAAGAGAAGGCTGAAGAAAATAATCTTGGGCAAAAACAAAGGATGTTGGCAGGAGAAGATAAATAAGGCAGAGAAAACTGAAGGATTTGTTTACTTCTTAATTATTTTTAGACTGAACGATAGATTTGTTCTTACTACTGAATATTTGTTCACTTCTATTGGGTTTAATCCTTTCATCTCCTTATATTAAGGACTGGCAACATCTTTTGACATATATGGTGTTCTGCTTTCCATCCTAGCTTATGTATGCATGAAGGCAAACCTAGATCACGACTTTTGGACTATTTTCTATCTTACTACAACTACTAAAATATAGGAGGCCAGGAAATGGATTAAATTTTAGCATGTATCTCTTCAATTTTCTGATTTATTTTTACACTTGGCATATTTTATAAAACTGGTTAAACATTCATTCAGCATTCAGTAAGCATTTATCATGTGCTTACCATGTGGAATGATGATGTAAATTGCATTTTCATTTATATAATTTAGAAGTTCTCTTTTTAATGATGCGATTCTTGGAGACAGGCTGTGCCTTGTCTTAGTTCTTTGGTGTCCCTTCAAAATGTCACCTACAATATTCTGCTAAACATTTCTTACAAAATACAAAATACAGTCAACATTTCTCCAGAGGAGTGAATCAACACCCATTTCTAAATGCATGATCAAGAGGATGCAATGTTATGGCAGAAATGCAAAATACTTCATTGTTTTAGGGCTTGAATGAAATCATATCTTCTATTTCCTGCTCCCTCATTCATTGTAACATGTATTCATTTTACAAAGATGCCAAGTTCAATACTGAATACATCAACAAATTATGGTAAACATCCCTAAACAACCCCCCTCCCCCCTCACACATAGAAAAGCCAGGGAATTTAACATCTCAATTTTTCTAAATATGACTAACAAAAATACTATATATATATATATATATATATATATATATATATATATATATATATATATATATATATATATATTTATATACACACAAACTTACACACACACAAACCTACATACACACATATTTATGCATGCACACACACACACACACATGCACACACACACACACACACACATATATATATATATATATATATATATATATATATATATATATAATTTAGACCCTCCATTTTCAACTTTTATCTTCTGAATTCCTTTTAGCATAGCAACACTTATTTTAAATGATTTTTACTATATTTTTCAAGTATACTTTTCCTTTGTGCATGTACATATTAGCCTTACCCAGTGGGAATCCTGCATGCCATTTAGCAACTGAACTCTTGTTCCTAGTAGCTAATACTATGCTTTATAATGTGGTACTTCAAATGTACTAATCTGAAAGAGATTCATTTCCATGACCCTTTGCTAGGAGAAACCTTGCGAGAAAGAATATTCATTCATTCCCTGCAGAGTTATCTGACCTCATTGCAGAAGCTATTAGATCACTTTCTGAACATAAAAGCTCTAAGAATAGGCCAATGACTATCTCATAATAAGGGAGAACAGTTGACTTTCCCATGGAATTTGTGGTTACTTTATCAAAAGAAAAAGTATGTTTGTGAAATAGCTTCCTAATTCAAATTCCAATACTTGCTGTATTTTCTCTATGAAAGGTGATGTGTGAATTAAAAAAGTCATGGAAACATGATGGGGTGAAATTCAATTCGATTCAATAACCATTCATTAAGTACTTACTATATTCTAGGCACTACCTTAAGCACTGAGGAGAAAAAAAAAAAAGAGTCAAATGATAGTTTTCTCAAAGGATTTATAATTTTATGTGTTCTCATTCTGGCAGGCCTGATGTTTTTGTCTATGATACATATAAATTAGGAAAAATGAAGAGAAATAAAATTACCAATATAGCACTTTAAAATAACAGAATATATTAATATATCTCCAAATATAGAATATTTGATTTAGTACCCAAAGGTTTGTTCAAATTCTAGTTGTGCCCTAGGCACATTAGGCAAGTAAAACTACCTTTCTGGATCTATACAATGGAGTTGGTATATAAGATAGCTAAAATGACTTCAAGTTCTTAATATATTTTCCTAATACATAATTTACTTAAAGAAGTCACATTTTCTTCAGTTTTCTTATTACTTCATGTAGATCAGCTTGGTTTCCAAAGTAAGACTGCAAACTTTAGGAATTTGAAGGAAGTTGAGGTTTTACAATGCTGAGGAGAGGAATGAATGGATGCCAGGCAAAACAAAGATTGGTGCAAAGTCATGGAGATAGGAGGTGATGGTCCATCTTCATATATGAGGAACAACAAGGTGATCATTTTGGCTGAAGGATTACTTTATATGAAGAATTCATACTATATCTGTAAAAGTTAAATTGAACAAGCTTATGATGAGTTTTTAATGTTTGTGAAAACAGGAAGTCCTAGGTGCTTTGTAAGAAGTATAATGCTGAGGGGCAGCTAGGTACACAATGGATAGAGCACCAGTCTTGGAATCAAGAGGATCTGAGTTCAAATCCAATCTTGGACACTTCATAATTGCTTAGCTGTGTGACCTTGGACAAGTCACTTAAACCCATTGCCTTAAATAAATAAAATTTTAAAAAAAGAAGTATCATGCTTAGAATCATGAAGATAGAGCAAATTAGTCAATGTCAGAAGATAGAAGAAAACTAAATGACATTGATGCAAATTAATAATGACTATGCCTATACTGACTTGTAAAATCACTTGTCTTTCTGATTATTTCTTTATATGTAGAGCAATCCTTGGTAACTTTACCAGAATATAGTAGAGTCTGAAAAAGGCAGGTCCTTTTTAATGGCAAAATATGTTTCAGGCATATGAAATTTAATAAAAGCTCATTGAGAATTTCTTCTTCCACTTTGCTCTAAAAAAAGTAAGTTTGTGACTGTTTGCTAAATTTGTTTTTTATGCATGATAGTAATTAAATAACATTATATCATAGGCTATAAAATATATGTATATAATTGGTGTTCTGTCATGAGAAGCAAGACTCTGCATTACATGTGTTCCTATGGAAATGTTACTAATTCAATTTAAGATTCATTATCTAATATATGTATCCATTGATCAAGATATGGGAAATATCTGGATATTTATTTGAATGGATTTGTAATCTCAACAAAGTTGGCATCTTTTCCAGTGGTTCAAATAGCAAAGTCATTTCCCTCACATCTTTTCTGACTGTAGTTTATGTACACACAAAATACTTTTTTTTTTTTTGCAAGGCAAATGGGGTTAAGTGGCTTGCCCAAGGCTACCCCACAAAATACTTCTTAAGAGATTGAATGCTCCATTCTGTTTTTAACTCCTAGGTCTCTTGATATCTTGTGATTACAAATGAAACATAAACTGTCCCCAAGTGTTATGCCTTGCTGTGACTGCCTAGCAGTTCTACCTCCCATTCTAAGCTCTCATTTAAATCTGGAAGAACTAAGAGGTACAATGTTCAGAGGACCAAAGCTTCATCTTCCTGACTTCACATTCAGCTTTAGACACTTACTGGCTGTGTGAGTGTGGGAATTGCCCAACCCTCTTTTCTTCATCTATAAAATGAAATGGAACAGGAAATGGCAAAAAATCTAACATCTTTGCTAACAAAATCCTAAAAAGGGTCATGAAAAATTAGACATGTCAGAAATGATCAAATAATAGTAAGCAAAAGAAAAATACAATAAGATTAGAACCATAAAAAATGCAAAATTATAATTTCCAGTTACGTGGAATTGAAAGGAAGGTTTTTCCATAAATAAAATTAATGAAGCTACAATTAATGAACCAACAACCGTGGGAGAATTCTTTGAAGCAGATGAATATATTAAGTATTTCATATGCAAGATAACTAAGACTAGAAGCCATTACACAATTGCTATTGTCAAAGAAAATGAATAACAAACTTCTTAAAGGGAGAAATGCTAACTATTAATAATACTGAATGCTCTAAACTTACAATGGCCAACCTTGTTCCTGGAGAAGAATTGATAAAATTCATTTATGTTCTACTTTTTTTGCGGAGTTGGGAGTGGTGAACTGATATAGTTGAGATGGTCTATTGGACGAAATACTTGGTTTCAGTTGATTTTTAATCTTTTTAATCAATGTGGGTTGGGAGGAATCAAATTTCCAAAGTTAAGTTCCATTAGAATTTGCTGGTATGTGCCACTGTTACGCAGAGTATTCTCTGAATGTCATAGGGAAAATGCATTTTTGAATCTTTGTATTTTAGAAAGTGTTATAGAAGGAAGGTTTAAACTCTCACACAGATGTAAGGAATGGGAGCTTCCCCACCATGGTGATGAAGCCATGATCTTAATCAAGTGTGTTGGGGGAGTGGTTAAACTCCGAGCCACTTGGAACTGTATTTGAGCAGGTGCAGCTGCAAATAGCCTAGATATGAAGAGGACTTATTTTTGAAGTTCTATGGTTGAACTCAAATAAGTTTGTGCCCAGAATGGATTTTGCAATGTAAATTCCTTGCACAGCTGTAGTTTAAGGTACAATAAACTCTGACAATTGCAAACAGATCAAGTAAATTTGCCTGAACTGAAGGCACTTAGATTGTTTTATAATAAATCCTTCTGTCCTTGCAAAATAAGAGAAATACTTCAACTGTACCATGATCTTAACTGTATCTTAAATATCCCCAGGATCCATTTGGTGCTAAATTCTTTCAAAAGTTTTGTGAGAATCAGGAAAGGCCAGTCAAAAAGAAAACCCATTCTCTCACACTCACCTTGGCTTTCTTATCCTTGGAAGGAGTCAAGGACAGATTCAACCTACAGGAAACCTGAAACAGGGAATTTGGTATTTGAATAAGGGAGCAAAATCTTTACCTTTATTGAAAGGGAGAAGGTGAAAAATCTAAGTAATTTCAGTGAAACTCTCTTCTCATGCTGTCTTAAAATAGGATATTATGCCTCCTATTTTTCCTGTTCATGATTTTAACAAAGATAAGGTTTCCTCTAAACTGATCAGATACTGCAGTGGGAAGAGAGGAACTGCCAAAGAACTTTCCCTCACTTAGTGTGCTTCAATCACAGTGCACACTGAAACTGTTTCCTGAAGGTATTAAAAACAATTGAATATGGAAAAACTTAGCTGTTCTGATTGATTTAGAACTCTCTGCTTAAGACTTTCACATTCTTTACAGCTAAAAGTGCTACTTAAGTCCAAACTATGATTAAATAAGTCACTGTGACTTTCTATACACCCTGAGGACATGATGCTAAAAACACCACCTCATCATGTGTCACAAATAAAATAAAATAAAATTTAATTTAGCTAAACAGAAATAGAAAATTTTATGAATGGATCATTATAAGTGGCATCATTTTCACAGAACTGTGACACAAATTGGTCTCAAAATACCTTGTCACTGATACATTGCTATTCTATCAATTTGAATTATTGTCATTAGATTAGGGGAAATTTTTTTCAGACATTTCTTTGCTTGGTACAAGACAGAAAGCAATGTTGAGGAAGAAATCTGAATCAAAAAAATTACTTTCCCAAAAGATTCAGAAATTTAAAGAGAATTAAGTCCTTCTCATCTTTGGAATTCATATTATAACTGGTTTCACAAAAACTTTTTTTTTTAATAAAATCACTTTCATTAGTCACAATGGAAAAGATTCTCTTCCTGGATTGCTATCCATGGTCAAATTTGAAAATATTGGACCTCTATGAAATTCTTATCATGAATTTATTCTTTTCAAGTAATGGGACTTACTGAACGATTATCAGATGAAATATAGATGAGCAAATTGGTGAATTCATACCATGCCCAAATTAAAATATAATAAGTATTTATGATATTACTAGTTATGTAGTTGATACTATAGTTATCAAATCAGTACTATTAAAAATAAATAAAATGTTTGGCAATGTTGGCAATGTTTTGGATTTTGTTATTTGACTTCATAGCCTGACCTATGAACTAAAACAATATCAGTCTGCCTTAGTTGGAGAAAGGCTTTCTAACCCTTGTAACCTAGATGCAGAAAAGATCCAAAAAAAAAAAAAATGAAACTCAACAAACAGTAGCCAAGATCAGGTCAGCAACCTAATGAGGCCATGAGTGATATCCAGAAAAGACAATAAATACAATTGTCAGCACAGTAGATATGAGGAACCATGTGATGTCAGATAATATAGTATAACACCTAGTAGAGAATCATAAAATCATGAACCATATAACCCAAGGATATTGACAATCTCCTGTTTTGAAGGTGTAAGTTGTTCTACCAGGCATTTACCCTGCCATATGTGTTCCTGCCAGATATTCATATGCATGTTTTCCTATAATTTCAGGACCTTTAGTCATATGTGGTTATCTGAATGTGTACCCTCTCTAACTGATATAATCTAGAGTATGAGCGAATATGTCCCACTTGTGAATTTTTTCCTGATATTTTCTTCTCTAAGAAATGCTTTAATACATTCTTCCTCTCTGATTGTTAGAATAATAGCATTTGGGGTAGCTAGGTGGTTTGGTGGATAGAGCACTGACCCGGGAGTCAGGAGTATCTGAGTTCAAATGTGACCTTAGACACTTAATAATTACCTAACTGTGTGGCCTTGGGCAAGCCAGTTGACCCCATTGCCCTGCAAAAAAAAAATCTAAAAAAAACGAATAACAGCATTTGTTGAGACTCAAGATGTATGACTGAGTATTGATTTATATTTCAAAGTTTTTTTTTGTAGTTGAGGTAGAGATAAGGCAATTTTCTAGGTATTATATACATAAAATTTTATCAAAATTTAAAACATATATCCACTCAACATTTAAAATAAATTCATTTGTAGAAAAATAATTTCTATTCATTTTTATAGCTGAATACTATAGTATTTTAAGCAAAATAGTATAGGTTTTTAGCAAAAAAATAATGAATTCACAAATTCATTTTTGACTTAGTTATTTAACTTCCTGGGTAAAGTGAACCATAGCCTGACCTATGTAATAAAAGAAAATCCACCCATCTTAGTTAGAGAAAGGCTTTCTAACCATTTTAACCTAGATGCAGAAAGCACAAGAAAAAATTCTAAGATAACCAAAGGATTTGATTAAGGTATCAAGGTGCTACCTAATGTAACTGAGTTCAACTGGCTAATAAGGGTTGGAGTGAAGTTTGATCCTAGGCTTTTATTATTTCTAGCCCTGCACTGTACTCCAGAGAGAGAAAGTGTGTAGCACCACAATTTTCCTGATTCAGATTAATATATGTTTTGGAAATATTTAACAACATAAATAAAAATATAATAAATCATATATCATGCTAATAAGGGGTTTTCTAATATGTGTTTGCAGGGATTCTTCTATACAGTTTAGTGATCTACAGTTGACATTTGAGTCTGACACCCCCTCTCTATTCTTTCTCATTCTTAATTATAAAATTTTTAATTCCCTTTCAACAACTGAACTGAACAGATATATATTACAATATTTTCAAAACTTAATTCCATACATATCAAAAATGAAATATGCATTTAGCTCATATGTAGTTTGTCTTTGCTGAAGAATAAGAACTATACCTTATAAAGTGATAACATACTTGCTAACACATAACTCAGGAGAAAAAATGAATAAATCCAATATTTTTAATATTTTCTAAAAAGCAATGTCCCATGGGTCAAAAAATTAGTTTGTTGAGGAGTGCAATGGAGGTTAGAAATGCAAAGTAATCCCAAGAAAGAATGTGTTCTATTGTACTGCTTATTGGGTAATTTGGGAAAATTTTGTTCTGAGCATTAGGACATCAAATAAAACATATATTTAGATTTTTGGAGAGTTTCTGATTAGTCTATAAACAATCTACTGGTTCTTAATAAAAAAATTCATTATTATAGTGTCCAGTCACTGATTTCAGAGTTCACATTAATTCTTCCAGATTGAGTTTCAGCTACTGCTTCATATCAATATATGAGTGGGATTTTAAGCCTAGATTTCCCTTTCCACCTCAAACAATAGAAGTGAAAATACACCAACATGATTCTGTATATTGTTTTGCTGATTGATGTTGATCACCATGTGTACAACCTTTTTGTATTAATACTAATGATAATGACCAGTTGTAAAATCATTTAAAATACTTTTACTTAATAGGCTATCATCTAGATTGGTGGTGACCCAGGATTTTGTAGTTTGTTATTGCTGTTTCTGTTCCTACTGCTGTTATTTTTTTGTAATGTATCCATCTTCCAACCCCAAACTTTGTCCTGATATTTTTTTTAAAGTCACATATCTGAATTTGGAAGCCAATTGACAGGGTTCCCCCTTCTTTTGACTCATCTTCATATGAGCTCTTCCTTATTCTTCTCTGAAGTTTTGTCTCTTTACCCATTTGTGTGTACTTCCATTATTTTTCTGAGTCTAGATAATCTTATTTTTATAGCTGAAAACTATATCATAATTTTTATGAAAAAATCACAGTTCACAAATTCATTATTGGCTTAGTTATTTGACTTCCTTTTTAAAGGAAACCATAGCCTGACCTATCAACTAAAAGAAAATCAGCCTGTCTTAGAGAAAGACTTTCTAACCATTGTAACCTAGATGCAAAAAGCACAGGAAAAGATTCTAAAAATGACCAAGGACTTGATTAAGGCATCAAGATGATACCTAATATAATTGAGGTCACCCGACTAATAAAACCTGGGGTGAAAAACCAAAATATATCAGCAGTATCTATCAGAGAAATGTTTCTGGAAATAATATGTCTTTGCTTCCATGTACTGTAGGAAATAGCTGCCACAACATATCTGTTCTTGCTATATATTGTGATAATAACAAAACACAGTCACTAGTTGTCAATTTTCCAGTTATTTACTATTTTATAAAACTGAAAATCACAGTGTAATGTAAATTTGCAGATAATATTTACACATAAACTAAGAAAATGACCAATCTCATCATTTTTGTTATCTTAAGAGATTGTTCCTTTAGAATTGTTCCCACCCTTAGCATTTCTTAGTGCTTGTCCAAATTTTTGAAGTCTTTATCTTAGCCATTGTTCACAACTATGACTAGCATGTAAATAAAAATGTCAGACATGTTCTAAGTGTTTAGAGTTATTAAGAAAGAAGATAGATGAACAATCCATAGAGGCAAATAGAATATTTGTCTCACTAAACTGGAAAGAGGCTTAGAAGTTCTCACCATGGCATGAGAGTTCTCTACAATATCTCCAAAATTTGTCAGGCAAACGATAGGAACTAATTTTTCCCATATCCAAACTTTGGGGCCCCTGTTCCTTCTTATCAGTGATCTCTTTTCCTATAAGGGTAATTCTGGGCACTCAAAATTATTTCAATCTTTATAGGTCAATGCTTGAATAACAATTTTCCATATGCTAATAGTAAAAGGGAATATTCACTAAGATCTAAGGCGTAAAATTTCTCTTGCTAGCTGGAGGGATAGTAGTACATACCTGATCATTAATGATCCTAATAGCCATTCCTCAGGCATCTACAACAGAAGTGAATTCAAACAATATGCTTCAACATTCTCCTTCTTATTCCATCTAAAATATAGTCAACTATAAATATCAATGTTTTAGATGGATATTTTGCATCCATCTCTGAAAAATTATTCTATCATCTCTGTGATAGAACTCCAATTTTGTTTATGAGTGGTCAGGCTCTTCTATGCATCCAAATGAGCCAAATGGCTCAGAAGCCCCCTTGGAAAACATGACCCTGAATTTATAAGTACGAAGATTTGAACATCTCTATCTAAAACCTATATACTCTCTACTTCAGAAGTCCACAAAAAACATTTCTCTTCCAAAATTTCATAACCACCTCACTAAAATTATGTTAAGCATTAGCAAAGACTCTTAACCTTAAATGGGGTCTGTTCTTTAATTCTTCTCATAGTGGGGAATTTACTTTAGCTATCAGTCTATTATTTTTTTGTAGAAAGATTTTATTTATTTTGAATTTTACAATTTTCCCCCTAATCTAGCCTCCCTCCCCCCAACCCCAAAGAAGACAGTCTGTTAGTCTTTATTGTTTCCATAGTATGCATTGATCTAAGTTGAATATGATGAGAAAGAAATCATATCCTTAAGTAAGAAACATAAAGTAAAAGAGTTAGCAAAATTACATAATATGATGACATTTTATAAAATTAAAGGTAATCATCTTTGGTCTTTGTTCAAACTCCATAATTCTTTCTCTGGATACAGATGCTTTCTCCATTGCAGATACCCCCAAATTATGCTTGATCGTTGCACTGTTGGAATGAACAAGTCCATTAAGGTTGACCATCACCCCCATGTTGCTATTAGGGTCTACAGTGTTCTTCTGGTCCTGCTCATCTCACTCAGTATCAGTTTATGTAAATCCTTACAGGCTTCCCTGAATTTCAACCCCTCCTGGTTTCTTATAGAACAATAGTGTTCCATCACACACAGACACCACACTTTGTTAAGCCATTCCCCAATTGAACGAAATTCACTTAATTTCTAATTCTTTGCCACCACAAACAGGGCTGCTATGAATATTTTGTACAAGTGATATTTTTACCATTTTTCCTAATCTCTTCAGGGTATAGACCCAGTAGTATTGCTGGATAAAAGGGTATGCACATTTTCGTTGCCTTTTGGGCATAATTCCAAATTGCTCTCTAGAAAGGTTGGATGAGTTGACAGCTCCACAATATGCACACAGAGGGGAGAACAAGGATGAGATAAATATGAAAAAATGATGTGTAAAAAATAAAATATTGAGGGATGAGAGAGGAATTACTGGGAGAAAGGGAAAGGAACAAATAGAACATGGTAAATTATCTAACATAAAAGAGGCAAGAAAACACTTTTACAGTACATAGGAAGAGGGAGAAGATAAAAGGGAGTGAATGAACTAAATTCTCACTAGAATTATCTTAAAAAGTAAATAATATACACATCTTTTGGCTATAGAAGTCTATTTTACCCTACAGTAAAGCAGGAGGAGAAGATTAGAGAATGAGGAGATAAAGAGAGGACAGATAGAAGAAGGGGTTAATTAGAAACAAAATACTTTTGAGAAGGGACAGTTTCAAAGGAGAAATAACTTAGAACAAATGGGGACAGGGAAGAATAGAATGAAGGAAAATACATGCTGCAATAGTAACTGGGAGAATTATTAAAGCAAGTTTCTCTGATAAAAGTCTTATTTCTCAAACATATAGAGAGTTGATTCAAATTTATAAAAATATTGATCTCCATTCTATAAAAAATTAAAAGTTAACAAACAGTTTTCAGATATAGTAATCAAAGGTATTTTGTAGTCATGTGATAAACAAAATGAAAACAAATATTCTAACTCACTATCGATTGGAGAATTGCAAATTGAAAAATTGTTGAAGTTCTAGTTCCTACATACATATACACACATATATATCTTTAGATGAACTTATTATCTAACAAACCCAAGTAGGGAATAACAGATAGTAGATAAGTTTTGGGAAAAGTGAAAAATCAATGCATTGTTTGTGGAGTTGTGAACTCATGCAAACACTCTATTTAAAAATTGGGAATTTTGCCCCAAAAGCTATAATAACATATATACCCTTTGACCTAGCAATAACACTAGAAGTGCTATTACCCAAAAGGTACAAAAAGGAAAAGGAAAAGGACCTACCTTCAAAAAGATCCTTGTTGCAGCTCTTTTCATTTGGAAAAGAATTGGCAATTGTGATAATGCCTATCATTTGGCTAATGGCTGAATAAGTTGTGGTATGTGATTGAGATGGAATATTGTTCTAATGATAAGCAGGATGCTCTCAGAAAAACCTGGAAAGATTTGCTTGAGTTGATGCAAAGTGAGATGTATGATGTACATAGAAACAGCAAGATTTTAGGGCAATAGATTGTGAATGTCATAACTATTCTCAGAATGCAATGATCCAGAACAGCTCCAGAGAACTATTCCTGAAAAATGCTAACCATCCCCAAATAAAGAATTGATGGTGTCTGGATATAGTCTGAAGCATAATCATTATACTTTATTTTTCTTGAGGTTTCTTTTCTTGGAGGAATCTGTTTTCTTTGACAATAAAGCTATTGTGGAAATATTTTACTAAACTACACATATATAACATATCTAATTCCTTGTTTCTCAGTGGGGGCAGGTGGAGAGAGAGAGAGAGAGAGAGAGAGAGAGAGAGAGAGAGAGAGAGAGAGAGAGAGAGAGAGGAGAGAGAGAATTTGGAAATTAGACTTTAAAACTTTGAAAATTAACATATAAAAACATAAAAAAATGTTTTTACATGTAACTGGGGAAAAATAAAATGAAAATAAATAAAAAATAGAGGGAGGGGACATCTATTTGGCATAGCAGGGAATCAAAAAAAGGAATTGGGAGATCCTGATCCAAATCCCAACTCTCCTGTTCTGTATCCTTGGGCAAGTATTTTCCCTTCTCTGGGACTCATCGTCCTTTGCAGTAAAATGTGAGGAATGGGCCTAGATTCTCTGGAAGGTCTGGTACCATGATTATGTGTATCTAGTGAATAGCCAGTCAGGTCTTTAGTTTCCCAGGAAGGGGAGTCAATGATGCAGAAATTATCTTTGTTGTAATGAGCTCCCTGGATTAATGGCAAGGTAGAAGGCTAATTCCCTAGGGGAGGGAAGGAGATAGTTCTAGGTTATTGGAAAGGAACCAAAATGTGAAAATAGGAGATTATTCAAGGGGCTGCTTGTGGCTTCTTAGGGCTGAGATCAAGAAGGCAGGATGGAGAAAAGTACTGTACTCCAATTATGCAGGTATAAAAGATAGCAATGACCAGGGCACCCTAGAACAAGAGTGCTGAGGCATGTTTTCCTCACTTTGCTATGAAGTTATTCTTACTCAACCTGACTAGTCACACTTCTCCCTCACCTACTCAGGGGAAGGGAAGATCTTTCCCATTGCTTCCACATTTCCTATACTTTAAGAGGGTAGATGCACATTAAAAATGTTTTCTTAATAGATAGATTAAAACTATCCTCACATGTAATAGGAAAAAGAAAGTACTATTAAGGGCAAAAATATTGTGTTCATTGGACAGTTCTCTATACAGTCATCTTATTTTCTTAAGATTTATTAAATGAAGAGTTGTCAACAAATATATCATATTTTCAAATAAATTATTTTTGTTTATTTTTTGTGTTTTGGAAAAGTTTAGTAGATGGGGAAGAAATTGTAGATATATTTTAACTAAGTTTTAGGAAAACATTTAACAAAGTGTCCCATATTATCTTTGTCAAAAAGATGGCGAGATGTAATTTGGCTCAAAATACAATTTGATAGATTCAAAAACTAATTATGAAGAAATGAATTGATGTCAACCTGGAGCAAAATTTCTATAATAGTTCCCACTTATCAAGGAATATGTGCTTAGAATTGTGTTATTCCAAGTTAGTAAATAATTTTACTAAAAGAGAAGTAGTGACATATGTATCAAGTGAATTGATATTGTAAAACAGACGTTCAGGTAACCCATCAGAGAACAGTCAGAATCTGAAAAGTGACTCTCAAGGCTGAATTTATTAAAATATAACCCAGTAACAAGAAATGAAAAACAATTTATTGTAGTTGAAGGAAAAAGATAAATTTTTTTATAAAGTATAAAATGGGGATAGATTAGATAGGTAATTTGGCAAAACACATGCCTATTTTAGTAGAATATAAATGCAATATGAGTCAACAGTTTCATCCAGCAGTGAAAAAAATCATATTTCATTTTGGCATTAATTAAGAGAGGAATGTTTTCCTATAGTACTATAGTACCTCTGTATTCTCTCTATTTGATCACAATAAAGTATATTGTGTTCGGTGAAGTACGTAAGGTATTATACTTAATAAATACTATTGAGAAGCTAGGGTTTGTCAAAAGGAGCTATTCAAAACTGTCAAAAAAGCATTGAGATGCTTTCAGATACACTGAAGGAAGCGGGTATATTTAGCCTAGAGAAGTTAAAACATAGAAGGAATTTGGTAAGTACTTTTATTTATTTGAAACAAAATAATGTAAAATAGGATTTGACTTGTTCTGCTTCACAGAAATTGAAATATTGGTTGAAAGTTGAAAAAGAGATAGATTTTGAGTCATTTATTCATAATTAAATCTAATCAAAAGCAGACTAAATTGTCTCAGAATGCAATATACTTCCCTCTTAACATAAGTCTTCAAAAATAGATATAGTATCAAATGGATTCTTGTTTATGTAGGAAGATAGTTTTCATTGACCACTGTAGTCCATTTGAATTCTGACTTTGACTGATATCATGATTCCTTTCCTCACTGGATTTGACTAAATTGTTTCTTTGGATTTTTTCATTTGAAAACATTCCATACACCTTCTTGAACCATCTTCTAATATCTTTTTTTCATTATATTATACATAAATTTTTCTGAACTCATTTTAGCTGACAAGAAAAAAGGTGAACTATTTAGAGGTCTTTGAAGATTTTTGTTCATCACCCTTCATTTTTCCTGCTTACTAATTTGATATTTTTATAATCACAGCAAATTAAACAGCTTCTTCAAAATTCATGAAATTATAAAATTATAGACTGAGAGGAGAGACTTTGACAGTCATATTTTCAATCTCCTGCCTTTGCAAATGTGGAAACTGGAGATAAGAATGGTAGTTATCATTCTTTTCCACACTGGAAAGTTTTATTAATCTAAGGCTGTTGGAGGGATGGAGTGAACAAGAGGGATCAGCTCAGTTACCTATTACTGTGGATACCTGAGCAAGGCAATGGGTACATGAAAGAAGCTAAAGTAAGCAGAGGCTGAGGGTAGATCAAGTAGTGAACACTAAATGATTTTGAATTTGTCTATTATATCCCTGCTAGGTGATATTAGTAGATTACTTTAAATCTCAGTTTCCCCATTTGTAAAAATTAGAGCATATTGTCTTTCTAAAGGTTTATTTTCATATTTCTGTTTCAGAATCTAAAGTCCCTTTTATCTCTAAATCCTTTTGATTCTTTTTCTATGCATTCAAATTTAGACTGAGATAAAGCTAGGAAACTGGGGTCCTCCAGAGGTCTATTGTTGGAAAAATCAGGATAACTGAGTTTGGGGGGAGGGAGAACTCAAGTGGCTTGAACAGAAAGATCAGATAATGTTCAGAGTACCTTGAGGGATGAAATGGGGAGGCTGAACTGGGCATTCTTCCCAGGGAGCTGGGAGGGGAGAGAATTGTTGTTGATTCTTTTATTCTTTTCTCTGCATTTAATTTAAGATCCAGGTCTGCTTTAAAACAATGGGAAATGGGTCCATAGTATAATATTCAATGTTCCAGACACAACACCCTACAGGGATCCATTCTACACCACCATGTTCAGAATAACCCTGGCAGGAATCTTTTTCAAGTTCCTCAACATAAATCATACCCAGAATGGTGACTTTTCCATAAATTTTCCTGTATTCCTCCTCAAGTGTGATATGGATGTTTATGTACTCTAAGGTACTGGGTTATTTGGCAAAAAGAATGGAAATGGTATCTCAGTCAGACTCTAGGCAGGAGGAACCAGGACTGGCACAGCCTTTGACCACATGAATGGGCTGAACTTTGGGAGTCAGATTCACTGGCTTCTCAGATAAAGCACAGTGAGGTCATGGTCTTTGGTTCTGGAGCTGTACTTGGGGTACAGCCACTCTCACTAATTGTTGAGAGGGCTCCAGACACTGGTGATTTGTGCTTTCCCAAAGACACTCAAAGGTTACACTGACTACATTTAGCTAAAGACCCACCAATCAGACAGCAAAGAATTTTGATTGACAAATAACATGACCTCTCTGAGCTGGGAGTAGAGAACACGTGATTAACCACAAACGATCTTTTTCTCCTTCCTCTTGATGTTGGCAGTAGGAAAGTTGGCTAGGGTTAGAAGAAATTTGTCCAGGACTGGAGGAATGTTGGCCAAAGCAGTGAGCCACAAAAGCAGCAGTGTTAAGAATAGGGGCAACATACCTGAAAGGATACCAAGGTAGGTTGGGGAAGGTCTGTCAGTGGCAGAGATGGTGTCCAGAATAGAAGTCACAACATAGTTCATAGAAGGAGGATAAGAGTGAGGCATTCTCAGGGAAGGGGTGTTTTGAAGAGAAGACAGATTCAGAAGGAAAGCTCTTCCTCATGTCTCCTAAAATTATCTTTTTTTAGATCACATTGGTACTAAGTGGTAGAACTGAAATTCAAAACATGTTCTCTGTCTCCAAAACCAATATTTTTATCCAAAATACCATGTTGTCATCTCCTCAGCAGAAATGGTTAATGACCTCTTTCCAAAAGAAAATATGTACGTTTCCCCCCATCCCTGTGGGTGTAGTGTATTCTAAATAATTAATATGTTAAGGAGATGGAGTCAAGCTAGTGCTGTGAGGGCAAGGTTTCCCAGAAACCCTTCCCCAAAAAGCTGAAAAAGTCATTGATTTATGATTCTAACCAAATTTTATAGGGGCAGACCCTAAAGAAAGACTGAGTGAAGAAATTTCCCAGTCTAAGACAGTTTAGTAGATATGTGGGAAAGGTATATTCCACCAGGACCTGGGATTGGAAAAGGCCCAGTGCAGCTGGGCCACATTTTACTGTGCCAGAGCAAATCAGCTCTAGCCTTCCACGATCAGTCTCCATGTCTGGGTCCCTGTGGGCTCCTGGGTCTGCGGTAGCAGCAGTCTTAGGGCAGTCGCTCCACTGGAACTTATGGAACCACCCAGCAACCACTTACAGGTAATGAGAAACTGCAGAGATCTCTTTGCCATCCCTGGGGCAGGACTGTGTTGCTTTGCCCATACTCAGATCCAGGCCTCAGTATGGGCTTCTATACTATTATAGAGGAACAGGAACCCTCCTCACAGCTCCAGAATGCTTGTGGTCATCTACAGAACAGTGCACATTTCAGCAGAGCAGTCAGAGTCTTTCACAAGACCTTGCAGGAATTAAGTTCCAGGAGGTGTGGGGGTATTATTCCCCCAAACTCCCCAAACTTTGGAAGCAACAGTAAAGTCATGACCTGAGGAAATAACAAAACAGAAGAAAAGAGAAATATGACCATAGAAAATTACTTTGGTCCCATGGAGCATGAAAATATATACTCAGAAGATGATGAAATCAAAGCTTCTGTATGCAAAGTTTCCAAGAGGAAATAGGAATTTGTCTAAAGCTATGGAAGAGCAAGTAAGAGAAGTAGAGGAACAATTGGGAAGAGAAGTGAGATTGATGCAGGAAAATCATAAAAACCAAGTCAGCAGCTAGGTGAAGGAGAAGATAAAAAATAATGAAGAAAATAACATGCTAAAAACATGTTTAGGTCAAAGGGAAAAAGCAGTCCAACAAGTCAATGAGGAGAAGAATGCCTTAAAAAGCAGAAATGGCCAGTTGAAAAATGAGATAAAAAAGCTCTCTTAAGGAACTAGCCCCTTCAAATGAAATGTAGAATGGAACTAAAGGAATTTGATGACTTTGTGAGAAATCAAGAAACAATAAAACAAAACTAAAAGAATGAAAAACTATAAGAAAATGCTAAATATTTCACTGGAAAAACAACTGACCTGGAAAACAGTTCCAGAAGAGATAATATAAAAATTATTGGGATACCTGAAAGTCATGAGAAGAAAAAGAACCTAGACTTCATTTTTAAAGAATTTCTAGATGAAAGTTGCACTGATATCCTAGAAGCAGAGGACAAAATAGAAATTGAGGGAATCCACTAATTACCTCCTGAAAGTGATTCACCCCCCCCAAAAAAAAACCCTTCCAGGAATATGATAGCCAAATTCCAAAACTCCCAGGTCAAAGACAATATTCTACAAGCAGTCAGAAAGAAATAATTCAACTCTAATGGTGCTATAGTTATAGTCAGGATTATACAGGATTTGGCAGCATCTAGACTAAGGGCTTCTAGGGATTGTAATATGATGTTCCAGAAGGCAAAAGAACCTGGATTTAAACTGAGAATCAACTACCCAGAAAAACTTAACATCCTCTTTCAGGGGAAAAGATGAACATTCAGTGAAACAGGGGAACTTTCAAACTTTCTTGTTTAAACAACCAGAACTGAACAGAAAGTTTGATCTTGAAATACATGACTCAGGTGAAGCATAGAGAGTGGAAGGGCACATTATAAGGGATTTAATGATATTTACTGTATGCATTCCTGCATGGGAAGAAGATACTGAAAACTCATAAGAACCTTCTCTTTTATAAGAGCCTTTAGAAGGAGAATTTATAGACAAGGCACAGAAATTAGTTGAATATAATGGTATAACATAGTATAAAGATGGAGTCAATGGATGAAAAAGGAATGTATTATGAGAAAGGCAAAGAAGAAGTAGAATATGCTAAGATATTTCAAATAACAGAATCAAGAAAATGCTTTTGCAATGGAGTGGAGGGGGGGATTGAGTGAGCCTACATTCTCATCAGAAATGACCTAGAAAGGAAACAATATATACATGCAATAGGGTATAGAAATCTATTTTACCCTAGAGGAAAAATGACAGGAAAGGAATGGAATAAGGGGGGAAAAGAAGGGGGGGAAGGGGGAGCAGGTGATAGAAGAGAGGGTAGATCATGGGAGAGGGTAGTAGATACAGCACTCTTCTGAGGAGTAACAGGGTCAAAGAAGACAGAGAATAGAATTAGTGGAAGTAGGGAGGAAGATAATGTAGGGTAATACAGTTAACAATAGCAACTGTAGGAAAAATATTGAAGCAATTTCTCATATGGACTTATGATAAAGAATGAAACCCATCCCAGAGACAGAGAAGATAGTATCTTAAAGGCAGATAAAAGTACACTTTTTTGTCTTACTTAATTTCTCTTGAGGTTGCTCTCTCTCCCTCTCTCATTTGTGGGGGGAGGGGAGGTGGGTGCATGTTTACTTGCACAACAAGATTATTGTAATAGTGTGAAAACAAAAAAGTCATCTAAAAAGAAATAATGTGTTAGATATAAATGAAAATATTATTTAAACTAACCAACATGATACACATTTTCAGCCATTTAAAATGCAGTAAAAATCTATTGATTTTATGATCATTTGAACATGAAACAGTTCCTGGATACCTTATATAGGAAAATTATTGGCTGCCAATTCAATTCAATAAACATTTAAAAAGTGCCTATTATATTTAAGACGCAAAGCATAGTGTTGGAGATGCAAACACAAAAATGGCATAGTCTTTGTTTTCAAAAATTTAACAACCAATGAAAAAGATGCAGAGGAAGTAATATATAGCTAAAGCTTGAAATAAATTACAGGGTCTAAGAGCTGATGGTGAGATGGGAAGAAGGCTTCTCAGAACAGGCAATAGCTTGCAAGACTCCATCAAGGCAGATGTTAAAGTCTTGGGCTCAGGGACTTCAGCAATAGTTCTGATGGGATAGAATATGAAAAGAAATTGTACAATAGTGCAGCTAAAAATGGAGGTGGGAATAATATTGTGCAAGGTTTTTTAGAATTTATCTAAGAGTAAATCTTGACTTTTCTTGAGCTATCTTCCAAGATTCTTTGACTATGCTATTCAACTGTGAACTCATATCACATAAGAAGAAAAGGAATTTACTCATGAGGCCTATACTATAGAAGACTTTTATCTCAAGGTTTGTACCCAAAGTGGTTTGGAAAGGGAGAAAAATAGATGCAAGGAGACAGAATAGGAGAGAATAAGACTCTTCCATGCAAGAAGTCATAAGAGTCTGAAGTTGGGTGCTGGTCATGAGCAGAGATAAGTACACTGTTGAGTAAAAATATCTTAGAATTTGAATCAATATGACAGCAACTGATTTGATAAGATGACTTGTAAAGAAGACAGAAGAGTCAATGATGACTCAAATTAGGAACTTAGGTAATTGAGAATATGGTACCACAGTCAGTGAAAAGAAAAATGTTTGGAGGAGGAACATATTATTAGATGCCTCTTGGGAATTCTAGAAGAGATATTCTTCAGGGAGTTTTCAATGATAGGGGAAAGAGGAAGGAAGTAGAGGGAGATAAAAAGGGATAGGGAGAAACAGAGGGAGAGAGTGGCAGAGAGACAGAGAGAGAGAGAGAGGCAGATAGGCAGACGGGGGGAGAGAGAGAGAGAGAGAGAGAGAGAGAGAGAGAGAGAGAGAGAGAGAGAAAGCATTCATTACATAAGTAGTTACTTAACTGGTTTACAATTACTTCATTTTTATGCAAATACTACACATAAACTGTTAAGGATACTGTGTCTCAAATATTTTTAAAAATCAGTCTTCAAAGGAAAAGAGAGGATTAGAAAAATGTTAAAAAAACTATGATTTCTGCTCTGAAATCTTATTAGACTTGGTTATAAGAAATTACACTTTCAAGATTCTGAAAAAATAAACATTAATTAATGCATATATTATATATATATATATATATATATATATTTCTTTATGGATTAGTCATATGGCTATTTTTGAAAAGGTCTGGTACAACTTCTAGTAAATGAACTTGAAACCTGTCAAAATGAGTCAAATAAGTGGTTTATTATTATCTGTTAATTCCAAGAAATGAATTCTGTTCCAAAAAAATATGGCATGTAATCAAACCTCATCACACCAATATTGGTATTAATTGTTTACCATCATTTTTATAATTAAAAACTTTCCTACAATAAGTCACATTTTCAAGTAACATTTAGAAACTCTTCACGGTAAACATTTTAGGGGTAGAAGCTGTCGTTCTCATTCATGATACATTATGCATGTGTTATGACTCATATCATTGTCATGTCTAATTGTAAATGGTACCCAGGATATTCCTGTCTATGTAATGCTGCCACATGTCCTACAAGGCCAATGCTTACAGGCTCACAGAGAAAGCATGCTTGACAAGGAATGTCACACAGATATAGTGTCAAATGAGACATTATGTAATTCAACCTTGATGAAGGACTTTATACAAAATTCATCATATGCATTTGAGTCCAAGCTTGGAATGTGACTTTATTAGAGGAGTACTACCTTGAGAAGTCTGTGTTTATAGCTATGATCTTTGACCAACTTCTTATCATTTTTAATGAAGGTGACACAAAATGCTTCTGAAATTCTTAAAATCTTTTTTACCATAGTGGCATTTTATAGCCAGTTCACTACAGAACAGTTGTAAGTAGAAAGAGAGAAATGTAGAAGAGTAAAAATAGGCATTTCAAGAAGTATCAAATTTGCATATTAGCTTATTCAAATTTCAATCACAGCAGCACCACCTATTGACAGATATTCTTCAGTGCTTTATATACAGGACCTAACTTATATGAAATATATTGCAGCATAATTGCTAATAGATAAAAGAATGCTTTTGAAATCCTACTTCTTGCAAATCACTCACATTATGAAATTATATAAATGAACCTTCAATTTTTATAATAATGTAAAGCATAAATATTTTAGTCTAAATATGTCCTTCAAAATAGGACTCCAGAGTGAGTCCCCCTGGAAGTCTTTGAAAGCTACCCTGAAGTGAAATGAAAGATTCCTTTGAATTACATAGGAAAAAATATAATAAAGAGTTTGACTTTTGTGACGTTGTTTCCACATTGACCCAAAAGCCACCCTTGAATAAAAATACAGTTGGGAAATCAATTCTACTTCCTTTTTCCTATCCTGAAAAGTGTACAGTAGCACATTTTGATATGTTTCTTGTTCAGAACGATTTCCCACGCCAAAACAATGTCATTCGCTCATTGTCCTGTAGTAGAAGGTAATTGTGTTTTAGAATGGAACTGGATTTCTAGTATTTTATTACCTTTTTTCTAGTCATAGCTAAAATTATTAATATCTCACAGGAGCTCCATCGTGGTATAGAAAGACCTGAGAAATGTTCTGGCTTTCAAGAAAGGCAGTGAAAGAAATACAGCAATTGTTGTTTAAGAAATGGAATGCATTTCAATGATATTACAAAAGTGTAAAGGATATAGGCACTATAGGGATGAATTATAGGATGTCAGTTTAGCAAGATTATAGTACTAATAAATTAACACAGAGAATGTCAGAAAACAAGACAATTAAATTTAAATAAGTATTACATATTTCTGGTTGAACTGGTAATGAGATAATGAAGAGTGAAATTTTGATAAAGAATAGAAAAATTGAACAAAACAAAGGACTTGACCTTTGTTTTGTCCTGGGAAAAGTTTTAGTAAGGTATAGTCCTAAGGAAAAAGATACCATGATACCTTGAAATGTCATCAAGAAGGAATGAAGGTTTCTTTTTCTAAAATACCTCTCAAATCCCAAACTTTAACTCTTTCACTACTCTTTCTTATGTGAATTTTGATACAATTGTAGAGAGAGATCATTTATGATACATGCTTTCCATTAATGCTTTCACTTTTAACAACTCAATAATAAATCAATGAAATGAATCTTTTCTGCTTAGATTCTCTGATAGTCTAGAATTCCTTTGAAATTCATTTTCAATTATTTGATACTTTTAGGTGGTATAGTGTAGAGTTATCTAAAATGTGGCTCCAAATCAGATTAAAAGAGAATTGAAAAATATTTAGGAAAGTGGAATAGAATATATATTTTAGGGGTTTCTTAGTCATTATGCTGCCAGGTAAGACAGCTATCTATATAGAGTACAGAAATTTGTATCTGAGTTTGAAATTGTCTTGTAGAGACCTGGATTCAGGACCACTTGAATTGAGTTCAAATTTGTCCTCAGATACCTAGTATTTGACTTTGGGCAAATCATATAATCTCTGTTTTCCTCTTTTACCTATATTTTAAATGGCAATAATACTACCTCTTGTTATCTTTGGTAAGTACAAATGACATTTATAAAGTGTTTCTCAGAATAGTAATATATATGTGTTTCTGTCCTTCTTTCCTTTTGGTAGCAGTGCCTTTTGTTTTAGATATAATTGTAGAAATCTAGACATGGACATTTTTTGGTTGGGTAACGGAATATGCAAAGTTTAATATTCAACTGGTCCAAACCCCACTAAATGTATAAATCACCTACAAAGTTTTTCTTTTTCCCTTCTGGAATAGTGACACATTCTGAGATTTTAAGATGTAGGGGACATTCCGGCCTAGCCCAGCCCTCTATTTTTTGAGATGAAGAGTAAAAGGTCTAAAAGCATGTTGTGTCTCTCTAATAATCACATAGGCAGTGGGTGGCAGAGTTGGGATGTCATCCTCTGATTCCACAACCATTATGCTCTGCCTTGCACCATTCAGTCTCAGACATTATTCCCTTCAATCTTTCCATTCTCTTATCCTCTGTTGCCATACCACTAATGCAAATTTCCTTTTAAAAAGCTAAAAAACATTTTTTCATAAAATTTTTAAAATTATTTTTGAATTTTACAATTTTTCCCTAATCTTGCTTCCTTCCCCCCACCCCCACAGAAAGCAGCGTGATAGTCTTTACTTTGTTTCCATGCTAAACATTGATCAGAAGTGAATATGTTGAGAGAGAAATCCTGTCCTTAAAGAAAAAAAAAATAAAAAATAAGAGATAGCAGGATTACATAATATATATATATATATCAGTATATATATATATATATATATATATATATATATATATATATATGTATTTTAAATTAAAGGTAATAGTCTTTGGTCTTTATAAAAGAGCAAGTCAGTTAAGTCTGATCATCAACCCCATGTTGCTGTTAGGCTGTACAGTGTTCTTCTGGTTCTGCTCATCTCGCTCAGCATCAGTTCATACAAATCCTTCCAGGCTTCTCTGAATTTGCATCCCTCCTGGTTTCTTAAAGAACAATAGTGTTCCATAATGTACATATAACACAATTTGTTCAGCTGTTCCCTGATTGATGGACATTCACTTCAATTTCCAATTCTTTGCCACCACAAACAGAGCTGCTATGAATAATTTTGTATAGGTGATGGTTTTACCCTTTATCACATTCTCTTCAGTGTATAGACCCAGTAGTGTTTTTGCTGGATCAAACAGTATATGCATTTTATTCCCCTTTGGGCATAATTCCATGCTGTTCTTCAGAAAGGTTGAATCAGTTCACAGTTCCACCAACAATGCATTAGTGTCCCAGATTTCCCACATTCCTTCCAACACTGATCATTGTCTTTTCTGGTCATAGTGGCCAGTGTGAGTGGTGTGAGGTGGTATCTCAGAGATGCTTTAATTTGCATTTCTCTAATCGGTAAAGATTTAGAGCAATATTTTATATGACTAAGGACTGTTTTGATTTCCTCATCTATAAATTGCCTCTGCATATCCTTTCACCCTTTGCCAACTGGAGAATGCCTTTTTTTCTTTATAAATTTGACCCAGTTCTCTACATGTTTTTGAAATGAGTCCTTTGCCAGAAATACTAGTTGTAAAACTGTTTCCCAATTTACTACATTTCTTTTGATCTTGTTTAGAGTGGTTTTGTCTGTGCAAAAGCTTTTTAATTTATTGTAACCAAAAGTTTCTAGTTTGTTTTAAATGATGTTTTCCATCTTTTCCTTGTTCATAAACTGCTTCCCTTTCCATAGATGACAGGCATACTATTCCTTGATCTCCTAGTTTGCTTATAATATTTTCTTTTATGTCTGGATCTTGTACCCATTTTGATGTTATCTTGCTATAGGAGGAAGAGGTCTTGATCCTATTCGAAGTTTCTGCCATACTAACTTCCAATTTTCTTAACAGTTTTTATTGAAGAGGGAGTTTTTATCCTGGAAGCTGGAATCTTTGGGTTTATTGAACAGGAGATTACTATAATCATTTCATGCTTTTTTCCACTGATCCACCACTCTATTTCTTAGCCAATACCAGACATTTATGATGACTGATGCTTTATAATAAAATTTTAGATCTAGCAGGTTAAGCCATTCTCTTGCACTTTTTTCATTAAATCTCAGGTACTTCTTGACTTTTTATTTTTTCATATGAATTTACTTACAATTTTTTCTAAGTTTACTAAGGTAATTTTTTTGAAATTTTGATTGATAGGACACTAAATTTGTAATTTAATTTAGGTAGAATTGTCATTTTTATTATATTATCTTGATCTGTCTATGAGCAGTTGATATTAACCCACCTATTTAAATTTGATTTTATTTGTGTGATATGTGTTTTATAGTTATTTTCCTAGAGTTTTTGAGTCTGTTTCAGCAGATAGACTCCCAAGTATTTTACATTGTCTGAAAGTACTTTGAATGTGATTTCTCTTTCTATATTTTGCTATTGTGGCTTGCTAGTAATACAAACTTGCATATCTATCTATATCTATATCTATATCTATATCTATATCTATATCTATATCTATATCTATATCTATATCTATATCTATATCTATATCTATATCTATATCTATATCTATATCTATATCTATATCTATATCTATATCTATATCTATATCTATATCTATATCTATATCTATATCTATATCTATTGCTAGAAATCTACTGGTGGGAGAACTCAACCTCCCACTCTCATATTTAGATAAATCTAAAGAAAACATAGACAAGAAGAAAGTTAATGAGGTAAATAGAATATTAGAAAACCTAAACATTACATTTAGAGGAAATTTGAGGGAAATCATATGGTAGTAATATAGAATATAATATACAATAATATATTTATATGTATGTATATATATATATATGTTGAGGATTTACGAGGGTTCATTTTATATGACAATTTTGCTAAAGTTACCTGTTGTTTCTAATATTTTTAGAAGATTTTTTTTAGAATTCTCTAGGTATACCATCATGTCAACTGCAAAAAGTGAGAGTTTTGTTTCTTCGTTCCTAATTCTAATTGCTTCAATTTCTTTTTTCTACTCTCATTGCCGAAGCTAACATTTCTAGCACAATAATGAATAGGAGTGGTGATAACAGGCATCCTTGTTTCAACCCTGATCTTATTGGGAATGCCTCTAGCTTATCCCCATTGCATATAATGCTTGTTGATGGGTTTAGATAGCTACTGCTAGTCATTCTAAGGAACAATCCATTTATTACTATGCTTTCTAGTGTTTTTTGTAGGAATGGGTGTTTTAATTTGTCAAAAAAAATTAATTTGTTATTTACGTAGTTAATTAAACTTACAGTTTTCTTAATATTGAACCAACCCTGAATTCCTGGGATAAATCATATCCTCATCATAGTGTATTATCATAATGATAATTTGCCATAATCACTTTGCTAAGATTTTGCATCTATATTCTTTAGGGACATAGGTCTGTAATTTTCTTTCTCATGTTTTGATTCTTCCTAATTTAAGTATCAGCAGCATATTGATGTCATAGAAAGAGCTAGACAGAGTTATGTCTTCACCTATTTTTCCAAAGAATTTTTGTAAAATTGCAATTGATTGCTCCTTAAATGTTTCATAGAATTCACAGCCCTGGAGATTTTTTCTTAAGGAATTGAATGATTGGCTTGTTGAATTTCTTTTTCTGAAATAGGGCTACTTAGGTATTTCATTTCCTCTTCATTTAACCTGGGCAACTTATTTTTTTATATTCATTCATATCAATTTAAGTATGAAATTTACAGGCATAGAGTTGGGCAAATTAATTTTGAATTATTATTTTAATTTCTTCCTCATTGGTGATGAGTTCTCCTTTTTTATTTATGATACTAACAATTTAATTTTCTTTTTGTTAAAAAACCAAATTAACAAGAGGTTGATCAATTTTATTGTTTTGTTCATAAAACAACTCTTGGTTTTATTTATTAATTAAATAGTTTTATTGCTTTCAATTTTATTAATTTCTCCTTTCTTTTTTAGAATTTCCAATTGGATATTTAATTGGGGTTTTTAATTTCTTCTTTCTCTAATTGTTTTAGTTGCACATTTAGTTAATTGATTTCCTCTTTCTCCAATTTATTCATGTAAGCATTTAAAGATATAATATATTCCCTTAACAACTGCCTTCAATGTGTCCCATGACTTTTGATATGTTGTCTTGTTATTGTCATTATCTAGGATGAAATCATTAATTCTTTCTACAATTTGTTGTTTGATCTTCTAATTCTTTAAAATGAAATTATTTATCTCCAATTAGTTTTAGGTCTATTTCTCTATGACCTGTTCTTGCATGTGATTTTTATTGCATTATGATATGAGAAGGATGTATTCACTATTTCTGCTTTTCTGCATTTGATTATAAGGTTGTGTAAGTGCCATGTACAGGAAAAATATAGTATATCCTTTCTATCCTCAATTTACTCCAAATGTCTAGGTTGTCTAGGTTTTCTCATATTTTGTTTACGTATGTTTTGGTTAGATTTATCTAAATCTGAGAGTGAAACCAAGAAAGTTTTACTATCTATGTCTTCCTGTAATTCATTCAACTTCTCTTCTTCTAAGAATTTGGATCCTATACCACTTGGTATATATACATATTTAGTATTGAAATTTCTTCATTGTCCATGATACCTTTAAGAAGGATATAGTTTCCTTCCTTATCCCTTTTTAATTAGATCTATTTTTGCAGCTACTTTGAGACAAGGATTGCTACTCCTGTTTTTTCACTTCAGCTGAAGCAAAATATATTTTGCCCCAACCTTTTAGCTTTATGCTACATTTATCTCTCTGCTCCAAATGAGTTTCTTGTAATCAACATTTTGTAGGATTCTGGTTGGTAATTCACCTATGTTTTAAGGGAGAGTTCATCCCATTCACAATCAAAGTTATAATTACTAATTCTTTATTGATCTTCCTGCTATCTTCCCTCTGTTTGTATTTTTCCCCTTTTTTCATTTTATCCATATTCCCCAATATTTTGCTTCTGAATAACACCAACTTCAGTATGTTTATACCCTTATATCAAACCCCTCCTCTTTCTTTTCCCTTTTCCTTTGCCCTTTCTTCCTTCAGTAGTTTTTTTTCAGTAGTCTTTTCCTCCCCCTCTACCCTTTTCATACTTAAAAGGTAAGATAAATTTCTTAACTTAACTGAGTGCATGTATGTTAATTTTTAGCCAAGTCTGATAAGAGTAAGATTCAAGCAGTTCTTACTTCCTCCCTTCTTCTCCTCTTTTGAAATAAGTCTTATTTCCTTTCAGGAGGGGATCGATATATATTCTTTCAAAAACTATTTTGCCCTCTGCTTCCATGATGTTAGGGCAATTTTCCATCACCAAATACTGTAGTATTGAATCCAGGCTTTTTTTCTCTTCATGTGTTCTGGAAGCTCAGTGATTCTTACATTTTCTCTCCTATATCTATTTTCAATGTCAGTGAATTTGCTGATGAGGTATTTTTTTGTTTTCTTCAACTTTTTTCAATATTTTGGCTTTGTTTATTAGATTTTTGTTGTCTCATTAAGTCATTAGTTTCCACAGATTCCATTCTGTGTTTTAGAGAATAATTTTCTTCATTTACCTTTTGCAAGTCTTTTTCTAATTGGTCAATTCTATTTTTGAAGGAGTTTTCCATTTCCCCAGTTAAGACTTTGAGATAATTCTTTTCTTTTTATATTTGTTCAATTATATTTTCAAAGGATTTGTTTTCTTGTTTCAAGGTGTTAATTTTCTCTTCAGTTTCTTTACACAATTTTTCCAATTGATTTTTAAACTCCATCCTGATATCTTCTAAGAAGTCTCTCTGGGATGGAGACCAATTCATATTCCCTTCAGAAGTTCTAGCTCTCTCTGAGTTACAGTTTTAATAGAAGGTTTCAATGGGTCCCCCTTTCCTGTGCTCTTTCTTCATTTTCCTAGGGTTTAGTAACTCCAAGTGGGCCAGCCAAGAGGTGGTGCTACAAGCTTTCTCTGGACTATCTATGAATTTGATTTGAGGCCCTTTCCCTAGGCCTGGGAGATGGGGGGAGCAGAAGGGTCTGAATTATTCTTGAACAATATAGGCTGATTGCTTGAGCTATTTAGTTAAACTCAGTATTGAGAAAGATCTGATGCCCACACCTGAGACTGGAGGGGGTTGGGTGGGGGGAGGTTTTTACTATGTTTCTTCTGGGAAGAATCCATTTTCTCAAAGATATCAGGGGTGCAGCCTTAACTGGAGACAAGGGGACTCTGCTGAAAATAAGGGCCTTGCAGCCCTGCTCTTTCCAGCCAGTAGAGTAAAACATATAGATGTCTAACTGCTGAGCTAGAGCTCCTCTATCCACTGCACTGCTCTCCTGCCTGCTCACAAAGCCAAAGCTTCCAAGGCTATTCTGAGGTTAGTCCTAGGTCTCACTGCACTGTGGCTGTGCCCCTCTGCTCTCTTCCCTGGCTCACCCATGTTACCCTGAGACATACCTTTTTGGTAGATGTTCTTTTCCTTTGTTTTTTTCTGGATTTTGTGGATATGAATTCTGTTAAGAAACTTGATTCCTTTATTCTGGAGGAAAGTCAGGAGACCTTTTTACTATGCCTAACTTCTGTCCACCATCTTGACCAGAAGTCTAAAAACATATATTAAAATTTCCAGAATAATTTAAAAATTTAGACATAACAGAAATAATAACACTAAATAGCATTTACAATGCACTTTTAATGTTTGTGAAATGTTACCTGCCTGTCTGTTTATCTATCTATCTATCTATCTATCTATCTATCTATCTATCTAGTGATTGAGCTATCTAGAGATCTATTTTATCTCCCCCCACAGCAATCCTGTGAAGTGTTTGTTGCTGTTATCATCTTACAGCAGCTAGGGAACATGAGACAAAAGGGTATAAATGACTTGACCAGTTTCACAGATCTAGAAAGTCTCGTAAGGAGGATCCAAACTAAGATCTGAATAGCCCCAGGTCCAGAGTTATATCCACTATGGCTCCTAATTGCCTCAGTCCCAAGCATGTAATTGGAATATTATTCTTCTCTTATTTCATCTTCCCTCTTCCACAATTGCAATTAGATGTACCCTTTCCTATTTCCCAACTCTGGAATGAACTTGCTACATTTTTTTTCTCATACACATTGTTTTTTCTTGAAGTATAGTACAGATTCTACCTCCACCATGAGATCTTCCCTGATTTCCTAGGCTAAAGGATTTTGTTAGATATCTTATTCACTTTTCACATTTTATAAATATTATTATATCTCTCTAGTCAACTAATTCAGCTAGGTGGTCATTGGATAAACTTTCAGGTATGGAATTAGGAAAATCCATTTTCCTAGGATTCAATCTGGTCTCAAACACTTAGTGATTGTGTGACCCTAGGCAAGTCCCTTAACCTTTTTTCCTCATTTCCTCATCTGCACACATTCACATAAAATATTTATTTATATATAAAACACATTATCTATCTATATACATATATATATATCAAAAGCAACTAAGAAATGGCTCTTATCTTTATAAATTTGACTCCATTTTTAATCAGAGAAACTTGCTCTAAGATTAATTTTCCCCCATTTTCTGTCTTACCTTTAATTTTGAATACATTAGGGTTTTTATGTTTGTGTACGTATGTGTGTACACAACCGTTTTAATTTCATGTAATCAAAATTATTCATACTTGTTTTTCTGATACTTTTTCCCCATGTTTAATTATAATTTATTTCCTTACCCAAAGATCTGACAGGCAAATTTTTCTTTGCTCCTCTAATTTACTTAGGGTATCATCTTTCTGTCTAAATCATTTATCCATATTGATTTTGTCTTGAATTACAGTGTGAGATTTCATTCTATCCCTAGGTTTTGCCAAACTGTCTTCTAGTTTTCCAGAAAGTTTTCTTGCAGAAAATAAAGTTTCCACGGAGACTTAAAGAAGGCCAGGGAAAATAGGAGTCAGTGATGAGATGGGAAAATATTTGAGACATGGAAGATGGCCATTGAAAATGCATTGTCATTAGATAGACTATCTGTGAAGACCAGCAGAAATATTAAATGATGTTAAATGATAATAATTAATTTTAATATTAATAACTACCCTTCATGATTATAAATAAGCTAGTCCAATCCAGAAATATCCTATTCTAAATATGGCTTAACTTTCCCCTTAAAATTAATTAATGAATTTTAGAAAGCAAATTTTTGATATATATATATATATATATATATATATATGCAGAGCATAAAATTTGCCTATAATCTTTCCTCTTAAATAAAAATTACTTTTCAGTTCTCTCAATTTTTAAAAATATCCCATCAAAAAATAGTATATAAATAAATTTAACTCATTCGCTTAACATAATTTCCCTCCTCCAAACACATTTGGTTCTATGCAATATTGAAAGGAAATGATGAATTTCATAGAACACAATTAAGCTGGGTCAATCCCATAACTTTAACTTGTTACAATTTTTTAACATGGCATACGTATGCTTAAACAAATCTCTCTAAAATACTAATACTAATCATTTCTTGTTTGACTGCATTTAACCACACACCCTATAAAATAAGTAGGAACTGTCAATTCTCTATAATTTTGTAGAGATTGACCTACAGTTGCACAGCCATTATATTCTTACAGGGTAATTGATAATTATAGCTAAATTGGGGGCTTGGAAATTTTACTTGCTCTTGAGGAAAACTACCTACAATTTTTTCCCTTAAAATTCATTTATTTAGATTATCTTCAAAGGTGGTATAGAGTTGGCTTCTTTCAAAATATAATAAGTTACTTATGAATTCTTGAGCCTGTAAAGCAAGTGGAAAATGGATGCTGCTATATAGTTCAGGGAGAAAAATTGTCTCTCTCTTTTACTGTTGGTTTTGGCTAGATTTCATCAGTCTGAAGCCAAGATTACAATAGCTGCTGTTCATAGTCAAGTCATTTATGGTATGATAGCTTCCTAGCGGTTCTCTGGCATTTTCGTCCATGAAGGAACTAGGATAGGCATGGTACAATCATTCTTCTGTTATTAATGGCTTGATAATGATCTTTCATGTTTCTTAATCTCAGTTTTTGATCTACAAAATGAACAAACAATTAGCAGTATTTACTTTACAAAATATTGCAGATTTTCAAAACTTAAAATGCTTTTTAGTTAGATATGTAGATTCAGGGGTAAGGAAACATAAAGAGTAACCTTAGGTATTGAATATGGCCTTTTTCATTTTGTAGATGAGAACATTTTAGACTCAAGAGGTGAGTGATCTGGTCAAGCTAATGCTGATAATAACTGACACAGAGAATATGGAACCCAGATTTTCTGATTCCAGATCTAGAATTATTTCTACTGTGACATGGTAACTCCCTCAAAGTCAGCTATAATGACAATGATCACTAGTGCAAAGGGCATCTCAGTGGCATAGTGAATCAATTGTCAGTCCTAGAGACAGAAAGTCATCTTTCTGTGTTCTAATCTGTTTTCAGACTCTTAACAACTTACTTGTTTACTAGCTTACCGCAGACAAGCACTTAACCCTGATTTTCTCAATTCCTTCATCTGTAAAATGAGCTGGAGAAAGTACTAGCAAATCCCTCCATTATTTTTGCCAAGAAAATTCCAAATGAGGTCACAGAGAGTCAAATTCACCTAAACAACCCAGAAAAACAAAAACTATTCTTATTGGTCCTGTTGCTGATAAAGAATGATCATAGGTTTAGGCAAAAGTTCAAGAAGTGATAATACATTCTTATATATAAAACTCAGGAAGAGAATGTAAATAGAAGGGCATATTGGAATAAATTGTAAAATGTTTATAAAAAAGTGAGGCAGGACTTGCACCCAAGATGATGGAGACAAGCTAGGCACTATTTTAAGCTCTCCTGGCTTTCCCTCAGAACTAATATGAACCAGATTAACAGATTGTAGATTCACAGACACCAGAGAAGGGCTGAGGAAAACATCTTTCCACGTGAAGTGTTGGGATGGACAGGACAGAGAGCAGAGAACCAGTGCAGGGGTGGGAGAGTGAGGCCAGGGAACTGACCAGAGAACAACTGCAGAAGTGTTTGTTGTGTGCATGGCAGGCGAAAGAGCTCTAGAAAGTGATCGACACCTGTCAAGTCAGCTCTACTGGTTTGGAAGACCTGGGCTGCGAGCCCCTTTGATTTCAGTTGAGGTCTCTCCCTTCCTGTGGGGAGGCCTAATTTTCTCCAGAGCAAATATAATAACAGTCCCCAGGTATTTGAACCTTGTCCCAAGACCCAGGTATAGGCTGCAGATCTCCTCCAGCTCTGATTGCTGATTAAGTTGATTAACTTTTTAGACTGAAGGCCTAGCCCAGATTATGCAAGGACAGCACAGATCCTGCCTCGTGCCAAGGGAGTAGGCCTAATAAAATTCAGAAATACCTTCTGGCATCTGTCCACTGAGGAATCCCCCAACTCTGCTCCCAACCTGTAGTTCCTAAGTCCAGTGAGCAAGGACTCTGGGAATTTCAACACCAAAAGTCTGGGAAACAGCTCAGGTAGCTGCTGCCAGGCAGTTTCTGATAGGTGGGTGCACAGGTCTCCTTCCATTTCCTGGGATGTGGGCTGTACTGAGGGATGTTGCCATGCTGAGAAGCTGGCCTTTGCACTCACTCTGGCAGAGGTCTCCCTGTTGATCTTCCAAGTCGTGCTTGGTGCTCCCTGGGGTGGAAGGTAAGGAAACTGCTTCTGCTGCTAGGACCCAATGCTCCCAGGTGCTCTGGGGCTATTCCTAGGAGGCTGAAGTTCCTTCACTCTGGCACAGTGCTGCCCCCCCAACCCCATGGAGCATAGTCTTCCCACTATTTTCCAGGTTATCTTGGGGTGGAGAATTGCTTGACTGGATCTTTCTGTGGGTTCTGCCTCTCGATAATTTAGTTAGAATCATAATTTTAAGTTTTTGAAACAAGGAGTGAAGGAAAGGCTCCAAACTGAAGAAAGGCCAGAGCAAAGCAGAGTCCATTGAATGTTACCTTGATGTAAAATATTCTCAAAGGAAAATATGAATTATTCTCCAGTCCAGAAAAACTTCCTAGAAAGGATAAGAAAGTGTAAAAACCAAGTGGGAAAAACTAAGAAATGAAACACAAGAGTAAATGAATATTGTGCAAAATTAACATTTTAAAAATAAGAAAGCAAATCCTTTGAAAACACAAATAGAAAAATGGAAAAAGATTAAAATCTCTTTCAGAAGTAGAACTGATCAAATGGAAAAGGTTATGCAAAAGGTAAATGAAGAAAAAGTCTTCTCTAAAAAAAGATTGGAATCTGGGGAAGCTAATGATATCATGAGACATCAAGAATCTGTTAAACAAAACAAAAAATAAAAAAATAGAAGAAAATGTAAAATACTTTTTGGCAAACTTTTAATCTCGAAAATATATCCAAGGAGAAACATTTTAAGAATCATAGCACTTCCTGAAAACTTTTAAAGAAAAAAAAGCCTGGATCCAGACTTCAGGATATAGTGAAAGAGACTTCGCTGATATCCCAGAACCAGAGGGCAAAATAGTCATTGAAAGAATACAACAATTTCCCTCCTGAAAAGGAAACCAAAATGAAAACAATAAGGAATATTATTGTCAAACTCCAGAACTGTCAGATCAAGAAGAAAACCTTGCAAGCCGTCAGAAAGAAACAATTAAAGGAAGTGGAATTGGGGAAGAAGAAACAAAACTCCCACTTGTTGTAGATGATATGATGGTATACCTCGAGAACCCTAAAAATCATCTAAAAATTTACTGGAAACAAATAGCAACTTTAGAAATGTCACAGGAGGGGCAGAATCAAGCTGTCAGCAGGAATACAACCTCTCTTATGTGCTCTCTCCAAAATATTTCAAAAACTTAAAATAAATTATGACTCTAACTAAATTATCGAGATGCAGAACCCACAGAAAGATCCAGTCAAGCAATTCTCCAGCCCAAGATAACCTGGAAAATAGTGGTAAGATTATGTCCCATAGGGTTGGGGGGGCGGCACTGTACCAGAGTGAAGGAACTTCAGCCTCCTGGGAATAGCCCCAGAGCACCTGGGAACATTGGTCCCTAGCATCAGAAGCAGTTTCCTTACCTTCCACCCCAGGGAGCACCAAGCACGACTTGGAAGATCAGCAGGGAGACCTCTGCCAGAGTGAGTGCAAAGACCAGCTTCTCAGCACGGCCACATCCTTCAGCATAGCCCACATCCCAGGAAATGGAAGGAGACCTGTGGAGCCACCTATCAGAAACTGCCTGGCAGCAGCTACCTGAGTGGGCAGGATCAGCCCAAAGAAGGTAAGGGATTGGAGGGAGACTACTGAGGTCTGTCCTCTATTGCTGATACAGGACTCTGGAGCTCAGGAATCACCCCAAACCCAAGCACAGGCTGGGGAAATGAGTAATCAAAAAAAAAAGGAACCTGACCATAGACAAATACTTTGGTCTCATCGAAGACCAAACTGCACAGATTAGAAAATCCAAGCTTCTGCATCTAAAGACTGAAGGAAATATTGGAGTTGGACACAAAAGAAATTCTGAAAACCAAATAAGGGAGATAGAAGAAAAATTTGGAAAAGAACTGAGAGAGATGCAGGAAAAAACACATAAAAATGAACTCAGCAGCTTAGTCAAGGAGATCCAAAAAAATGCTGAAGAAAATAACATGTTAAAAACCAGCATAAGTCAAATGGATAAAATACTTCAAAAAAGTCATTGATGAGAAGAATTCTTTAAAAAGCAGAATTGGTCATATGAAAAAAGGATATAAAAATGCTCTCTGAATAAAACAAATCCTTCTGATGTATAATGGAGCTAAAGGAAACCAATGACTTTGTGAGAAATCAAGACAAAATAAATCAGCACCAAAGAATGAAAAAATTTTACTTTTTGCAAAAATCAACACCAAAAGAAGAACATATGAAATATCTCATTGATAAAACAACTGATCTGGAAAACAGATCCAGAAAAGATAATTAGAGCTACCTGAAGTCCTGATTAAGAAAAGAGCTTGACTTCATCTTTAAAAAATTTCTACAGAAAAATTACCCTGATATCCTATAAACAGAGGGCAATATAGAAATTGAGAGAATCCAATGATCTTCCCCAGAAAGAGATCCAAAAATATAACCTACAGAAATATCATAGCCAAGTTCCAGAATTCTCAAGTCAATGAGAAAGTATTACAAGCAGCCAGAAGAAAAAAATTCAAATATCATGAAGCTATAGTCCAGATTACACAGGACTTAGAAGCAGCTACTTTAAGGGCTCATTGGGTTTGAAATATAATATTCCAGAAGGCAAAAGAACTTTGAATGCAACTGAGAATGAACTAATCAGTAAAACTGAACATCTTCTTCCAGGGGAAAAGATGGAATTTCAATTAATCAGGGTAATTTCAAATGTTCCTGTTGACCAGAGATGACCTGAAAGTTTGATCTTGAAATATAAGACTCAGGTGAAGTGAGGAGGGAGTGGATGAGAAGGGTAAATTATAAGGAATTTAATGATGATGAACTGCCTGTATTCCTGTATGGGAAGATGATACTGAAAATACTCATATGAACCTTCTCACTTAATATATTAAGTAGAAGGAGCTTTGATGCATGAAGCATAGGAGAGAGCTGAATTTTAAGATATATATATATATATATATATATATATATATATATATATATATATATATATATAGTAAAAATGTAGTCAATGACTGAAAGGGAAATGTACTGGAAGTAAGTGAAAGGAGAGGTAGAATAGGCTAAGATATTTCATATAAAAATATTTCACATATCTTTTGCAATGGTATGGAAGGGGAGAAGGTGAGGGGGAATGAGTGAGCCTTCATTCTCATTGGAATTGGCTCAGAGAGGAAATAGCATACATAACCCATAGAGAACCCTAGAGAGCCCTAAAAATCATCGAAAAAATTACTGGAAACAAATAGCAACTTTAGAAATGTCACAGGAGGGGCAGAACCAAGCTGTCATCAGGAATACAACCTCTCTTACGTGCTCTCTCCAAAATATCTAGCAGAAAAAGGAGTGAAGGGGGACCAGAGGAGGTAGGAGGGATGTGGGTGATAGAGGAGAGGGTAATTCACAGGGGAGGTTAGTCAGATATAATACCTTTTCCTTTTTACTTTTTTGCAAAGTGCTGGGATTGGGGGGGGTCTGTCTGAGACCATGGGGATGGATGGTTGCTGGGTCTCTGGGGTGGGATATGGGCTTGGGGCCTCTTAAGTGACATATCAATCAAACTTTCAAAATATTACTTTAAGCTAGAAATATAAGTAACTAAATTAATAAAGAGAAATAGAAAGTCAATAATAGCAAGGGATTTTATGAAAAACAAAAACAAAAACTGCAGGAGCCAAGATGGCATGAAGGCCAGAATACCAGGAAGCTCATTCCCCCCGAAAAAATCCAAAATCCATCAAATTATGACTCTAGTCAAAATTTAGAGGAGCAGAACTGACAGAAAGACTGAGTGATAAATTTTTCCAGCCCAAGACAACTTAGCAATTCTTCAGGAAATGTCTGTTTCACCAGGACCAGTGGTTGGAAAGAGCTGAAGCCACATCTTAGCTCCAGCAGGGCCAGAAGCCTGGATCCATGGCAGAGAGGGTGATTTCCAGACCTGTTGGCCCAGGGATCACTGGGGACAGCTGGAAGGGGTGGTGAGAGAACTCTGCTACACCAGAATGGAACCTCAGCCTCAGAGCAGTTCTGTGGTGAGAAGCTGCATTGAGAATCAATGGAGCCAACCAGCACTTCCAGATCTCCCAGCCCACAGATGGTAAGGGGTCAGAGGAGACTGCAGAGGTCTCTCTGCTCTCACTGGAGCAGGAGTCTGCTATTTGCCCTCACTCAGTTCCAGGTTGCAGTTCACACTCCCATACTAGCATAGTTGAGCAGGGACTCTTCTCATAGCTCCAGGGCAGAGGGAAGGGCCTGTGGTCACTCACATCCCAGAGTACAAACAAGAGAGCAACATAATACCTTAGACGAATTAAGGTCCATGCAGATTGTCCCCAAAACTCCCCCAAACCTTTGATGTGTGATAAATCAGTCATAGACTGAGGAAATGAGCAAACTGAAAAAGAAGAATCTGATAATAGAAAATTATTTTGGTTCTATGGAAAACAAAAATATATACACAGAATATTACAAAGTTGAAGCTTCTGTATCCAAAACCTGCAAGAGAAACAGAAAATGGGATCAGGCTATGGTTGAGCTTGAAAAAGGCTGTGAAAAGCAATTAAGGGAGGTAGAGGAAAAATTAGGAGGAGAAATAAGAGTGATGAAGATAAATCATGAAAACCAAGTCAACAGCTTTGTGAAAGAAATACAAAAAAAATACCGAAGAAAATAATGTCTTAAAAACTAGTTTAGGCCAAATGGACAAAAGCAACACAAAAGGCAAATAAGGAGAAGAATGTCTTAAAAAGCAGAATTGGCCAGGTGGAAAAGGGGATCAAAAAGCACTCTGAAGAAAACATTTCCTTCAAAGGCAGAGTGAATCTAAATGAATCTAAAGTCATCATTTTGTGAGAAATCTGGAAGAAATAAAACTATACCAAAAAAATTAAAATTAGAAGAAAATGTGAAATATCTCATTGGAAAAAATAACAACTGACCTCAAAAACATATCCAGAAGAGATAATTTAAAAATTTTATTGGGCTACCTGAATATCATGACCAGGAAAAGAGCTTAGACTATATTTTTTTGATAAATAATATAAAAAGGGGTAGCTATGTGGTGCAGGTCCTCCTGACTCCAGGGAAGGGTTTTTACCCTTCCCTGTAGTCAGGAGGACATGAATTCAAATCTGAATTCAGACACTTAATAATTGCCTAGCTGTGTGACATTGGGCAACCCCATTGCCTTAAATAAATAAAAATATTTTAAAAGAAGAAATAATATAGCAAAATTGGTCTGAAATCTTAGAAGTAGAGGATAAAATAAAAATTGAGGTAATTCATTGATCATCTCCTGAAAGAGATCCCAAAGAAAAACTTCCAGGAATATTATAGCCAAATTCCAAAAGCCCCAAGTCAAGGAAAAAATAGTGAAAGATGTAAGAAACTAACAATTCAACTACCATGGCTCTATAGTCAGGTTTACACAGAATCTGACAGTGTCAACATTAAGAGATCATACAGTTTGGAATATGAATTTCTGGAGATCTTGTTTTACAAACAAGAATCAACTACATCACAAGGCTGAACATCCTCTTTCAGGGGACAAATGGACTTTCAATGAGACAGGGGACTTTCAAACATTCCTACTGAAACAACGAGGGCTGAACAGAAACTTTGATCTCCAAGTACAGGACCCAGGTGAACCATAGGCAGGGTCGAAGAAAAAAGGAATAATTATGAGCAAATTAATGATGTTGGACTGTTTATATTCCTGCATGGGAAGACGCTACTGATAGCTCATATAAACTTTGTCATTTAGAAGGAGCATATAAAGACAAGACACAGGAGGGAACTGAATATAATGGTATTATACAGTAAAAAGATGGAGACAATGGGTGTTAAAGGAAAGTACTGGGAGGAAGAGAAAGGAGATGAATGAAGAAGGGGCTAAAATATTACATATAATAGTTGAGAAAAAGATTTTACATTGGAGTGGAATGGGGGAAGATAAGGGGGAATGAGTGAGCATTCATTCTCTCCAGAAGTGGCTCAGAGAGGAAATAACATACACATTTCATAGGGTCTAGAAATCTATCTTACCCTAGAGAAAAATGAGATGAAAAGGATGGGATAAGGATGAAGGGGAGGAGGGAAAGTGCAGATAGGTGATAGAAGAGAGGGAAGATCATAGGAGAGCATACTCAGCTACAACACATTTCTAAACAGGTATAGGATGAAAAGGAGAGAGAGAAAATAGAATAAATGAGAGTGGGGAGGAATGGAGTGGAGGGAAATAAAGCTAGTAATAGCAATTGCGGGAAAAATGTTTTGAAGCAACTTCTCTGGTTGACATATGATAAAGATGACAACTCCTCCCAGAAACAGGGCCATTGTATTCTGAACACAGACTGAAGTGCACTTCTTTTCTCTCTCACTATTCTTGAGGCTTCTCATCTTTCTGGGGTGGTGGTGGTGTTTTTGTCTACTCTCACAACAAAATTATTATGATAATGTAAAATAAGCAAACTAAAGATGCTTTAAAAAAGCTGCAAAAGAAGGCATATTAAGTAGCCTTACCAGACTTAAAACTACATTGTGAGGCCTCAGTCATCAAAACTGTCTGGTACTGGCTAAGAAATAGACTGGTGGATCAGTGAAATAGATTAGGTGCAAAAGAGACAACAGGTAATGATTATAGCAAACTTCTGCTTGATAAAAACTGCTGGGAAAACTGGAAGTTTTTGACAGAAATATGGCAGAAACAAATTAGATCTATATCTCACACTCTATGCCAAAATAATATCAAAATGTGAGCAGGATTTAGACATAAAAGATAATATTATTAGCAAATTAGGAGAACAAGGGATAGTTTACCTGTCAGATCTATGAAAAGAGGAGCAGATCATGATCACGGACGTGATAGAAAACACTATAAAACAACTGGATAATTTTGACATTACATTTAAACTTTTTTTACAGAAACAAATCAACTGTAACCAAGATCAAAAGAAATGTAGTAAATTGGGTTAACATCTTTGCAACCAGTGTTTTTGACAAAGGACTCATTTCTAAATTTCATAGAGACCTGAGTCAAATTTATTAAACAACAACAACAAAACAAACCAAGCCATTCCCCAATTGACAAATGGTCAAAGTTTATGCAAAGTAAATTTCAGTTAAGGAAATTAAAGGGATTGATATTCATATGAAAAAATTCTCCAAGTTATTATTTATTAGAGAAATACAAATTAAAGCATCTCTGAGATATCACCTCACACCTCTCAGATTGGCCAATGTGACCAGAAAGTATAATGAGCAATATTGGAGGGAATATGAGAAATCTGGGACACTAAGGCATTGTTCATGGACCTGGGAACTGATCCAACCTTTCTGAAGAGCAATCTGGAATTATATCAAAAGGGGAATAACAACGTGCATTCACTTTGATCCAGCAATACCACTACTGGATCTGAATCCTGAAAAGATTATGAAAAAGAATAAAACTATCACATCTCCAAAAATATCTAGAGCAGTTCTGTTGGTAGAGGCAAATAATTGGATATTTAAGGTATGTCAATCAATTGTGGAATGTCTGAACAATGTATGTGATTGAACACTATTATTCTATAAGAAAACATAAGGAAGGGTATTTCAAAGAAGCCAGGAACGACTTGCATGAATTGATACTGAGTGAGATAAGGAGAACCAGAAAAACATTTTACACACTAACAGCAACATGGGGTGATGATAAACCTAAATTGCTCACTCCATCAATGCAATTATCAGGGACAATTTCAGGGGATTTATGATAGTGAATATCATCTTATCCAAAGAAGGAACTGCGAAGTTTAAATGAATGCCAAAGATTAATATCTTCAAATTTTAAAAAGTTGTCTTATGTATTACATAATTTTGCTCTCTCTAATATTTTCTTTATTCCTTAAGGATATGCTTTTTACCCCCTCTCAACACATTCAATTTTGATCTATGCATATCATGAAAACAAATGTAAAGTCTATATCAAATTGCCTTGTGTTGGGGGGAGGGGGAGGGGGATATTGAAAATTCAAAACCTTGCATAAAATGATTGGTTGAAACTGCCATTATACTTATTTGGAAAACAAATAAAATATTTATATAATTCTAGGAAACTGAATAAAGAGAGTAAGGAGAACTTTTCTAACAGGTTATCTTCACAACTGTGTCTCTGATATATACTTTATTCTCTAATAACAGGAACCTCACAATTTTCAACACATAAGACCTGTTATCTTTACCATTGTTCCCAAGGTTCTCTTCCCCATTTCATAGTCTAGGTATTGGAAAAATCTTGTTCTTTTTATTCATAAAAGATAATTATTATAAATATTGAAAGGACATTGCTATAATTCATATTTGATTTTTACTAATACTATGTTCAATGATAATTATCATTTTATAAAACATTTATGCACCTTTTCTTAAGTGAAGCAGGGTATGTATGCAAAGTGGGAAAAGTGAGAATCAGCGAGGTTCAATAACTTGTTCTTGATCACATAATAGAAATAATACATAAATGTAATGCTAACTTTCAGTCAAGAGTTCACTTCACTATTCCATTCTGTTTACCAAAAGGAAAATGTTTAAAAGTTATGAAGTAGTTTTTTAATCAACAAATATGTTAAGTACTTTTCATGTAGCAGGAATTGTTCTAGGTACTTGTGATAAAAGAGAGGTTCTCAAAAGTTCCTATTCTCACATAGCTCATGCAAACAACTTGCAATTGAAGACTAAGAAAGATTTCCTGTGGAACATAAGACTTTAATTGAGACTTGAAGTAATCTGTGAGACAAAAATGAGGAGGAAGAGTTCCACAAATGGGAGACAGTCAGACTTGTGAAACTGATGTATTTTCATTGTACAAAAGGCAAATATGATTTAGGAATGGTTTTCAGATAGAGGATGAAGAAGGATAACACAAATTTCTCTTCCTTAAGATGGAACAAGGAAATATCATCAATGTGCCATAGAAGGCTATTACAGGCTTTTGTGCAATGAGAAAATCCTGCATAGAAGAGAATGAGACTTATTTTGTATTTGAGAAGTCATAATGCTAGATTCCTCCATGACAATAGGACTAAAATATTCTTTAAGATTATAATTATTGAATAGTTTGTTTCAAAAGGTATACATATGGAACAGAGAAAGAATAATATGGAATAAAAATGCCAAGGCAGCTCTACATTTGGAGGAGGCCTGGGAGATATACTGCTAGTAAGACAAACATATTCTGTATTCATTTCCACTGAATTTAGTGTTGGAAGGAACCACAAGGTAAATAGCTAAGTCTTCAGATTTTATAGCCACCTAGATAATCAGTATCATGTTAAGGGCTAACTCTTCTCTCTTGTAGTAACAGGAAGAAGAAGTCTGTCTCTAAGAAACCTGACTTTGTTTTTAGATCATCTGGCCCTTGGAAAAGCCACAGAAAACAAATTTGTGAATTTTTTTAAAATTTTGTCATTGTGTATATAAATAAAGACCTATATTATGTTAATATATTTAACCTAGATTTAAATAATGATTAAAGGAAATAAGATAGAAGCATATAAAATATGGAAAATGAAAAGGAACGGCTGAAATTATGAATAGCAGTTACTTTCAATATATGAATATTGGAACACTGGTCCTGGACTCAACTTTACTTTGCTGCTAAATAACTCATTTGTGACCCCCGTTTTTTGAGTCTACATGATGATTCTGTTTGTGTAAGGAGAACTGAGAAAAATCTCTACCTTTGGCAGCTGGGTGGTGCATTGAATAGAAGTTCATCTGATGACTGTGAGCATCACCCAGTCTTTAATGTTTGTATACTAAATAGTTCTATACCATGTTTAATTCTCTATATACCAACATATATTCCTTTTACTCTTTTTTTCTTATCCTATTAAAAACATCATAAAAATGGATCTAAGTTACCTACTTCACTATTCAGGAAAAAATAGGTGGCACGAAGATGGTGCCATGAAAGTGGTATACTCCCAGAGCTTTTCCCTATACAACTTTATTTTTTTATTTATTTTTGTAAGGCAATGGGTTAAAGTGACTTGCCCAAGATCATACAGCTAGGTAATAATTGAGTGTCTGAGGTGGATTTGATCTCAGGTTCCCTGACTCCAGGGCCAGTCATCTATCCACTACACCAAATAGCTGCCTCTCCTATATAACTTTAAATGAAGCCAGACATTAAGTTACAGATACCTGAGAAACAATCTTCAAAACCAGGAATTCTGATAAAGGTCTCATTTCTAATATATTTAGAGAACTGCATCAAATTTATAAGATCAGAAGTCATTCCCCAATTGATAAATGGTCAAAGGATATGAACAGACTGATTTCAAATGAAGAAATTCAAAGCATATTTAATCATATGGAAAAAATCAGTATTGATTAGAGAAATGCAAATTAAAAGAACAATGAGGTATAATCTTACACTTATGAGATTAAGAAAGGTGAGAAAAAGGGAAGATGATCAATGTTGAGAGAGGTTGTGTGAGGACTTGCTGATGCATTGGTGGTGGAGTGGTGAGCAGACCTAACTTTTCTGGAGAGCAATATGGAATTATGCCCAAAGAGCAATAAAATTGTAAATACCCTTGGAGTCAGCAATTTCAATTCTAGGTCTGTATCCAGAAGAAACTGTAAAAAATGGAATAAGTCCTACATATTCCAAAATATTCATAGCAGCTCTATTTGTAATGACAAAGAAGTGGATTTGGAGGGGAAGCCGACCAATTGGGGAATGGCTAAACAAATTATGGTACATGAATATTATGGAATGTTAATATTTTAAATTATTTAAAATATTAATATTTTAAAAGAAACCATTGAGCATATAGCTCAAACTCTAGAGAAGCATAGAATGGATTTATGGGATCTGATGCCGTGCAAAGGGAGTAGAACCAAGAGAACAATATACACAACAATAACATTATGAGATGAGCAACATTGATGAAGCAGCTTGTCTCAACAGTCCAGAGAGCTAGGATAACTGTATTAGACTGGCTATAGACTATATTATCCCCATCCAGAGGAAGAAAAACAAAGTAAGACAAGACACATAGAAAAAAAAAATCCTTCCGAATAGAATGAAACAGATAATAAAAATTAGCTCTTATGTATCTCTTTCCCTTGATCCTAATTCCTCATGCCAAAAATTACTAATTTATAAATAAGTTTAACAAAATATGTGTATAAAATGCTAACCTGACTGTCCCTTGCTGAGGGGAGGGGGGGTGGGAAGGGATGGTAGAGAGGGAAATTTTTAACTTGAAATTATGCATGTTCAAAAGGATGAAAATAAATAAATTTTAAAATAAAAAAGTTACAGATAGCACCAAAAATATTAAAATAAGTTTTCAACTGTAGACGTGATGGAGGATCTTCAGTGAATGTCTTTCTCTTCAAGGGGGAAGGGGAAATAAAGCCCAGCAAGTCAGGAGAGCAGAAAAGCCGGGAGAATGTTTCTAAACCCAGGGCATCCCAGGTCCCATAAGCTAGATAGCAGCCCAGGTCCTAGTAGCTAGAAAGCAGGCCAGCAGAGGGAGTCCAATCCCCAGATAAAGTCTGAACCCTGAGAACACTGGGACAACAGACAAGACTGAGTTGCAATCAAACTACTGCATAAACAAAGCCTGGACATAAAGGAGGAAACAAACCTCTACATAGAAATGTCTGGGCTGCATAGGCAGCATCTTGGTTAGCAATAAACTGGGGATCAGGTCCTAGTTCCAGCATAAACAGTTCAGGACTATACTCCCTATAATCCAGGAGCAGAGTTCAACAATCCAAATTAGTGAAATCAAGAAAAGAACACAAACATAGAAAGATACTTTTCAGATAGAAAGGATAAAATGCCATCTCAGAAGAAGAAGAGTGATGATAAATTACTTACATGGAAAGTCTCAAAGGAGGTTATGTATTGGACTCAAATCCAAAACCTCAACAAAAGAAAAAAACAAAATCAGGGGTAGGATCAAGTAGGTCATACTATGGTTAGAATACTGTATCTGGAATCAGAAAGAATTTAAATCTGACTTAAGGCACTTCATATTTGTACAACCATGGGTCAGTCACATAAAATATGTCTAACTCAGTTTCCTGAATTTCCTGATATAAAATCTACTTCACTTGTGGAATTGCTAGTAAGCACAGTGGATAGAGCACCAGGTTTGTAGTCAGCACAAAGATTTAAATCCAGTCTTAAGCACTTATTACTGTCTGACTGGGCAAATCACTTTACCCCAATTGTCCCTATTAACCCCAAACAAAAGTAAATAAATGTTTGCTCCCTTTCACTACCATTCCTCACTCTCCCCTATCCCAAATGTGGAGAATTATTTGTTTCAATTTTTAAATTAAATAATTTATCTTAAAACATGAGAAGCTAAGTGACTTGCCAAACATTGCTTAGTTCATTATGTGACATTGATCAGGCCTTATTGATTCTGATGTCAGCCCTCTATCTATTATTGCTTGCTACCTCTAATGGCTTATATTAGTCACTAACACTCTTCAGATTCCTCATCTATAAAATGAGAATTAAGGATTTTTGCATGATGTACTTTAAAGGATTGCCTTGAGGAATGAATAAAAAATTTCATGTAAGGCCTTGTAATTATGTTGATGTTGGTAATAATATCACTCTTGTCTATATCGCATATTGAGGCTTTCCTAACACTTATCTCAAATCACCTTGGTGAGTTAAAAATTGCAAGGAGCCCCATTTTACAGATGAGGAAATTCAGACTGAGAGAGAGAGAGAGAGAGAGAGAGAGAGAGAGAGAGAGAGAGAGAGAGAGAGAGAGAGAGGCTTGTTTAAAATCACAATCATCTAGATTTAGAAGCTAAGTTCCCTTCCAGCTATGTTTCCCTATTTCATCAATGCTCTTGAGTATTTTTTTTTTCAGATAAGTTCAAGAAATTGTGATAGATTTAAGAGTTTACAGGCTAGCGAAGCAAGCATTCCTAAGTATCTCTCAAGAATAAGTGTGTCCCATCTATGAATAACTTCAATTGATTTCAGCACTGCAAAAAGACACAAGCTCATTTGGGGTCCCAATGTCAAATGCTTTTTAAACTATTGCATTTTTCCATTTAGAAGATGTGCTATAATATCACATAATAAGTGGTGACAGAGAGGGATTATTAATTCCCTAAATCTTTTCATAAATAGTCATTTCTTAAAAAACTCACAGCTGTGAATTCTACTGAGTTGCCTCCATAGTTAGAATTGAGTTTTGAGCTTCATCTCCCTAACTGTGGACTATACAGAAACAGGTTTTTATGACCATCTTATAATTAGGAGTCATATCAAAGCTCATGTGTCACAGGGAGTAGTATTTGAGGGAAAAATAACAGATCCTGTAGAGCTTAATGGTTCCAAGTGCATCCATGCGTTTCCAATGAAAGGGATTGAAAAGAATGTTGTGTCAATCACAGAGTTGGCTGCAATGACATCAAAAAAAAAGAAAGGTGGTGAGCGCCAAGGTTTATTGTAAATACTCAGTTACTCAATATGGAACAACATTCTTAAAACTGATTACACCTGAGTACAATTCAAAGCACCCTGTAATTTGAGTAAGAAGTCTTTGAGTTGAACCTTGCTTCTCTTATCTATCAACCTGCTTGAAGTTGGGTCAATCACTTACACTTTTCAGAATCTCACTTGTCTCATTTGTAAAATGTACTTTGTAAAATATAAATTTGATGAAATTCACTATGGAAATATATCCTAACTATGGGAATTATATATGGAAGCATTACAACTAAAGAAGAAAGATCTTGTTATAAGAAGCATTCTTTCACATTCAAGAATCATATAGCATCAACAAATTACAAATGTTTAATAGATTTTAGTCCTGTTTCTACACACAAACATACTCATTCACACATTCTGTCTCACACACACACACACACACACATACACAAACATACATGAGATCAGTTTTATTATATATAGTCCTTGCCCTTAGACTTACATAGATTTTCAAAAAAATGTCACTGAACCAGGAAAGTGATACCTTCTTAACCTGAATATAATTGGCTTCTGACTCTTTCCTCTAAGTCTAAGAGAATATAGAGTTTGTTTTCAGATTAATTTCCAGGCAAGTTAATTATGACTATTTCATAATACCCAAGATTTTATTAGTGATTTTGGGTGAGTCTTGAAAGGAGGGAAAGTTGGTTCAAATCCCATATCTGCTACTAATTATTTGGATACCCTTGGCCAAAATATTTCAGTTCACTGGATTTTCTTTTCCACATCTAGATGAATGAGATAATTGTATTAACAGACTTCTCAAGTTTCTTTTGCCTCTAATTCAGTCTCTGACTTTGAAATGTTATTTGAAGTTTTCTTTATAAATCTAAAATTAGTAATAGTGAATTTCTCAATAGATTGAATACTCTAGATAGAGAATGTCAGTTATCTCTCCAAGCTCTTCTTATTTTTTTTTTGCGATTCAATCAATATTTATTAAATGAAAACCACATACTAGGCACCATACTAAGAGTTGGGAATATAATTAATAATAAAAAGAATAACCCTTGTTCTCAGATATCATACAATCTAAAAGGAGAAATACAAAATGAAAGAAGGCAAGAAAAGTGTGGGTGGAGCAGGGGATGGACCACAGTATGGGGTATCATTTTCAATCTATTTGAAAGCAGGCAGGGCAGCAAATGCAAGGTGAAGTTATCTGATAGTCCAGTTTCTATCCACCTTATTAGAAGGAATTTGAAGTAGAGAGAAGTGCTGTCAATCAAGATGATGAGTTTAAAAGTGATGAGCTTATCTTGGGAGAAACATCTTGCTCTATATAGTGGAAACCAGGCAGGTCAGCAAGTAGATTGTTTCTAAGAACCTTCTATTTGACATATGTCATGACCTAAAAATTTCTTAAACTACCTTCTATTAGAAACATCCCCCCCCCAAATAAAATGAAGTTCAAATTTCTCCATTGATTAGTGGTGTGACATAATTCATTTTACCTTCCAGTGTACAGGTAGACTCTGATTTGAAGAGAAGTTTCTAACCCGCATTGATAAAGGAAATTTATTTATAAAGGAATTTCCTAGAACCCTAAAGTCATTAATCTGGTAGCTATCCTCTATCTCTGTTTGCTCTTGCTAGTATTATTCTTTTAATTTCATTTGATCCTATGTCTTCTCCTTAGTGAAATATAAACTATTGCCTTGAGAAATAGATTTCACTCTCCAAGTTCACCCTTTACTCATAAACCTGAACTAACCCCCACAAAAATTCCAACATGAAATTGATTTTTAGCCACAAGTTCAAAGAATGAACCTTAGGGAAAATTGTGAAATTAAGGAAATATCATTTATTTACTATCTTTACTATCTTTACTCCCTGGTATTTCTGTAATCCTTCAGTTACCATTGGTTACCACATTTATGTCCTTTTCTATTTTTCTAAGGGCTAAAACTTTTCCTTGTCTAAATATGGGGTAATTACTTGGTACAATCAGAAAAGAGTTGATCTGGGAGTCAGATAGATCTGAATTTCAGTTGTAGCTTAGAAGCTTACTAACTTTGTGACACTAGACCAGTCATTTAGTCTCTAAACCTCAGATCCTCATTTGTGAAGCAGAGAGCATAATAGTCCCTACTTTATGTCTCATGAAGTTATGAGGATTTAATGAAATTATACAAAATATTGAGTGAAGAAATTTTCCAGCTAAAAACAACGTAAAAATATCAACAGGAAAATTCTGTTGTATTAGGGTGAGAGAGATGTATATGCAGTATAGGTTGCTCAAGCACAGATCAGACGCAAGTAAACCAGGAGCAGGTCTCCAGGAAACTGAAACTAGCATCAATGGTGGTTTCCAGATATTGAGCCCAAATAAGCCAATTACAAATGAGTTTGCAAGCAAAAATGCTCAGTCACACCTGGGTGAGAGTAGAGAACAGTCTAGTACAGTCCTAGTGCTAGTGAACAAGGACAAGGCTTTGGGAGTCACTGAATTATCAGTGGCAGTAGTAGCTTTCAGAACTCTGATGTTAAGGGAATTGAAAACTAGTCAGAAGGAGATAGTGCTAGTACTGATCCAGGACTATGTTGATTTTCGCTTTAATATATTTGGGTCAGAGTCCTGGTGGCAGTTCCAGGGCAAGGAGGAACATTTGAACATTCTAGCTTTGGCCCCCCCTGAAGCAGGGAACCTCCAGAGTAGTAAAGAGAAGTAGTGGTCCTTCATAGACAAGAGCACAGGACAGGAAAATAGCAACACCTCTGCTTAGATCATACCACCTTGGAAGAACCGAAAATTTATTGGTCCCTAGAAGCATCTCTGAAAATAGGTTAATAAAAACTCTGAAGTTTGTGATAGAGTGTCATACACCTTGGCAGAAAAGCCCCATTTTAAAAGAATTAAATTCAAATAATAGGTTGGAAAAATGAGGAAACAGAAAAAAATTGTTCTGGCCATAGAAGATTTCTGTGATGATAAGGAACATCAAAACATTCACTCAAAAGAAGAAAACAAACTCAAGCTCCCATGTGCATTGACTCTTTGGCCAGAGAAGATTCAGAAAATGAAGTCAGGAAGTTATAGGAAAAAAATTAGTAAGAAAATTGAGAGTTATGTAAGAAAATCATGAAAAATGTGTCAATAATTTGATTAAGGGAGCCAAAAATATTGAAGAAAATTTTGAAGAAAATAATACATAATACATAATACATAATACATAAAATATATAAAACACATAAAAAGACTAGATAATGGTAAGCAAACTGAAGAGAAGAATACCTTAAAAAGACAGGTAAAATTTCACTGAAGAAAATAATTCCTTAAAAATTGGAACTGAGTAAAAGGAAGGTAATGTCCATGAAAAATCAAGAAGAAATAAAACTAAACTGAAATAATTTTAAAAAAAATAGAAGACTGTGAAATATCTCTTTGGGGGAAAAATCAGCTGACCTGGAAAATAGATTCAGGAGAAATTATTTAAAAATTATTAAACTACCTGAAAGCCATAAATAAAAAGAAGATCCCAGAAATCATCTTTCAAGAAATTTTAAAGGGAAACTACTCTGATACTCTAAATTGGAGAGTAAAATAGAAATTAAAACAATTCACAGATCATCTAAAAGTAATAGCAAAATGAAAACACACAGAAATATTGTAGTCAAATTTTAGAGCACCTAGGTCATGGAGATAATATTGCTAACAGTTGGAAAGAAGCAAATTAAGTATTGTGGAATCAGGGTCATTATAACACAAGATTTAGCATCTTATATATTAAAGTAACTGAGGACATGGGATATAATATTCTGGAAGACAATAGAGAATTGCATTACAATAAAAATCAACTACCCAGCAAAATCGAGCATACTCTTGAAGGAGAAAGAAAAAGAACATTCAGCAAAATAGAGACCTTTTAAAATTTCCTAATGAAAAACTGGAGGTGGACAGAAAATTGCTACTTGGGAAGAGGACACAATTAACTCATAAGGACTTTCTTCATATATGTGCAGTAAGCCCTCATTTCTCAAACACAGAGGACTGAATCAATTTTTTAAAAGTGAGATCCATTCCCCAAATTATAAATGATCAAAAGATATCAATAGTTTTCAGATGAAGTAATCAAAGCTATTCTTAGCCATTTGGAAAAATGATTTAACTCACTATTGGTTGGAGAAATGCAAATTTAAACAACAGACATCTTACTTCATATCTGTTAGATCTGCTAATAGGATAAAAAAGGAAAATGACAAATATTAGTGGGAATGTGGAGAAAATAAGATATTAATGCATTCAACCACTCTGTGGAGCAATTGGATGCATGCCCAAAGGAGTACAAAACTAATATTTATAGGACCCTTTGTCCTAGCAATTACACTATCAAGTCTGTATTGCCAAAAAATATGATCAATAAAAATCATAGCAGCTCTTTTCTTGTGACAAGGAATTGGAAATCAATTGGGAATGACTGAACAAGTTTTGGTATATAATTCTGATTAAACACTATTTCACTTTAAGACATGATGCTCTTAAAAAAAAGCTGGGATGACTTAGAAGAGACAATAAGCAGTGAAATGTACTCTGTACAAAGTAACAGCAATATTATAAGATGATCAGCTGTGAATGATTTAGCTACTCTCAGGAACACAATGATACAAGACAACTCTGAAGCACTTAAGAAAAATGCTATTCATTCCCAGAGAAAGAACTGATGGTATCTGAATAAAGATTGAAGCATACTTTTTTCTTGCTTTTATGTTTACTGAAATTTTTGTCTATATTTTCTTTTGTAACATCGCTCTTATGATAATGTTTTGTATAATTTCATATGTATAGACTTCATTGTATTGTTTGCATTCTTAATGGTGCTGGTGGTGATGGAGAGAAAGGAAAGGAATTAATTTGGACCTCAAAGTTTTTTAAAATGCGTGCTGAGATTATTTTTGCATGCATCTGAATCATACAAAATATTAAAGAGTAAAAAAAGAAAAAAGAGCTCTTCTCAAATATTAAAATACCCTGTAAATGATAGCAATTATTTTTATCATTAGTAGTATTTATAGAAGAAAATAGAACTAATACTATCTAGTTCTCTCGTCAATCTGTGCTTACTAGTCAATAATAGAAAAAAGCATCTTTTCTCAAAACAATTTTTAACATTTATTTTTAAAATTTTTAAATTGAAATTCCCTTTCTTCCTATCTCCCCACTACCCCCACTATAATTAAAAGAGGAAACAATTCAGTAGAGGCTATACATTTATAATCATGTATAATATGCCCATAATAACCATATTATGATAGAAAATAGAGGCCAAAAATGTCCACAAGAAAAATTAACTGAAAACAATATGATTAATTTTGTCTCCAGACACCATCAGTTCTTTCTCTGGGGATGGATAGCTTTGAAATAATGATCTTGATAATTATTGTTAGAACACTAGAAGCAAAATTTAGCCTAATCTATCTTTCTAGGTAACGTACATGTTTTTGGAATATTTTATAACTGACATATCTATATCAATGTGTTTGTGTGTATACATATATATATATATATATATATATATATATATATATATATATATATATATATTTCTAAACTAAAAATCACTAAATGGTGGAAATATCCATGCAGGTAAGAGGAAAGAATGGCATCCAAACAATCTTAGTAGGGTGTATTTGCAGATGATGCCTAAGACTTTTGACTCTGCCACACATTAGCATTGGTAAGTGATACCTAGGTCTTCTAGCTCTTTTATAGTGAGATCTATACAGAATTATACAATCTCTTTGACTCAGAATCCATGGAATCAATTATATTGATTTCACTTGGTGCAGGTAGGTATATATTTGACTACTATTATATATAATGTAAAATTCTTAATTTGTTTTATCTGAGTTGTTTAGTATATATCAGTACATATCACTTTTCTGTTAAAAGTAGTAGAGAGAAGTAAATCATTCATTACTGAAAGGATGTTCTCTATAATTAGGATTTAATGAAAATCACACTCAAATGTTGGATGAACAGAAATTCCTTCAGTAATTGCTACATGGTCTAAGAAATCAAAGCAGATGTAAACATAGTAGCTAAAAGAAGCACTACTACACTCATAAGGTTTTTGTAACCTGCTATTTAAATCCCAGAACAATCTGACTTCAACCTACATTTTCAAACATTTCATAAAATTTCCTTATAATAATAATTCTACAATCCATTCAAACTGGGCTCATGGTTGTTTCTTTTACATGACATTCTTCCATTCATCTCTGCTGTATCCCATGCCTTAAGGGTACATATTTTATACTAAATCTTGCCTATAATAATCCTTATTTTCCTTCACAGCTCAGCTCAGTTATGATATCCTATGTAGAGCCTCAAAAGATTTTTCTGATTGTTAGTGCTTTGTCCTTCTCTAAACTGCTTTTATTTACTTAAATTGTTATAAATTGCATACAACAGCAGAATGTACTGTCCTTGAGGATAAGGCTATCTCATTATATTTCTATTTTTATCCTAGCAAAATATTTTGCACATGATTAGATAAGACAAATTATTATGTATATCATTGATTTTGACTATTCTGGCAGGCTAACTGAGATTCAGACATGTTACATCTCACCAGTTTCCCAGAGATTTCTAGTACCTTTAGGCACCCCACCCTTAAGGTAGGTAGAGAGGCTGTATCTCAACCATTGGAACAAGCTCCCACCACTTGAGTTCTTTCAATGTTAGGTTATCTTACATCCATTACTTTTTCATTGCATGACAGATAGATTAACTTTTATAAAGGAATATTTCCTTAATAGATATAGCATTTAAAACATAAAACCTTTCCAAAATATTCAAGGATATATCACCCTTATATATCCTTGCTTACTGAGGAAGAGGACAGTATTAGTTTTATTACTTAACTCACCATATATATATATATATATATATATATATATATATATATATATATATGTATATATGTAAATATATATATGTGTGTGTATATATATATATATACATATATGTGTGTATATATATATATATATATATATATGTCAATCCCATTAAATTACAAGTTTAAAAATCCCTTTACTTGCATCTTGATACCTTGATGTCACAGAATTCCTCTGGTGTATAGTAATCTTAGTGACAGATTCATCATGCTTTAATTTAGTCCTTGAACTCCACTTTTTCCACCTAGAACATCAATACAAAGGCAATAGGATCAAAATCTCTTCTGTTTAGGCCATAGGACCCTTCCTTTACTGTGCTTATTTAGTGGTGCCCATTCTGTTGGTAAATGAGGCATTCATTCCTGAACAGCAACAAAAAGAGAGAGTGATACTGTCCTAGTCAAATAATTTCAAATATGCAGCCAGGTGGAGAAGAGGACAGAGTACCTGTCCAAGAGACAGGAAGATTTATTTTCTTTAATTAAGAAATGGTCTCAGACATCAGCTATGTGATACTGGGTAAGTCAGTTAAGCCTATTTGCCTGAATTTTCTTATCTACAAAATAAACAGGAGAAAAAAAAAACAAGTAACTACAGTAGTTTTTCAAAGGAAACCCAAATTAGTGTCACAGCATCAGACATTATTGAACTCAACTAATTCAAGAAGGCAGCCAATATGAAAAGCTTTCTTCTCTGCTTATGATAGAGGAATGAAGAATGTCTCCCATATGGATGAGTGCCTTCATCCTTGATGATCTGGATATTCTTTAAAAATCTGTTAAATACATTAAATACTTTGTAACTAAACAACATAAGGAACAATTACCACATGCCTCACATGATGGAGAATGAGAGAAATGGAACAATTAACCTAGCATTAAAAACTATTCAAGACTGAATTGTTGTGTTTTCTTTTTTGTATTTTTTGTATAATAACTTCATATAGCTTATAAGAAAGAGAAACACAACTGCAGATATAGTGATTACTGATAAACCTTAGTCATTCCACATATCTTAATGTGAAGGTACATAAAGAAATGGCCATTAGTCTTTTTTTCCTTTTGTAAAAAAAAAATTATTTATTTATTTTCATCCATATGTACAAGTATATTTTAAGTGACAAAATTTCCTTTCACCCTCCCCCCCCAATCAGTGAACAGTCAGGTAAGCATTATACATACACATTTTTGTTAAACATATTTACAGATTATTTATTTTTGTTATGAGGAATTATGATTAAGGGAAAGAGATACATAAGAGATAATTTTTATAAAGTGTTCATCAGATTCTGAAGAGTTCTTTGTGTGTGTGTTGTTTTGTTTTCTTTTTCTTCTACTGAATGGGGATAACATTGTCAATAGCCAGTCTAATATTGTTTTCCTAACTCTCTAAACTGCTGAAAGTTGCTGCTGCTTCCATCAAGGTTGTTTATCACATAAAGTTCTTAATGTGTACATGTTCGCTTGGTAATGGACAATAGTCTTAAACCTCATTGGCTACCATATTGCTACTGTGCAAAGCTAATGGCCTCTATGCAGCAAAAGATCTGAGGTTAGGTTGATTCTAACTCCTGAGTGGTGTGACTTTAAATAAGGTACCTACATTCTCTGAATTACAGTTTTCTCATCTTTAAAATAAGAATAGTAGTACTTTATCATACTGATGCAATAGGTGTTTCTTACCTACCTCTTAAATGCCAAGAAATTTACTAGGCCCTGGGGGATAATTGGGGGCAGGAGTGGCATTAATCCCTACCATCAAGTAGATAATATTATACTGAGGAGGAAACATACATACAAAAAAGAAGCTGCAAAGTCATTTCAAGAACCAAAAGATGTTACCAACTAGAGGTATTATCATAGGTTTTTTTTTTTATTGAGAAAGTGCCTCTTAACCTGTGATAAAAAATTTCTGGAGTTTTTAACCAGTGAAACTAATTAAGGAATATATACCAAATTTAGGGGATAAACTCCCTAAAGGCATAGAGGTGAGAGAAGGCATAACATGTAAAGCAACTACTTTGTAAGCTGCAATGTGGTACAAAATGGGATATACATATCATTGTTATTATGTAATATTCATTGTAAGTCAATTAAACTGCATCATATAGTGAAAAAAATCTCAAAGATCAATGGAGCTTTATACATTTTGCAGGCAAAGAGATTGAAAACTAGATGTCTTAAACAGAACCACACAAACAGTAGTGTCGATGGAATTTAACAGGACCATTCTGAACCTCGGAATGGTACTCATAAATCCTGAGTAATGGTCTCACCTCTGTTGTGTCATAGAACCTTTTCTTAATGAATAACAATTTGTGTATAAAATTAGGAGTTAAGATGGGAGAATCTCTAATGGTTTGAAAATGCTAAGAAAATTGAAGTTATTTCCAGTCCTCCTTATTCTGTTTTAGTTTGTTTCTCAGAATAATTGTGATTTGTTCAGTTCCACAAATCATTTTGAATAAAAGAAAAATATTTAATACTAATAGCTCTATCATTTAAAATAATAATAAAATGAAAGTATTTTCTGTGCTACTTAAGGAATTTTTAAATACTTGGCACAAACTTAGAGAGCAAAGATAATTTTGAAAAGATTATTATTTTTACATTTTATTATAGTGATTTTTTTTCAAAATGCATATCCAAACTTTGATAGTGGTAACAGTGAAAAATGTCTTAAAACCAATACTAGGAATTTAATGAAGATACATGTAAATTTTTCTTTCTTTCTTAATACTTTATCATCATTATCTTTCCACTTAAAATCCACTTAAATCTGATGCTAGTAATATAAATTTTGCTAAATCACCTTCATTTCTTTGTCCTCTTGTTCCCCTTCAGATGAATACAGTAGCTGTATTTTTCTATTGAGGTTTCACATGAAAAGAATTTTGAGATGAAAAGAGAGCTCTTATAGTTCCATATTTTTTCTATCCTGAGAAGTTCTATAATTATTGAAGTAAAACTTAAAATTTATTTTAGTGAGAAACAATTATGATTTTTTGCCTTCCAGTAATATGTGATATGTGATCTAAATAAACTGAATTAGCATTGTCTTTAAAGATATTATATAACTTTGAAGTTTGGGATTACTTATATGAATAGAAACAAAAAATTGAAAAAGCAGGAAAGTGAAAGAAATTTTGTCTAAAACAATAGAAATTTTAGACCATATTGTGGTTATAAGAGGCATTTTAATTTCCCATCATCCATGCCAGGGGCAGTGTACACATAAAACAGTTATTCCTGGGAACAAGATATCAGGTATATTTCTTTGATGTCTGTATAAAATTGACATCGAAAGGTAATATAAAGTAAGGAATCTGGTGAGATTTTTTTTCTTAGTTTTTGCAAGGCAATGGGGTTAAGTGGCTTGCCCAAGGCCACACAGGTAGGTATTTATTAAGTGTCTGAGTTCAAATTTGAACTCAGGTACTCTTGACTCCAGGGTCTATTGTGCCACCTAGCCGCCCTAAGGTGAAATTTTTTTTTGAGGGAAAATTTTTTAAAAATGGTTTCTCAAAGATATGGGAGTGATTGGAAATGGGCAAACAAGCTGATGACTGCAGAAAAGGTAGAAAAATGAGAAAGTTTATTAATTCTTTAATAAAGAGGATTAATGGAAATTGAGAAAAGTGGGTGATGATATAGCTCCTTCAAGTAAGTATGGCATATTGGTAGGGTAGAGCATGATTTTATTACTTGATTTATCCTTGTTATTTTATATCTGTATGTCTTATGCTTTTCCTCGGAGTAGGAAAACAAAAACAAAACTAGTATCAGCATTGAAATACAAGCTAGAGGTAAAATATTACATGAATTATAATTGTATTTGCTTTCAATTCAACCTCAATAAATCCAGGAGTTTACTCAGATGATAACAAGGAATATAAATTTTTCTATTTTTTAAAGTATTTATTTGTAACCTAATTTTCTTTTTTTAAATTTTGAGTTCCAAAGTCTCTCTTTATATTGAGTACCCCACTGAGAAGGCAAATAAAACATAAATAATGCAAGTGAACTCAGGCAAAACACACTTCTATATTACTCTTATCAAACAAAAGTAGCAAGGCTAAAATTGCTCTTCATATTTTGAACATTTGTTTAAGGGTAGTTTTCCTTGAATATTTCTTGAAAAATGTTGCCTTGACTCTTCTAGATTATGGATTTCAGGTAGGTCAATAATTCTTAAATTACTTTTTTTTAGGGTTTTGCAAGGCAATGGGGGTAAGTGGCTTGCCCAAGGACACACAGCTAGGTAATTATTAAGTGTCTGAGGCTGGATTTGGTACTCCTGACTCCAGGGCTGGTACTCTATCTACTGCACCACCTAGCCACCCCTAAATTACTTCTTCTTTAACTATTTTCCAGGTGATTGATTTTTCTGAAGAGATACTTCTACATTTTCATACTTTCCATTTTGTTTTATTGTTTCTTGATGTCTCATGGAGTAATAAGCTTCTGGATATCCAATTCTAATTTTTTAGCAATTAGTTCCTTCAGTGAAATTTTTACTTATTTTTCCCTGTTAGGGCAATTCTGTTTTTTTAAGGTGTCATTTTCTTCTGTAATTTTGGGGTTTCTTTTACTAAGTTGTTAATTCTCTCATAATTTTCTTGCAGTATTCTAATTTTTCCCCACAATTTTCTTCTATCACTTATCTCTTTCTTTAACTCTTGTGAGAAATATTGTTGGGGTAAAGTTCAATTAGCATTTTTTTCTTAAAATCATCTCAGTTTTATTTCTTAGTTCAATTGTTTAATTAATTTCAATTTTATTAATATCTCCTTTTATTTTCAGAATTTCTAATTTAGTATTTAATTAGGATATTTAACTTGTTGTTTTTCTAGGTTTTTTTACTTGCATGCCTAGTTCATTGACCTCCTCTTTCTCTATTTTATTAATGAAAGTGTTTAGAATTTAAAATTTCCCTAATAACTGCTTTGACTGCAAAATGGTTTGGTATTTTGCCTCATTATCATCATTGTATTAAAGGAAATTATGTATAGTTTCTATGATTTGTTGTTTGATCTATTCTTTAAATTTAGGTTATTTAGTTTCCAATTAATTTTGGTCCATCTTAATATGGTCCTTTATTAATCATGAATTTTGTGCGTCCTTATCTGAAAAGGATGTATTTAATATTTCTGCCTTTCTACATTTCTTATGATTTTAATACCCTTGTACATAGTTGTACATAATTTATTTTTTGTGTAGATTCTATGTACCACAGGGAAATAATTATATACCTCTTAATCCATTAAATTTTCTCTTGAAATAATATTATAGCTTCTATCATATCTAACTTTTCTAAAATTCTATTCATTTCCTTAACTTCTTTTTTGTTTATTTTGTGGTATGATTTATCCAATTGTAAGAGAGAGTGATGTTGAGATTCCCAACTATTATAATTTTGCTATTTCTTTCCATATTTCATTTAACATCTGTGATAATTTGAATACATACCACTTGATTCATATATGGTTAGTATTGATATTGTTTCATTATCTATGGTAACTTATAGGGAACTGCAATTTTGTTCCTTATTCTTTTTAAAGAGATCAATTTTTGTTTTTGCTTTGACTGAGAGAAGTATTGCTACCCTTAATCTTTTTTTTTTCATTCAACTGAAACACAATATAATCTTCTCTAGTCCTTTACTTTCACTTTGTGTGTATCTCTTTATTTCTTATAAACAGTATATTATAGGATTCTAGTTTTTAGTCTTTGCTTATGGGAGAGCTCATCCCATTCACATTCACAGTTATGACGATTAACTTTGCATTACCCTCTATTAATTTTTCTTTTTTCACTTCTTTTACCCTATCTTTCTTGACTGGAGTTTTGTTTCTGACTGTCACCAGCTTCAATCTGCCCCCTTCTAAAGTTTCCCTCTCTTTTTCCCCCTTTCACAATCCTACTTTTTCACCCTACCATCTGTTAGTTCTTCCTTCCTTTCCTCCCTTTCCCCTCCTGATTTCCTTAAGGACAAGATTGTGTGTTATTTACTCTTTGAGTCAAATTTGATGAAAGCAAGATTCACACAATTCTTACCACAACCCCTTCTTTTCCTTTACTATCATAGTTTTTGTAACTCATCATTTGATGGAAATTACCCCATTCTGCCTACCCCTTCTTTCCATCCCTGTACCATCTCTTTTTAAATGACTTTATTTTTAGCTGGTGCCCATAATTTTTATCTACAATACTCCCTCTAATAGAGGGAATTCTTGAATTCTCCAGAGTTTTAAGTACCATTCTATCATGTATGTAAGTAATCAGTTTAATCTTGTTGAATAACATTCTTTTTCTTTTCTTGAGTCTCATGTTTCAGGGATCAAATTTTCTTTTCTATACTGGTCTTCCCATCAGGAAAATTTGAAAATTTTCATTAAACATTTCATTAAACATCTACCTTTTCCCTTTAAAGAGTATTCTCAATTTTGCTCTCTGGAATATCATGTTCCATGTGCTTTGATCCTTGAATATTGATGCTGCCAAATCATGCATAATGCTGGCTTTGACTCCTTGGCATTTGACTTGTTTCTTTCTGACTGCCTACAGTAATTTCCTCTTATACTGATAATTCTGGAATTTGGCTACTATATACCTTGTTATTTTAATTTTGTGATCCATTTCAGGAGGTGATCAGTGGATCCATTTAGTGATGTTTTCATTGTCTGGTTCTAGCATATAAGGGCAGTTTCCTTTGATGATTTCTTGAAAGATGTTGTCCAGACTCTTTTTTGATCATGGATTTCAGGATAATTAAGTCTTAAATTATCTCACCTAGATCAGTTCCTCTCCAATAAGATACTTTATATTTTCTTCTTTTTTTTTCATTTCTTAAAATTTTGACTAATTCTTGATGTCTCAAAGAATCATTACCTTCCACTTGTCCAGTTCTATATTTCAAGGAATTATTTCCTTTAGCCAGTTTTTGCATCTCCTTTTCTATTTGATCAATTCTATTTTTAAAGAATTGTTACTTTTTCTATTTGACAAATTTAATTTTTAATGGGTTTTTGCATGTGTTCAATTTTATTTTCAAAGAGTTCTTGTCTTTCTTCAATTTCCTAATTGTACTTTTAATTTTTATTTATTTTTAATTTTACACCCAACCACATGCAAAAAGGTTTCAATATTTATTTCAAAAACCTTGAGTTCCAAATTCTCTCCTTCCACCCTCTTCCCTTCACTGAGAACACAAGTATGTTAAAAATGTGTAACCATGAAATATAATACTACAATAGTTATGTTGTAAAATTAAACATATCCCCACCCCCAAAGAGAAAATCTTCAAAAAAAATAAAGTAAAAATATGCTTTATTTTGTATTCAGATACTCTCAGCTCTCTCTTTTTCGATAGATTGCAGTCTTTGTCATAGGTCCTTCAGAGTTCTCTTGAGTCACAATATTGTTGAGAGAGGATGAATCATTCATTACTGATCATCTTGCAAGATTGCTGTTAATTTGTATAAGGTTCATTTCCCATTGTTTTTTTATTAGCTGAGAGCATGCTGTTCATCATTTTCCTTAACAGAACAGCATTTTATCACAATCACCTACTACAATTTGTTGTCATTATCCAATGCTGGGCATCAGCTCAATCTCTAGCTCCCCACCACTATAAGAGAGATACTATAAATATCCCTATTCTTATAGATTCTTTTCTTCTCATTTTTCATTTCTTCAGATATATAGAACTAGTAATAACCAGAGTAGGTATGGTTTTATAGTCCTTTGGGCATACTTCCATATTGCTCTACAGAATTGTTGAATCATTTCACCACTCCTCTAACAGTGAATCAGTGTCTCAATTTTACTACATCGCTTTCAACATGTGTTATCCCTTCCTTCAGTTCTATTAGTCAATCCAATCTATTAGTTAATCCTAGCAATAGTTAGGTAGGACATTTAACTGTATATTTAAATAGATTACATTGATAACTTCATCTGGAAACAGTTCATATCTCTTTGGTCATTTATCAATTGAGAAATGTCTCATTTTTACAAATGTGACCCAGTTTTCTATGTTTGAGAAATGAGGTCTTTATTAGGAAAGCATTTCAATTATTTTTCTCACATTTATTATTACTAGCTGTATGTCCCTCCATCCAATTACTCCCACCCTCATTTAATCTGTTCTTTCTCTCCTTTCCTCCTGTCCTTCTTCAAAAGTGTTGCTCCAGCCTGCCCTCTCCAAAGATCTTTCCTCCTTTCTATCACCTACACCCCTTTGCCTTTACCTTGTCCCCTGTCCTCTTTCTCCCATCCCTTTATATTCCTATTTTTCTCTTGAACTCTACTACAAAGTTTTGTTTTGCCTCTTTAATGCAAAATAACTTTTCCCCTTCTACCTCTCTTTTCCCATTCTCTGAGTATACTCTTTTCTTCCCATTAGTTCCATCTTTTAAAAAATATATTATATCTTCAAATTCAACTCCTTCCTCTGACCTCTCTCTCTGCACATACACTCACACACACACACACACACACACACACACACACACAGACAAACAAAGTTATATTCCTTCTAACTGCCCTATTAAATGAGAAAGTTCATATGAGTTATCAGTGGAGGAATACAAGCAATTCAGCATCATTAAGTACCTCATCATTTGCCCTTCCTGACCACTCTTTCTTCTTAAAGATAAAATTTTCTATCCTGCTATGATCATTTTATCAGGAAAGTTTAAAAGTTTCCTTTCATTGAATGTCTATCTTTTCCCCAGAAAAGAGTATATTCAGTTTTCCTGGGTGGTTGATTCTCCATTGAAATTCACCTTCTTTTGCCATCCAGATTATTCTATTCCATGTCTTATGATCCCTTAGTATAGGAGCTGCTAAATCTTGTGCTCTCCTGACTATAAATCCACTATATTTGCATTGTTTCCTTCTGACTGCTGAAATATTTTGGCTATAATATTCTTGGTAGTTTTCATTTCGCAATCTTTTTCAGGATTCTTTCAATTTCTATTTTGCCCTCTGCTTCTAGATATTAGGGCAGTTTTCCTGGATTATTTCTTGAAAAATTATGTCTGTGCTCTTTTTTCAAGTAGTCTAATAATAGTTAAATTAGTATTCTTGGATCTGCTTTCCAATTTAGTTGTTTTTCTAATGAGATGATACATATTGTATTCTAGTTTTTCCATTCTTTTCATTTTGTTTTATTGTTTATAGGTTTCTCACAAATTATTTAGCTTCCATTAGTGCCCTTCTACATTTTAAGGAATTATTTTCTTCAGAGAGAATTTGATCTCCTTTTACATTTGCTCAAATCTGCTTTTTAAGACATTTGTCTCCTCATTTGTCTTGTCAACTGTTTTTTCTTTTTTACTCAAACTGGTTTTAAGATGTTGTTTTCTTCAGTATTTTCTTGTATTTCCTTCAGCATACTGCTTAATTGGTTTTCATGATTTCCCCTTATCACTCTCATTCCTCTTCCCATTCTTTCCTCTACCTTCTTTATTTGGTTTTCAAAATCTTTTTTATGCTCTTCCATAGCCTGAGACCAATTCATATTTTTCTTGGAGGCTATGGATATAGAAGTTTTGACCTTATTATCTTCGCAGTGTATATTTTGATCTTCCAAAGGGCCAAGGTATTTGACAATGGTCAATTTTTTCCCCTTTTGTTGTTTGCTCATTTTTCCAGCCTATGATTTGATTTTAACTCTTTGTTAAGTAAAACTCCGTTTCCAGGATGAAGACATATTCCCAAATTTTGAGGACTTTTGCAGTCTTTTTCAGGGTCCCAGCTCTGCTGCATATAGTAAATTCTATTATGCTTCTGCTCTTTTTCCTGAGACTGGAAACCCAAACTGCAACCTGGATCTGAATATGGGCAAAGCAACAGAGTTCTACCTCAGGGATAGCAAAGAGAAAATCACAACATCATCTTATAAGAAGTGCAACCTCCCCCAACTCTCTTACCATCTATGGGCTGAGCTCTCTTAAAGCAGGTGACAGGTGTCTCCCCAAGTCTGCTTCTGGTCCCCTGTGACCAGTTCTGCACTGAGGGTTTGTCCTGGCCTGGATGTGGCAGTTTTCTTACTAACTTTCCAAATTGTCCTTGGAAATCCCTGGTCTGAGAGGGTTGGAAGCAGCCCTATTGCCAAGAATCCAGGTGCCCCCAGGCATCTACGTGCCCTGTGTTCTGTTCCTGTATGGTTGAAGCTAGTCTGTTTCATTGACTTGGGCTGCGAAGGGAGCCCTTTCTAACCCTGATGCAAGAGACTGCTTCCTTGGCTAAACCATACTCCCTCCCTAATCTATTGGGTCAGATCTTTTATGAAGTTCTTCTCAGATTTCAAAATTTGAAAATGCTTCAATCTCATCTTTTGTGGATTCTGTCACTCCAGAATCCATTTAGCCACTTCATTAATATTGTTTCTAAGATAAGCATGGGAACGATTATTATCTCTTCCCAACACACACATAATCACACATGCACAAATACACAAACTATACACCACCCCCATACATACACTTACAACCTACACAAACATTCACACAAACACATTCAAACACACATGCATACACATTGCACACATACTTTGCCCCTTTAATTTTTATTATGTTTTCTTTTTCCCATCACATGTTATGAAAGTTTTATAGCATTCATCCACATGCATACATGTATTTTCAAGGTACATCATTTCCTTCCACCCTCCCTTCCCACCTCTTTCCCCTAAGTGGTGAACAATTAGGTAAATATTGTACATACTCATTTGTGTTAAAAATGTTTACAGATTAGTCATTTTGGGCATGAGGAATAAGGATTACGGGGAAAATACATGAGATGATTTAAAAAAATTGAACGCAGTATTCATCAGATTTTTTAAAATTGTTTTGCTTTGTTTTATTTTTCTTCCTCTGGATGGGGATGACATTGTCCATAATTGGTCACCTAGGGCTGTCCTAACTTTTTGAACTGCTGAGAGGAGCTGCATTCATCAAGGTCGATAGATCATCTCACAATGTTGTCCTTAATGTATACATTGTTCTCCTGGTTCTGCTTCCTTAACTCAGCAACAGATCAAGTAATTCCTTCCATACCTCTCTAGATCCTGACCATTCATGGTTTCTTATTAAACAATAGCATTTCATAACATTCATATACTATAACTTGTTTAGCCATTTCCCAATTGATGGATATACCTCTATTTTCAATTCTTTGCCACTACAAAAAGAGCTACTATGAAAATTTTGCAACATGTGGGACATCCTATTTTTTATGTTTTGTTCTAGATATAGTTTCTATCCCTTAAACTAATGTCTTTTGATTTGTGAAACAGTAGATTACTGTAGTCATTTATTGTAGTCTCTTTTGAACTTATCCTAATTAACTGATCCATTACATTCTTTCTTTCTTTTTTTTTGCAGGGTAATGGGTTTAAGTGACTCACCCAAGGTCAAACAGCTAGGCAGCTAGACACTTTACTAAGTGTCTGAGGCCAGATTTGAACTCAGGTCCTCCTGACTCCAGGGCCAGTGCTCTATCCACTGTGCCACCTAACTACCCTCCATTACAGTATTTATAAAGGAGTACCAGGTAGTTTTGATGTTGACAGCTTTATAGTATAGTTTTAGATCTGGTAGAGATAGGCCATCTTCCTTAACATTTGTTTGTCATCAGTTTCATTGATATTTTTGACCCTTCTTTGTTCCAAGTGAATTTTGTTTCTATTTCATCCTAGCTCAGTAAACTCATTATTTGGTAGTTTGATTGGTGTGACACTTCTTTGCCTCTTAAATTCCTTTGCCTCTTAAATTCCTTTGCCATATGACTGTTCATCCACTAAATGCAATATGGAACAAAGGTGGTTGGATTTTGCATCAAATGGCCCCATTTTAAATACTGGCTTTAATCATTTCTAACTATGAGGACTTTGATAAATCACTAAAATCCTCTAAATATCTTTTCCTTGATTCCAAAATAAGGTCTGGGACTCTATGAGTTTTAATTTTCTTTCCACCTTTAAATCTACACTTATAAGGAATTATTCCTTCAAAGGAAAAAAATATGTAGATTATTAAATTTGATTAAAATATACTTATTTTTCCAATGTGTTATCATTGTTATTAGACTTTGTTTAATGGGTAATATACTGAGCTTTATTTCAGAAAGAAGGTTGTTCAAATTTAATATCTGACATTTGTGAGTAATGTGACCATAACCAAGTTACCACCAATCTCAGCCTCAAAGATGAAGGGTTTGGACTAGGTAGTCTCTAATGTTCTTTCTAGTCTTAGCTATCAAATCCTATTTTGAATATGTACCTCCCTTCATTGCAGAGGTGAGGAGTATATAGTATATTTCATATTCCATATACCATAGCTGACATATTTGATAATTTTGCTGAATGATCTTTTCTTTCCCTTTGTTTTTAATATTTTATTGTGCATCATTGGGGAGTAGGGGAGTAGGAGATATATTTAAAAATATATATGATATAGCAGCAAAAAGCATGAATAATTTTATTAAAAATTAACCCCACTGTCATATATATTTTTATTTTTTATTAGGCTTCCTATTCTTTGAATTTTCATTTCTTCTTTCTTTACCTCCCCAACACTCTCTCTAAGGGGTCTAAATTTTGTTACTGCTTTATAGTTCATTTTTGTTTTTCTGTCAATACCTCCTCACTTTCTTTAAATTGTATTTACTGACTGTACTAATTATCCATTTTTACATCTTCTCTAGTTTTACTTGAATGCTTTCCTTTCATTCCCCTCTTGTTTTGTACTTATTACAACCTTTTGGTGAAAAAAAAAGTAAGATGGGCTTAGGTACAGTCACTCACTCTACCAAATCACTAGATAGTCTTAAAGAAATTAAATGTGGAAAGGGATCATACTGCATCTTTCATTTAGACAGGATAGAAGGACAGATTGCATATTGGTAATGCAAAATTTGAGGGAGGGAAGTTAAGACCTTTGAATGGTCTAAATTTTCAATGAAGAGAGAAACCAATTCCTCATTCATAGAGAAGGGGGGGTGTGCATCCAAATTACTTTTCAGGGGCTTTTTATAGCCTATTTCATTCTTTTACTAATGTCATTCTTCCATTCTCCCTTAATAATGTAATTCAGATTTCATTGTTCATACATATTAAGCTTGAGAAAGCATTTGGCAAAATGTTGAATTGACACTCTCGCCTTCTCTCCTTCTGTTACTGAATAAAATTACAAGAAAAATATAGTAGTGGGTGTGGGCATTTCTACCTTCAGCTATATCTCCCTGCTTAAGCAGTTCTGGTAACCTGTACCATTTTCCAACCTGTTCCTGAACTGAGATAGTCTCCTTTCCCCTGATTTAAAAGTATAAATTGTATAACTGTATAATGGTATAACTGCTGTTTTCCACAGGGTGAAAGTACATTTGTATGTGTTAACAAGTTCCCTTTTTAAATATCCCAGTGTATTTGATATGTTCATGAATGTGTTTCATGATAGTGTTTTGTTGAAAGTTTTGTTCTAGGATATAGATGGTAGACTTTAATTTCAACTACATTACTTACTAAGTAATCTTAAATACATAGGTGTAAAATAATAATGATGACCTCAAATTTGAAATTATTGTGTAAAAATTAAACAATACATATTAATTAAATTTGACCATTTCAAATGAAATAATATAGAAAATTTAAAGTGGTATTGATAGATAACATATTTATGTATCTTCACATAATTACTTATACATATAGACATGTTTGTTTACATATGTGCATATGCATGGTGTTATTTAATGTTGTCCTTTGCAGGCAAAGAAGACAATGACATGACATGCACTTTATGTTAACGAAAGTGAGGGGAATGTCATACAAAGACATCTTTCTCATTGCTTCTTCCAGAACTGTCTACTCCCTGTGACCTGTTGATATACAGGACTACTGATGATGATCTGGATTCAACGGAAGACCTTGACCATTTAGATTTGATCCCTCCCAAATGTGCTGCAGCATCCTAAGCAGAATAACAATATAATATTTTGTTGACAAATTGTGACTGTATGATAAAACTAACATATCTCTCATGGTTTAAATGGTGATAGTGCTGTTAAGAATGTTTCCATTAATCAAGAACAAAAGATGGAAATATGAAAACAGTCAGATACTGTCATAGTTCCAACAATAAACAATGTCAGCTAATGAAACCATGCCATTATTCCACATCCTGGCAGACAGTTTCTGGAAACCAAGCTCTTTGAGTCCTGGGGACAGTATGGTAGAAGAACTTAATAGCATAGACCATTGAGTGTAATATTGAAAAGTTGTCACCAAAACTCATTGTAGTAGCAATTTAATCCATTCTGGGACAGGTTAACTCCTAACTATAAAATTACTATATTGACAATTAGATCATCAGGTGGCAGATTTAGTTAACCCTACTGCAGAATGACTATCACCATATAAAGTATCATTTATGTTGTATATGATACATTTCATTCATTCTTATATTAGACAAGTCTTTTATGATTAATTACACTCATATTTAAAATTATAGGTCCCACAAATATGTATATATTATATATACATACATTCATACATGCACACATGCATACTTATTCCTTCTGCCTTTGATATCACTATAATGTTATATTTCTTGCTGTTCAGTAGTTTCAGTCAGATTTAGTTGTATCAGTCACCATCTGGGACTACTTTAGCAAAGATACTGGAGCATTTGTCCATTTTCTTCTCCAATCCATTTTACAGATATAGAAACTGATGTAAATGGGATTTAGTAACTTGCCCGGAGTCATAAAATTAATGTCTGAAGTAAGATTTGAACTCAGGAAGATGGGTATTCTTGACTGTAGGCCTGGAACTATATTTACTTTGCTAGCTAGTTAGAAATAGTGCCTTGTAATTATCAAATCATGCATATAAATACATATATATGTGTGTATATATATTGCATATATATGTAAATTTAATATAATATTTTTTGCTCATACTGATTGTTTTAAGCAGTTCATTCCTATTTTTATTATGCATTGTTAAATCTGACTTGTGATTTGCTTAGCATTGTGAACTTCCATTTAAGAAACTCCCTCTGCCAGTCAACATCAATGAGATTTGAATCCAGTTGTTCTTTGCCTGATCCTCTCTCATCTTCTACTACCTTTTATCCTTTACCAAAATATTATATAAAGATGCAATGATTTTTAAGACATAATTTCTTGAATTAATTTTATCTATAACACTACTTTGTAGGCTAATCACACATTTTTCCCAGGAGATAATTTTATTTATATTGTTAAAGTTTTTCATTTTTAATCCAGTTTTCATTTTTGTTTCAAAATTACCAGCTTAAATACATGTTATTTAGAATGAATGCTTTTGGCTATATTCCTAAAGTTCTTGGAAACATATTTGAGAGGAGAAAGATCACAGAATCTCAGAGTTGGAAGGATTTTCAGAGGTCATTGAGTTCAATTTGGAAACTGAATAAGAATACCCTAGAGACAGTTTATCAAAGAAATCCCCATTCGGCCTTTAGATGTTAGATGTTGCTTTCTTGTTTCTTCACTGTCAAAATTTGTACATTGCATCCTTTGGGTGGAATTGAAAATGCAGATAGGAGTACTTTTACATTTGCTTCATATTTTTTCAAAGGAGGGTAACATATCTGTATGTGGGGATTATTTTAATCCAATTTTGAACCTAAAACACTGAACATAAATTGGAATCATAGAGAATGGAATACTGATGATCTGTCCCTTTATTTTTATCTTAAAGTAAGAAAAAGAAAATTATGTGGCAAATTTTAATTAGTCCCTTGGAGTCAGGTGCATCTGAGCCTAAGAATTTTAGATATCTGTACATATCCATACATATGGACTCAAGCTATAATGTAACAAAAGCAGTTGGTCATAGCATAGCACAGGGACTGCTAGTGAATTCAAGTTCTATGCTTTTTAAAAAATATTTATTTATTTATGTTCATTGATACGTACATGATTATTTTCAAGTTAAAAAATTCTCTTCTACCCTTCACCTCTCAGCAGTGAATAGTCAGGTTGATATTATATATATATATATATATATATATATATATATATATATATATATAATATTTATATATATTATATACATATATGTGTGTGCATACATACATACAAACGTATATTTTGATAAACATGATTATAGATGAGTAATTTTTTGTATCAGATATTAGGATTAAGGGAAATAGATACATAAAAGGTAATTTTTATAAAGTGTTCATCTGATTCTGAAGGGTCAAGGGCTTTTTTTTGTGGGGGGGAGCTTTGTTTTGTTTTGTTTTTTTTCCTCTGGATAGGGATTATATAGTCCATAACCAGTGTAATATAGTTGTTCTAGCTCAATGGACTACTGAGAGGAGATGCTTCCATAAAGTTAGATGTTTCTGATATACACTGACTGTGTGACCTTGAGAATGTCAACTCTAGACAACTTTGTAAGACTACATTTTGAAGAGAATTTGACAACCTGCTTTGGTAATGGGAGGTTTGTTATTAGGGAGCCCTAATGAAATCTTATAAGTCACATGTCTGAACCCCAATGATATGCTTCAAAAGATTCACAGAAATAGAAAACAAATATGTGAACACTTGCACATATATGAAGAGGGACTTGTTGATGGGTTTTATTTCACAAAATAGTTATTACCCAATGCATTAGTTATTGGAAGAGATGCTTTGCATTGTATGATTATATGAATCTATAACTTGGTGATGGTATTTGATATAGAACTTGATTTGATGAAGTAGATCAAAAGCTCTAAAAAAATTGATGGTGTCTTGAGAAGCAAACAAGTTGATTGTTTGATTGAGTGGTTGGTTGAGTTTGGCAGTCAATATAGGATACACTGAAAAAAACTTTAGTAGGTCATTTTCGTTTTTATTTATTTTTTCAGTCTTTTCCATCTCTGTGCCTCCCTTGTATCAAGGTCATTGAGTTTCCTTGACAAAGAAAATGAAGAAGTTTACCATTTCCTTTTCCAGAAACAATCAGAGCTTAAGTAACTTGCCCAAGATCACACCCAAATTAGAAGGGTCTGAGTGTGGATAGGAATTTAGGTGTTCTGACTCCAATACCAGAACTCTATCTACTGTGCCACCTAACTGCTTCTCAGTAGGTTACTTGTCATTACTTTGAAGTTATATTTCATTAAAAATATTTTGCTTTGAATTTGTGTATGCTATCTCCCATGATCTGCTATAGAAATGCATTGTCTGAGTTTTGTAGTTATGGTCTTAAATAATTGCTAATACAAATAAGACTATGGTGGAGGAAAGTAGTGTGAGATCACCATATTATGAGAAAAGTAGATAACAGATGATATTTGATGTCTGCATAATATATATGCAGACATTAAATATCACACATATAACCATATCTTTATATCAATATCTGTCATTGATCTAAGAAGATATGCATGTATACAAATATATATATATATATATATAATATATGCACATTTGTATATGTTTATCTATCACATGACATATGTCTCATTCTGAATATTTTCCATCAACTCTATCTCTAAAGTGTGAAATCATTTTACAGAATGCCATTAAATATATAATATTGATTTAGTGCCTCAAAGAAATTGTCAGAAGAATCTTTTAGAATTATTAAATAACTTAAAATCAAAATTATTTCTATATATTTTATTACTTATGTTAGAATAGCAATGGTTATGTATAAAAACTTTATTGAATGGAATAATAATGAATGACAGTCTAAAATGTATTTTTCTATTAAATTAAACATTTTTAATACTTTTGAGTGTGAGAAGTAGAAGTATGTTATTTTAATAATTTCATATTTTATATATTTTATCTAATATTCCTTATATGCACTTATAATTAGTATACCTAGAGTATATGAATAGCAATGTGAACTAGGAAAGGTAAAAAAGTGTATTTCATATAAATAAATTACTTAGTTATGTATTATTTATGTTACATAAATTTAAACAATGTATAATACATGAGGAGAAATTTACTATATTTGGAGCAAAAAAATAACTGAACAGTCTCTCAGGACCCTTATTAATATTTCACTACTAGCATTATTCTCTTGTATAATTGATTTTGGAGAATATTTTGCATCTGTTTTCCTAAATCTAATGACTTTAGTTCAAAGATTTTAGAAAGTATGCATAGAGCTGACAGCACTGTGTATGGGGTGCTCTACAGCTGAATGCCAAAAGAAATGCTATAGACAAGATGGGGAAAATAAGAGAAAAAAATTCTCCAAGTGTATTTTAACGTTTGTATTTTTTACCTTGTCCTCATTCCAAAACGCATTAATGATAAGAAAATGTATAGTAATCCTATCATTTGTATATTGGCATTCATTTTTCAGTATCAAGACTCTATTGCATGTGAGGTTTAAATACTTAACTGACATTTTTAAAGAGGTCTTTCATTACAGTAAGCACAATAATTCTAAACACTTACAAGTGAAATTTCAATTTATACTACCAGTTCAATCTTCTCTCTGAAAAAAAAAAAACAGGTGAAATGTTACAATTTGAAGAAGGGGGGGAGTTTGAATTAATTCATATTTAAAATTAAAAACCTTTAGAATTGGTAATATTGGAATTTCTGATACCATGGCAAATATAACGGGAACTACCTAGGAGCAGTTGACCTCAATATTCTTGCTAAGAAGATACTTAAGCCAGAGTCATGTCCTTGAAGAATTCACACTCTAATTATTATTTAAAAAACGCCAAGAAAGAGAATAGAGATCCTTGACTCAGAGTTAGAAGAAACTTTATAGGTAGCCTCATCAAGTCTCCTATATGATGTCAAGTTTTTAAGTATCCACAGAAGACCTCAGAGAAAAGGAATCTTAGTACTTTCTAAGGTACTGCAAATTTTGAAAATGCTAATGTAGTCAGCAGCATTTCCATTTGAGAGTATTCCAATGGAGTGAGAGCTTTGACTAGGTGATCTCTAAAAAACCATTTCAATTCTTACCTTCTCTAAGTATATTCAAGTCAACAATGAATGTGTGTGATTATGTTTCTGTCACTGAAGTCTTAACTATAAAAACTTAACCTTTGATTTCAATAAACTGCTAAACTAGTCCTCACTTTGCTATTTGTTAACTATAAAAACGCAGACCCTTTCCTTTTACCTAGTCCCCAGTGTTTCTCATTTATAAAATTGGAAACAATATCAATGCTATCTCAAAAGTGAAAATAATATGTTAAGGAGTATTACCTAAATAAACTTAATCTCATTGATTTTGTCAGAATTGGGTATTCTTAGTGTAAGAACATTCTCTTCTTAATAAACATAGATAATGAGCTGAGTTAGCAGATAAATCTTAGTGACTTGACACACATGGAGGTAAATTACTTGCCCAGAAACACCCAGCTAAGAATCCCAGAAAATAATCGATATAGATATATTTTATTCATTGAATCATAGTAAGTTTTAATTAAATACATATGTTTTTGAAGCTCCATACTAAAAGTGTGATTGCATTTTCTCATTGAATGAATAAAAGTTGCTTTCCTAAATAATAGAGTTACTTTATAAGCTCCTTGAGGGCAAGAACTATATTTTTGTCCCCTTTTTTGTTCCACCTCTCAGCAAAGTACCCAACATATACTAGATGATTAATACATTTTATTTATGATTACTTATAACAAAGAGTTCTGTCTAACAGTCAGGAACCTTGGATCTTCAGCCTTATTCTTCTGCTAAATAGGTCTCCTTGGAAAAGTCAATTAATCACAATTGGTCTTATTTTTGTATATATATATATATATATATATATATATATATATATATATATATATGTATAGTCAATTTTTGGCATCATGAAAACTCCTGACAAACAGCATTAGATTTATTTAGTTATAGTTTTATTGACAGCTCCACTTTTAATATGTACTTAATGGGGTTAAAGCCTTTTTTAGCCAATTTAACTTACCCCATGATTCTTCAGAGGTAAAGTTTGCTTTGAATGTCATATCTGTAAGTTGTCAAAAAAGGAATGGGGAATAGATTGGGGGAGTAGGCCTATGTCTAACTCTTATTTGCATACCTGAACATGAAATCATCACAAGAGATAATCAAATATTCCTGAAAAAAAGTAATTTCTTTAGAGTAAGAAGTCCTTTATTTTATGCCAAAATCTTTATATTTATTGCCAAGAAAATTATTTAAACAGCATTATTCTTTTTCTTTATTGTATTTACCTCTCCAGATGATGATTTTTATTGTTGTTCTTGTTTTTGTGAGTATATGTAGTATTTTGTAAATGTAAAAATGATAAATAATATTTATTACAATTATTATTTATCATTTTTACATTTACAAAATACTACATATATTACATAAAATATTATTAAAATTACATAAAATATTATTAAAACATATATGTTCTAAAATAAAGTCCAAACTCTAATGATTTGACTAATGTTTTAATGTTCTAATTTTCTAACGTTGATTTGGAAACAATTCATTATTTTTCCATACTACCCTTGCCTCTGCCCAATCTATTGTGTCCTATGGTGAAATAATTGAGATTTAGCAAAAAATCCATAAAAGTCACGATGAATTGTTCTCTGACTTGTGGAAATATTGTTATTGTTTTGCAAGAACAGAATTTGATTTAACACCATGATATGTGCTTCAAAGCTCATATCTATACCTCAAGGATAAAGTTTTTGCACATGGAATCATGGAAATCAAGCATTTTAGCTTTTGTTTTCCTTAATATACCCCTGATGTAGTTTGGTGAAACCTAAAAACTCTTATGAGAAAAAACAATGTGGTGTGCATGGAAGAAAATACAAAAGATTACAATCTCTACAAACTATACAATAAATATTCATTAAAAAGAAAAAAAAACAAACTGAAAAATTAATGGACAGCAGATTAAGAAGTAGCTATTTTGGTGCGGCTAGGTGGTGCAGCGGATAAAGCACCAGTCCTGGAGTCAGGAGTACTTGGGTTCAAATCCAGTCTCAGACACTTAATAATTACCTAGCTGTGTGGCCTTGGGAAAATCACATAACCCCATTTGCCTTGCAAAAAAACCTAAAAAAAAGAAGTAGCTATTTCAATTTATGCAAAAATGTTATAATTTTCATTTGAAAAAATAAATTTTTCCTTCTAAATTAATCAAAACAAACTATGAAACAAGACAATTGATGCAGGGTTGTTTCTTGAATCCAAGATTTACTTCCCTTGAAATGAACCTTGAAAAAAGCTTGGAGTTTTATTTTTAATGATATTTTTCCCAGTTACATGTAAAGACAATTTTAGGATTCATTTGTTGTAGCATTTTGAGTTTCAAATTTTCTTCCTACCTCCCTTTCTATTATTTCTCCTGAAGGATTATGCTTAACTTTTCTGAGTAAGGGATACATGATTATAACTTTGTTCATTTATTTTCTGGAATATCATATTCCATGCCATCTGATCCTTTAACATTGAAGTTCCTAGATCATATGTAATCCTGACTATGGCTCCAAGATACTTGAATAGTTTCTTTTTGACTGCTTGCAATATTTATTCTCCTTTTCCTCGGAGTGAGTTCTACCAGTTTTCACTTTGTGATGCCTTTCAAAAGATGATCAGTAGATTATTTCACTTTCTACAATAACTTCTGGTTCCTACATATACATGCAATTTTTCTTGATAATCGCTTAATCTATTATGTCCCCACTCTTTTCTTTTTTGTTATGGATTTTATTCAATCCAATACTTTTAAAATTATCTCTCTTTCCTGAAGCTATTTCTCAGATCACTTGATTTTTCAATGAAATATTTCACATTTTATTTTTTTTTAATTTTATTTAATTTTGATTTATATTTGAAGTCTTGGATTTTCTGGGGTGCAAGCTATTTTTGATGTTTCAAGAAATTATCATTATTTCCACTTGACCAATCCTAATTTTTATCAGGTTATTTTCTCAGGAATTTCTTTTGTCACTCTCTTTTCCATTCGATCTCTTCCCCTCTTCAAGGAGTTGTTTTCTTCAGGAAATTATTTTTATATATTTTTCTGATTATTTCTTTCGGTGCTCTCTTTTCCAGGCTGTTGAATCTTACTTTTTGTATGATTCTCTTAGATCATTCTCATTTTGATTTTGCAATTTTTCTTCTACTTCATTATTTGATATTTAAAATCCTTTTTTGAGCTCTTGCAGTAATTTTTGAGTTTGAGATCAATTCACAATTTTATTTTTGTCCTTGAATAACATTGTTATTTTTTTTTTTTTTGAGTTTGGGTTTTAATCTTCCTTGTCAGAAGAGCAACTTTCTAAGGTCATATTCTTTTTTGTTGTTTTTATCTCTTTGGGGAGGTCCTTTTTAGCCCATTTTTCAGCCTGTTTTGTAATTTTAATGTTGAGTTCTGCTCTTGGGGTTGCAGATGTCACAATCACAAGATTCTTGCTCTCGGACCTGGTCACTCGCCTGCTGCAACGAAAGGGTTATGGAAAACTTAGCTTTTTGCCTGCTATAGAAGTGTTGTAGGGAGCCTGACAACTAGCCTGCTGCTTTGCTGGTTCTCTAGGGCTCTCAGTCATTTATACTAAGATACTCTCACTGGAGTACTGGTTTACAAGATACTGCTGATATCCCCCAATGCCACCTGCTCTGGACTGTGGCCAGGTTTTGTCCAAAAATAGTCTAGAAAATCATTTCATTCCATTTTATTCTACATCTTCAGAATTAGTTTTGAGGCATTATTTTATAGTTGTTTGGTGGTAACTTTTCAGAGTTAACATTCTAACATTACTCCACCATCTTGACTCTTCGAAATCCGAAAAAAACTTGGACTTTTAAGACTTCTGGATGAGGAGGGAATATACATACATATATATATACTAATGGCATGAAACAGAGTCTAGGCAAAATACAGGGATTGAAAAATGGAAATGGAAAAGGGAAATGAAAAATTGAAAATTGTGTTAGCTGAACAGTGAAAGGTCAATTGGAATGGAATGCAAAGTGCATGAAAGGAAGGAATATTCAATAAATCTAGAAAAGAGATTGGAATTGAATTTTTTAGATAAATATTTCATTGGTTTTCCAATTATATACAATAGTAGTTTGTACCAATCATTTTTTCTAGATTTTTAATTTTACTTATTTCCCCCTTCACTCTCTTTCTTCTCCCCTCCCCCCAAATAGAAGGCAATCTGATAGGCTTTGCATTTGGTTCCAGTATATGCATATACCAACATTGAATGTGATGAGAGGAAAAAAAAAACATATCTATTAGGAAGAAAGAGAATATTAGAGATAGCAAAATTATGTTATACTTAAGACAACTTTTTTAAAAACTAAAGATGATAAACTTTGGTCTTTGTTTAAACTCCCCAGTTCTTTCTCTGCATACAGATGGTATTCTCCATCATAGATGCCCTAAAATTGTGCCTGATTATTGCACCGATGGAGTGAGTAAGGTCTTCTAGGTTGATCATCACCCCATGTCATTGTCAGGTGTTCAGTGTTTTTCTGATTCTTCTCATCTCATTCAGTATAAATTCATGAAAACCTTTCCTGGCTTTTCTGAAATCCCATCCTCCTGATTTCTCAAGGAGCAATAGTTTTCCATCACATTCATTTACCACAATTTGTTCACCATTCCCCAATTGATGGACATCCCATTGATTTCTGATTCTTTGATACTACATATTGATATTTTTGTACATGTGCTGTTTTCCCATTTTTCATGATTTCTTCAGGATACACACCTAGTAGTGGTATTGTTGTACCAAAGAGTATGAACATTTTTATTGCCCATTGAGTATAATGCCAATTTTCGCTTCAGAAATGTTGGATCATTTCACAACTCCATCAACAATACATTATTATACCAGATACCACCCCCCCATCCCCTCCAACATTGACCATTATCTTTTTTTTTTTTTTTTAGTTTTTTCAAGGCTAATGGGTTTACGTGGTTTATCCAAGGCCACACAGATAGGTAATTATTAAGTGTCTGAGGCCGGATTTGGACTCAGGTACTCCTGACTCCAGGGACAGTGCTCTATCCATTGCACCATCTAACTGCCCTGACCATTATTTTTTCTAGTTATATTGACTGATCTGAGAGGTGAGAGCTGGTAACTCAGAGTTGCGTTTCTCTAACCAGTAATGCTTCAGAGCATGTTTTCATATGACTATAGTTAGCTTTGATTTCCTCAAATGAAAATTCATATCCTTTGATAATTTGTCAATTGGGAAATCTCTTTTTTTTTATAAATTTGATGCAGTAATCTATATATTTTAGAAATGAAACCTTTGTCAGAAATCCTAGTTGTCAAATTGTTTTCCTAATTTAAGACATTTCTTTTGATCTTGGTTAGAGTAGTTTTGTTCGTGCAAAAGCTTTTCAATTTAATTTATTCAAAATTATTCTTTTTTTATAATGCTCTCCATCTCTTCTTTAGTCATTAACTGCTCCCCTTTTCCATAGATTTGACAGGGAAACTATTGCTTGTTCCCCTAATTTGCTTATAATAATGTCTTCTCTATCTAAATCCTGCATCTATTATCTTGGCATAGGGTGTGAAATTTTCCTCTAATCCTACTTTCTGCTATTCTATTTTCCAGTTTTTATCAAAGATTGAATTCTTATCCCAGAAGCCGGACTCTTTAGGTATATCAATCAGCAGAATACTATAATCTCTTTTGTCTCTTTTGTACCTAATTTATTCTACTGATCCACCACTCTATTTCTTAGTCAATACCAGACAGTTTTGATGAACAATGCTTTATAATATAATTTTAGATCTGGTAATGTTAAGCCTGCTTCTTTTTTTCATTAAATTCCTTGATATTCTTTACTTCTTGTTTCTCTATATGAATTTGATTAATTTTTTTCTAGCTCACTAAATAATATTTTGGAAGTTTGATCGGTATGGCACTAAATAAGAAGTTTAATTTACATTGAATCTTCACTTTTTATTATATTAGCTCAACCTATCCATGAGCAATTGATATTTGCCCAGTTATTGAGATCTAATTTTATTTGTGTGGAAAATGTTTTACTGTTGCTTTCATAGAGCTTATGTGGGTTTGAATCCTGCAACATTGCCAAAGTTGATAATTGTTTTCAGTTGTTTATAGGTGATTTTTTATGGTTCTCTAAGTATACCATCTTGTCATCTGTAAAGAGTGAGAATTTCTTCCTTCTTGATTCTAATTCCTTCACTGGAACTGAAATGCAAAGCACTTCAAATTTTTAGGTGAAGATTGCAATCTTTCCAAGCATTTTCTTTCAGTTGGGATGCATGAAATTGTTAAATAAAACTATTTTGATAGCTCTATTTCAGTATAAATTGTTCCCCTTGTAATCCTATATATCTTGCCTTATGGATTAAAGTAAGCATTCTGATGAGGGGACCATCAGCTTCATCATATACTCAAAAGAATCCATTACCTGCAAATACACACATAATGAAAAATTTCTATCATAAGGGCATTAGAAAGACACTGAAGTATTGCGAGCAGGGAAATGAGATCATTAGACTTATATTTTAGGATATGTCATTAATTTAAGGGGGAAGTGCTATAGAATCCAGAATTCCAATTAAACTCATCTGAGACTTATACACATTCTTCCTATTTTATTATAAATGTCACAATCATATCCTTATAGTCAAAAATTATTTTTCTCTAAATATCTTGGGTTTAAGCATTATTTTAATGAATGGAATTGCTAGACCAGTAGATCAGAAAGTCCTATTGCAGAGAGAAACTGAAATTCCTATATATCTTGCTGTTAACTCTTTCTAAATTCAGGGTTGCAAATAGTTTTGAAGCAACCATAGACTGAAATTTGAAAAATCAATAAAAAGTAAAACTTGTTTTGCTATCAACATCATTTTCCATTAGTACAAGGTATACTTAGAAATCTCCTGGAGTTTGTTTTATAAATTTTATTCTTTAAAGTGTTTTAGCTGAATACTACCCTAAGTTGAAGTCATAGGTAAAGTGCCCTAGCCTTACCTGTAGATTGATTATTTCTGGATATTTTAGTATAGGAAATGGAAAAAGTTTGGTAGTCCTAGAAGTTTTAAAATAGAAAATACATTATATTGTATTTATATAAAAATGTAGCTGCCTTTTAATCTACAAAGTGAACCTCTTTATGCTGCCTGTATACCTTTGCACTTCTTATATCCAATGCCTAAGGCTCCCCCCTCCCTCCAAGTCTACCATAAATATTCTGCCAATCCTTCGAGGTCCATTTGAAACGTAATATCACTGAAACTCTCATGGATCCCCACTGATTGGAAGTGCCCTCTTTATTTTTTGATAACCTAATACTTTTTACTGTTCTTACATATTGTTTTCTAATTTACAACTGGAAGTAGGGAAAGAGAGGGAATGGGAAAGGGAATTAATCTCCATCTTTTCACTAGCAGATGAGAAATGAACAAGGTTTGAAAAAGAAGAGGGTCTACCAAGGGGAAAAAATCATACTTTTTAATTCAGAATGAAATATGATGTTATGTTTTCTTCTTATTACTGTTTCATTTTAGTTTGGATTATATCCACAGTTGTAAGAAGAAATTCCACAACTATTTTTCTCTATCTCTTTTTTTTAAGTATTTGCAATTTTATTATGAACTTTATCATCAAACTTTGATAGTCCCATGTATAAATGAGAGCAATAAAGAAGATTCTATAAGAATTATAATAAAACTCTGTGGCATGTCTGTTGTTCATTCAGAATTTCCTTCTTTTCTCTTCTGTATGTTTTTAAATCTTTTGCAAATGCTTTTTCATCACTTCTTTCTTTCCTTTTTTATTGTTTTTATTTTTTCTTTTATTCTTTCCTTCTGTCTCTCCTTCCTTCACACTTTCTTTTTTTTGAAGTCTGTAATGTGGTTATAACTATATCACCCCTATGCAGTCCTTACCTCTCCCTATAGATAGTACAAAAACATGCATGCATTTTATTTCTATTATTAATTACTCCCCATCCTATTGAATGAAAAGGAAATGAAAGAAAATCCTCAATAGCTACATATACCAAGTTGGATAAAACAGATTATCTTATTTTCAATGTCTAAAAATGAGAGACTTCTAACTTTCTGAGTTCATCACTTTTCTGGTAGTGAATGGTAGTATTCATTTTTATTCCTTTGGATTATCATATTTATCACTTCTACAGACTTTCAAAGTTGTTGTCTCTATGTTATTGTATAAATTGTTCTACTAGATTTGTTCATTATTCTGTAGTAGTTCATAGATTTTCCTCCAGGTTCCTCTGAAACTTTTCATTACATCATTCTTAGGACACAATAATTTCCCTTCCAGTTACATTCCCCAATTAATTTCCTTATTCCTGATAAGGAAACCATCCTCTCTCATTTCCTCCCTCCTATCTAGTATTCAATAATGGGTTCCTATTAAAAGTTCTATTATAAGTTTTTGGTAAATAGGAATAGCTTTCTCTTTCTTTTAGTTCTGTTATTTGGGATATAGTCCTGGTAATAATAGAGCTTAATCAAAGCCCTATTTATTTATTTATTTATCGATTGATTGATTGATTGATTTTCATTCATTATATTTATCTATTTATTAAACTTGAGCACATTGTTTATTTGGGGAAACTGAATTCTAGAAAAGCTAGACTAAACTATATTTCCTCCAACACAGCACTAATGTGTGTTCCTTGCCATCCTTCTAAAGTTTGAAATTTCCATTTCCAGCTGTTTTATTCTGCAATTTTCAGAGAAAGGTTTTTATTTTTTGTTTGCTTTTGTTTTTTGTGTCTTCAAGTTCTCAGTGCTTCCAAAGTGGTATGACTGTAGAAGTGTTGTCACTGCTCTCTCAATCTCAGCTCTTGTCTTTACTCCAGTGGGGTCACTGCCATGGGCTTGTGCTTTCCTCTACCTTGGAATAGAGATTCAGAATTGTATGTGGGCAAATCAATAGGGTCCTGCACCCAGTGTCAGCTCAAGGTCCCCTTTAATTTCTGTCTGACAAGTTCCCTGACACCCTTACAGTCTCTGGATTGAGGGTTGCTAAAGCTGTTGCTTCTGCTATTATTGCAGCTGCTTCTAAGGACCACTGTTAATGTAACTGCCATGTGCACTACAGACCAGTCCCCAACCCCTGTGTTACTTCTGTTGATTTCCTAAGTTATCTTTTACTGGAAAACAACTTTTGTTGGTTTTTATGATCCATATATTTATTTGAATTTTATTTTTTTTTCAGTTTGCTCAAACCATTTATTTGAGGAAGATTTTATTTATTTTGAATTTTACATTTTCCCCCATTATTGCTTCCGTCCCCCCACGCCCAACAGAAGGCAGTCTGTTAGTCTTTACATTGTTTCCATAGTATATATTGATTTAAATTGATTGTGATGGATGAGAGAGAAATCATATACTTAAGGAAGAAAAATAAAGAATAAGAGATAGCAAAATAAAATAACTTTTTTTTCGTAAATTGAAGGCAATAGTCTTTGGTATTTGTTCAAACTCCACAATTCTTTCTCTGGATACAAATGGTATTCTCCATTGCAGATAACCCAAAAATGTCCCTGATTTTTGCACAGATGGAATTAACCAGTCCATTAAGGTTTATCATCACCCCCATGTTGCTGTTAGGGTGTAAAATGATTTTCTGGTTCTGCTCATCTTCCTCAGCATCAATTCATGCAAATCCTTCCATGCTTCCATGAATTTCCTATTTGAATTTTATCTTAAGGATGTTTAGAGGGGATACTGGAGGGGATGTTTGGAAGAGAGGAGAGTTTGACTAGGTGCTACCTCTAAATTCACTATCTTGTCTCCAACCTTTCTTTCCCAGTTTACTCATCTATAAAATGGCCATAATCATAATCTACCTCCCAGGGCTATCCTGAGATTAATGACATGGCTATTGTGTAGTTCTTAGCACTTATGTACATCAATTTTCCTAATTACCATTCTTTATTTATGCAAGACAAATGGGCTTGCACTAGGCCATGCAAGAAATTATTAAGTGTCTGAGGCCAGATTTGAATTCAGGTACTCTTGACTCCAGGGCCAGTGATCTATGCATTGTGTCATCTGGCTACTCCAACTAGCTACCAATTCTTTTGAGCTTTTGAATTCTATCTCTTCTTTCAATTCTTTGAGATACTCTTGTAGTTTCTGTGTATAGGATTATATTTTCCCACAGAGTCTTTATCTCAACTTGTTTAAGTTCACTATCCTGCTACAATTAACCCCAAGCTATGTCTTAAATCATGATATACAGAGTTTCTATTGGTTTGGGCATCTTATCTATCTCAGTATCTCAGTTGAGAGACATATATTTAGCCCAATATTTCTCCAAATGAATGTTGTAGGCAGAACCTACCTGATCCTGAATATAATGGCCTACAATAGCCCCTTCTGTAAAGTGTGTTTGGAACTGCTATCATTTTTGGCGTGCACTCTAGCTGGATTTTGCTTATGATCTATGGGGGAAAGGGGCTACAATCACTAATGTAGCACTGGACCTTCTTAAGAAACATGGAAGCTTCTCTATTTTGATGGTTTCCACAGGCCCCTGGGCTTTTAGGAATGTTTGAACTGAGTTTGGTTGCTTCTAGTCTCATGCTGCTAGTCTTGAACTTCCCTGGACTTCCAGTGCTCTCCTTTCCATTCAATCTTTTTGTCAGTCTTTCTCTGTATCTCAGAAGAATCCCAAGGATGCTTTTGTAGATTCCTTTGATAAGTGCAAAACTAAGGGGTCAATTTTCTTAATTTTTTTTTACTCTTAAAATAATTGTTTGAATTTTTATTTCTAACCTCATTTGGAGTTCGTGGTAGCTATAGTTTCTTTATTCATACATTTATCTTTCCATCTCATTTTTTTTAAATAAACACCCACTCATGGAGATTTGAGGGATTCAATTCCTAGAGGTTTAATAGAATGGACATCCAGAAATAGCATTATTATAAAGTCCTAATGTAAGTAACATCCTGTGTCAACTTTTAAGGATGTTACTAAATTAATGAGTTTTATTTGTCACCTCCAAATCTGTGCCAATATTTCTTTAAAATAGTTGACTTTTTATTTGCTAGGGTTTGAAGCTTCCCTTCTCCCCTAAAATGACAAAATGTATATGCCTAATAATTTGAATTGATAGCAGGAAAGATATCAGTGTAAAATATGAAAGAAAAATGAATTAGATGGGAAATCTATTCTATAATGACTTAAAAGAATTGACTAATATTTTCCTCCTCAAGGAAAAATGCTAATTTGAGAAAACAATAAGTCTTCCAAATATACCTTAGATAATAATGGCATTTTCTTATGTTATTAACTCATCTTTTGAACTTTTCTGGGTTATATACAGTAATAATTCAAATTATTGTCATGTTTGGGGGTCTTGGGTGACTCCTTGACTGCTAACAATTAGATCTAGTCCAAACATTAATTTTGTGCTGCTCAAAGAGTCAATATTGGTAGATTATACCATGTAACCCTACTAGTCTGGAGTAGGACCATGGGATTAACCAAGAACTGTGATATGATACAAATCCCCAATAAATTATTACTGCTCCAATGTTATGATTTATTTGGCAGGTTAAATTGAACAATATTAATCTTATACTTTGATATTCTTTAGAAGAGTTTATCATATTTAAAGCCCATGCGTTCAGGTGCTAAAAGAAAGTAGATTCTTTTTATTTAGTCAATCACTTCATCACTTGAAGATATTGAAACTTTATTTAAACCATCTTTGTAATAGAGAAAGAGACAAAGGCAATGGAAAGAAATAGAAAGAAGAAAGGAAGAAGCTTTGTTTACCATAAACTACTAGGTTTCAAGGGATTCCACTGGGAGAGGAAAATAAGCATACATGCATTTCAGAAATAGAAGGGAATTATATCCACATTGAGGTAATCTTGAAAACCTATATGACATTTGATCTTTTTATGGAAATGTGAGTAGTCTTTTAATCAGTAGAAATGTGTAAGGATTAAGTAGCACTCCAGGGAATAGGTATACAAAGTAAGGAAGAACAGAGTGAAATACATAAATACATACAAATATAGATTTCTTCTATATCCATATATTCCAAATTCCATAAAATTCACAAATGAGTTGAAAGAGATAGGACCACTTGGATAGTTTTCATGAAATTATGTAGATTAGAAAACAATATGCATATATTTTTGGGTTTCCATGAAAATTTTGCAGCCTTGAAAAAAATTACACAGCATGTTACCCTCAGCAAAAGATAGAAAGTAAAGATGAAAGAGAATTTTTAACAAATGTTGATCCAGGTAGAATAATGGCAGCTTCGTTTATATACTGATGAAGATATACAAACCCACTGAATCAATACCTTTCACTGATGGTTGTTTGGTCAAAGATCACAGAATTTGCTCCTCCTTCACTCCCCTGGCATTTCATGATGTTTTGTCATGAGTATTAATACACATATGAAGGTCTGCAAAAATAGACATTATACAAATGACATGCCATGTTTAAACATGGTCCCTAATCTCCACTGTTCAAATTAAAATATCAAATAAACATAAAGTAAAAAGATAAAAGAGAAATGGTGAGGACACTCAAAAGCACTCAAAAAGTCCATGGTTTGGTCACCTTCCAGATATCTAGTGGTAATGATCTGTTAACAATATGTGGAAAGTATTTGGTATTGATAGTGATTATAAAAGCTCAATAATTTCCCATTTGTCAGAAGTTTGTTCCAAATTCCCAAAACATAGCTCACATAATATCTCACAGCAGTTAGAGTTAAAAGAGGAATTGCAAGGAGAAATAACTTACTTACTGGGCAAAGTAAGTTAACAAATGAGCTAATGTTAAAAGGGGAAAAGTAAACATTATAAAAGTTGTGAAAAAAATAAAATTTATTATGATTTATACTATGCAAAAGAGTTTCAAGTCAATTTATTTGGCAGAATTGATTGCTGCCCTCAGTTATTGCCTTAACATGTATAAAGTACCTTCTATTTTGAGGTCCAACACCAGGACAGAGTTCAGGATGCCTCGTCTTCCTGAATTTAAGTCTGGTCTCAGACACTTACTATTTGTATGACCCTGGGCAAGTAACTTATTTCTATTTGCCTCAGCTTCCTCATCTGAAAAATGAGCTGGAGGGGTGGATAAGTGGTCAGTGGATAGAACACGGGCCCTGGAGTCAAGAGCACCTGAGTTCAAATCTGGCCTCAGACAATTAATTAATAATTACCTAGCTTTGTGGACTTGGGCAAGTCACTTAATCCCATTTGCCTTCCAAAAACCTAAAAAAAATGAGTTGGAGAAAGAAATGGAAAACCACTCCATTATCATATTTCCAAAGAAACCATAAATGCGGTCATGAAAAGTCTAAAATGACCAAGCCACATAATACCTTGAGATAAATTTAATATGTAAAATTAAGGATTAAAATTTCATAGAAATTGCTCTTCCTAAAAATGCATAATCCAAGAAATACAAAATGGCATTTATTCAGAAAGTAACTTTAGAACTATAAAAAAGTTAGTAAATACACGGTGTCTTATAAAACAACATAGAGGATTAAAAAAAAAAGGTAGGATTAGGATTAGGTAGCAATTTCTCCTCAGAGCCTAAAGAGATCGGCACACACTTCTTAATTGACATTTGTTTAATTTAATGAAATGATCTGATACAATGGATTCAGAGGAGGTCTTCTTTAATTAAATTTTGAGTTGAGCAAAGGGTAATATAAGCTGGCAATGGGAGAGAGAAAGAACCTTCAATGTGTTTATGTGTTGTGTGTATTTGTATGTGTTTGAAAGAAAACCAAATAGAATATGATCCTCTTTACTTTTGTCATTAAATAGCTTAAATATATGAGATCTAAATGAACTATTAAAATTAGCAAATTAATTTTCATATGCTGTTTAAAAATGAAATGGAGGTTGAAATAGATATACATATTGAAATTGAAGCTTTTAAGAAATGATGAAGAAATTAATATATTATTTGTGAAGCAAAAAAAATACAACAGTAGAAATTGGTTAGATTTTTGATCTTTTATTTTTCTTATAGGTGACTTAAATACCCAAAAGGCTGGAAAATGTATATGGAATTGCAAACTTACATTCACTCTTTTTCCTTGAACTCATGGCTCTTAATGTTTTAGTTTGTCCTTTAAAATTTAAGAAAATTAAATTTAAAATTAAGAAAAATATATGCTTAAAGTCTAGTCTCTGTTCCCATATTTTAGTCTTTATATTTTCTTGTTTTCTTATGTTTTCCTGTTGTGCCTAAATATACTAGTGAGCTAAGAAAGACTGGTCAAGTCATAACCCAAGATTTCAATTTAAGTCTATAAAATGGCACTAACAGTATTCACAGTGCTTTACAGTATTAATTGAAAAATTGAAAATGTGTATATGAGTATATTATATAGCATACTAGCAAATATTTTTATCTCATCATTTAATTTATTTTTCCAAATAAGTGCTAATAGTTTTCAACAATCACTTTTGTAATGTTTGGGGTTTCATATTTTTCTTCCTCCCTCCCTTCCCTCTCCCCTCCATCTGATAGAAAGCAATCTAATATAGGTTATACAGGGAATAGCTGTGTTAAACATAAATTCCTATTAATCATGTTGAGAAAGAAGAATCAAATCAAAAAGGGAAAAACACAGAGGAAAAAACAAAATATATAAAAGGAATTTTAAATCTTGAAAAGTTAAGTTTTGATTTGCATTTAGATTCCATAGTTCCTTCTCTGGATGTGGATTGTATATTCTACCATAATCTCTTTAGATTTCTCTTTGATGATTGTGCTTCTGAGAGCAAGTGCATTATAAAGTTGATCATTACACAATGTTGCTTTTTGTGTGTACAATGGTCTTCCAGTTCTGCTAATTTCACTCAGTTTTAGTTCATATAAGTTTTTCCATGTTTTCCTGAAATCCAGTCCCTCTTGATTTTTTAAAATTTTATTTTATATTTCCAATTATATGAAAAGATAGTTTTCACCATGTATCCATTTGGAAGTTTATGAGTTTCAATTTTTTATCACCCCTCAATCCCCCCTCCCCGTGGTAGCAGACAATATGTTAAAAGTTGTTTATGTATTCTTGTGTTTAACATATTTCCCTCTTAGTCATGTTATAAAAGGGAAGATAGAACTAAGGGGGGGGGGAGTCAAGAGAAAGAAAGAAAATAAACATCCCAGTCATATTTACTGCTATGATTACTTACTCTTATTTCCCTTCATACTACCTTCCCCTATTTATAGTTTCCTCTTTCATTTTCCCTTATCTCTCCTCATCAGTGTTTTATCATTTCTCTCAATCAACTTATTTTCTATCAGCTCTTTTCATTTTTCTTTCCACTTTCCCCCTTTTACTTTGCTTTTTACTTTTACTTTTATTTTTGCCCTCCCTGATAAAAAGCAATTCTTAAGAAGGAATATTTTTCCCCTCCTCCTTCCATTTTTCTAGAGGGTAAGATACATTTTTAAACCCAGTTGGGAATATGTTATTTCCCCTTTGGGTCAAATATGTTGAGAGGAAAATTTTCTTAGGACTCACACTCTCCTTTCTTTTGTCCTACTTTAATAGGTCTTTGTGCTCTTCTTGTGATATTATTTATCCTCATTAACCTCACATTCTCCTAGAATAATACTTATTTTCTCATCTTGACTGTTTTATACCTGTCTTATATCAATATCAAGATATACTCCATTTATCTGTCCTGACAGAAATACAGTTCTCAAAAACTGATTCATTGATGGATTTATAGGCAACAAATTCTCATAGTCACTTCATATCCACAGATTTTGTCCAAGTATATACTCCCCTCAACTGTTCCATTAGAAATACAATTTTCAAGAGTCATAAAATCATCAAATTATAATCAATCTATTCATATCCTCTTTCCAAGATTCATCTATTTAAATACAATCCTCCTGAATTGAGGTATTCCGCAAAGCAAAATTACTCAAGAACTAAAAGTTTGATCACATCACAGTCAATTTATACTTAAACCCTTAGTTTAAATATGTTCCTTTCAATTGTCCTAAGAGAAATACAGTTCTCAAGAGTTATTTAACATTCTCCCCCTTCCGTTTGCCTTTTTGTGTATCTTGAATCTTATATTTGAAGATAAAATTTTCTGAGGTCTTTTAATCAGGTAAGTTTGAATGTCCTGTTTTTTTTTTTTGTTTTTCTGGAAAACTATTTCTTCCTCTGTAATAATATGTGGAATTTTGCAGAGTAGCTGATTGGTGGTTGTAATACAAGCTTCATTGTCGTCCAGAATATAATAATCCAAGCCCTCTGATCCTCTAAATTTGAAGTTGATAAGTCCCGTGTAATCCTAGCTATTGTTCCCTGGCATTTAAATTATTTATTTTATACTGTTTGAATTACTTTTCTCCTTTAGCTACAAATTCATTCTGAAATTTGACTAATATTCCTTGGAGTTTTTATTATGGGATCTCTTTCTGAGGGTGATCAATGTATACTTTTTTAATTGTTTTTTTGAATTTTACATTTTCCCCCCAATCTTGCTTTCCTCCTTCCTCCCCTCCCCACAAAAGGCAGTCAGATAGTCTTTACATTCCTTCCATGCTATACATTGATCAAAATTGAACATGTTGAGAGTGAAATCATATCTTTAAGGAAATTATATATTTATGGATATATTAAAGATAGCAAAATTACATAAAATATCTTTTTTTAATTGAAATTAAAGGTAATAGTCTCTGATATTTGTTTAAATTCCACAATTATTTCTTTGGATATAGATGGTATTCTGCATCACAGATATTCTAAACTTGTCCTTGATTGTTGCACTGTTGAAATGAGCAAGTCCATCAGGGTTGATTATCACCCCTTGTTATTATAGGGTACAATGTTCTTCTGGTTCTTCTCATCTCACTAAGCATCAGTTCATGCAAATCCTTCCAGACTTCCCTCAATTCCCATCCCTCCTGGGTTTTAATAGAACAATAGTGCTCCATAGCATACATATACCACAATTTGTTCAGTCTTTCCCCAATTGATGGATGCTCATTGAATTTACAATTGTTTGCCATCACAAACAGGGCTGCTATGAATATTTTTGTACAAGTGATATCTTTACCCTTATTCATGATATCTTCAGGGTATAGACCCATTAGTGGTATTGATGGAGTAATGCAGTATGCACATTTTTATTACCCTTTGGTCATAATTCCAAATTGCTCTTCAGAAAAGCTTGATGAGTTCGCAGCTCTATCAACAATGCATTAGTGTCACAGATTTCCCGCATCCCTTCCAACATTGATCTTTGTGCTTTCTGGTCACAAAGGCCTGCCTGAGAGGGGTGAGGAGGTACCTCAGAAATCCTGTAACTTGCATTTCTCTAATAAGTAATGATTTAGAGCAGTTTTTCATGTGATTATGGATTGCTTTGATTTCTTCATCTTTAAATTGTCTATACATATCCTTTGACCAATTGCCAATTGCAGAATGGCTTGATTTTTTTCCCTAATAAATTTGACTCAGTTCTCTATATATATTTTAGAAATGAGTCTTTTGTCAAAAAATCTAGTTGCAAAAATTGTTTCCCAAATTACTACATTTCTTTTGATCTTGGTTAAAGTGGTTTTGTCTGTGCAATAGTTTTTGAATTTAATTTAATAAAAATTACATAGTTTGTTTTTAATGATGTTCTCCATCTCTTCCTTGGTCATAAAATGGTTCCCCTTTCTAGAGATCTGATAGATAAACTATTCCTTGATCTCTTAGTTTGCTTATAAAATTGTCTTTTATGCCTAAATCCTGTATCCATTTTAATCTTATCTTGGTATAAAGTGTGAGGTGTTGGTCTAATCCAAGTTTCTGCCATAGTAACTTCCAATTTTCCCAACAGCTTTTAACAAAGAGAGAGTATTTATCCCAACAGCTCAACTCTTTGGGTTTATCAGACAGTAGATTACTATGATCATTTTCTGCTATCTCTTTTATACCTAGTCTATTCCACTGATCTACCACTCGATTTCTTAGCCAATACCATACAGTGATGACTGATGCTTTATAATATAATTTTAGATCTGGTAGATTTTTTGCACTTTTTTCATAAAATCCCTGAAAATTCTTGACTTTTTATTTCTCCATATGAATTTACTTACAGTTTTTTTTTCTAATTCATTAATGCAACTTTTTTGAAATTTTGATTGGTAGGGCATTAATAAGTAGTACAATTTTGGTAAAATTGTCATTTTTGTTATATTAGTTTGGTCTCTTCTTGAGCAGCTGATATGTGCACAGTTTTTTAAATTTGATTTCATTTGTGAGAGAACTGTTTTGTAGTTGTTTTGATAGAATTTCTGAATTTGCCTTAGCAGATAGACTCCCAAGTATTTTATATTGTCTGAAATTACTATGAATGAGATTTATCTTTCTAGCTCCTGCTGCTTCATCTTGATAGTAATATCAATGAATTCTTTCAGGGACTGCTAAATCTTCTTGTTCTAGGATATCGTCCAGGCCCTGTATCTGTTTGTAGATTTCATTTAGACCAATGATTCACAAATTATCTCTTCTGTATCCATTTTCTATGTTGATCATTTTTCCTAAGAATTACTTTTCATTTTCTTCTACTTTTTTGAGTCTTTTGATTTTGCGTGATAAAATCTTGGTGTCTTACAGTGTCATTCCTTTCCATTTGTTCAATTCTAGTTTTTAAGGTTTTATTTACTTTATCAATCTTCCCTGCTCCCTCCTATATGTCACATTCTATAATGTTTACATATATCTCCAATTTATACATAAGAGTAACATCATATAAATAAATCATTTTCCTAAAAAATCTAATAATCTAGTTCTATAACAGTTTATTCCTTTATGAATCTAGTCACCCTGTGAAAACCAAAATGAAAGTTATTCTTTCATGACTTGGTCTTGATGACTCTTTCTAATCACTACTTCACTTTCAATGTCCCCTAATATTCCCAAGAATTGAAGTCAAGCTCATGGTCTACTTCAGCATATTCTCTTTTCTTCACTTTAAAAAAAATTATGATATCATTTTCCCTTCTCCAATTTCATTGTACTTCTCACATTTTCCATGGTCTTTCAGATATTACCAACAAAGGTGACAATCATAGGTGCCTAGTTTTACTTTATTTTCTTCAGGTAATTCTATTTTCCAGCTGATAAATTTTCCTTTTTCCAATTTAAATATTTTAAAAATTTGTTTGTTTTTTTTAAAATATGAGGGGAGTTTTCACCAATCTTTTTTAGTAAGAGTTTGAGTTTTACCTTTTGCCTCCTCACTTCCCTGTCTTCCCCCCTCCCCTGACAGAAAGCAATCAAATATGGATTCAACATGTATTATTATGCTAACAGATCCATATTAATCATGTTGTGAAAGAAGAATCAAATTCAAGTTTAAAAATATTAGAGTAAACCAAAGGACATAATACATGAGACAGCTTTTGAAAATTGAAGATAGTAAGGTCTGCATTTAAACTCTCTGAATGTGGATGGTATTTTCCATAACAAGTCTTTTCAAATGACTTTGATTATTATATTGCTGAAATGAAGAAGTCCATCATAGTTGATAATAATGCAGTGTTGTAGTTAGTGTGCTTAATGTTTTCTGTTCCTGTTCATTTTACCCAACATCAATTCATGCAAGTCTTTTCCGGCTTTTCTGAAGGCTTGATCCTTAAGATTTCATATGGAAAAATATTGTTCCATCACATTTATATACCATAATGTGTTCAGGAATTTCTCAATTTATGGGCATCCCCTCAATGTCCAATTCTTTGCCACCAGAAGAAGAACTGCTATGAATATTTTCATGCATTATAGATCTAGTAGTGGTATTGCTATATCAAAGACTATGAATACTTTTTTTCCCCTTTGAGATAAATCCAAATTGTTCTCCAGAAAAACTGGATTGACAACTCCATCAATAATACATTAGTATCCCAGTTTTCTCACATTCCTCTATGACATTGAGCATTTCCCTTTCTAGTCAAATTCATCAATATGATAGGAATGAGATGGTATGTAAGATTTGTTTTGAATTTTACTTTTAAAAATATTGTTTTCTTCGGCTAATTTTTTATTTTTTCCCCTACATGACTTTCATTATTTTTATCCATTTTTCTTCTTCCTCTCTTCTTTGATCTTCAAAATCCTTTTTGATCTATTTCAAGAGAGCTTTTTGGAACTGAAATCAGTTCATCAATATCTTTGAAGTGTCACATGTGGGAATTTTGTCACCACTTTCCTCATTCTTAAAATTTTATTTATCGAAGGCAATGAGGTTATGTGACTTGCCCATGGTCACACAACCAGGTAATTATTAAATGTCTGAGGCTGAATTTGAACTCAGGACCTCCTGGTCCAGGGCCACTACTCTATCCACTGCACCACCTAGCTGCCCCTGCTTTCCTCTTTTGGAATGGTGTTCATATCACTCTTAACAGAATAGGAGATGTCAATAATTAACGTTTTATTTTGTTTTGCTTTGTTTTTCACATCATTTTGTCAGTTGATCTCTATTCTTGTGCTATAGGGTGTACAATCCTAAGGTTTTCTTTTTTTGTTTTTGTTTTGTTTGTTTGTTTGTTTGTTTTCCTGGGCACCAAGGTTCCAATCCCTGGCTTTCTACTCTGACATGCTTGGTGTTCCTTGGTTTGCTTCCTGCAGCAGGATAGTCCAACAACTTACCAGCTTTCCAGGGCTCAGAACTGTCCTCCCTGAGCTGGAGTTGAACCCCTTAATGTTTTCAGAACTGTGCTGGAACCTTAGATGCACTTTGCCAAAAACTTCTCAGTGACCTCTCAGATTTTGTGCCCCCTTTTACTCAAGGGTCAGTCTGCTCCCAAACGTTCTTCCAAATAACTAGCTGAAAAGTTCTTTCTCTGTATTTTTGGTTGGATTCTGTCACTTTAGGTCTTGTTTAGAGGTTTCATTCACATTTGTTTCAGGAAAAGTTCCAGGATCTTCCAGAGTTTTGCCACCATTTCACCTCTGCCCCAGAAATCAGTACTCCCAAACATTAAGGTATTATATATTTGATAATTGTTCTTGTTATTATACATTCAAGTTATTTGTTTCCATCTTCCTTAATTTTTATCTATTTTTTCCTATGTGTTGAAGGGAAAGAACATATTGTAAGAATGCATTATAGATGATGAAAAAGCAACATTTTATTTGTGCCAAAGGGAGCTAGGTATTGTATATACACATTTGTATTTACACATTTGCATGTTTACAGACTAATCATTTTCAGTATTAGGAATTAGGATTAGGGGAAAGAAACAGGTGAGATATTGTTTAGAAAGTGAAAGTAGTGTTCATTGAACTCTAAAAGTGTTTTTGTGTTTGTTTTATTCTATTTTTCTTCCTCTTCATAGCATTGCCCATAGTCTGTCTAAAAAGGTTTTCCTAGGTCTCTGATGTGCTGAGAGGAGCTGCTTCCAACAGGGTCGATCATCTCATAATATTGTTATTGTGTCTATTGTTTTCTTTGTTCTGCTCCCTGCATTTAATATCATATCCTGTAATTGATTCCATGCTTCTCTAAAATCTGAACATTTATGATTTCTTCTAGAACAATAGTATTCCATAATATCCATATACCATAATTTGTTTAACTGTTCATCAATTCTTGGACATTCTGTCAATTTCCAAATCTTTGCCCCTACAAAAAGAGCTGCTATGAACATTTGGGAATACATGGGATTTTTCCCATTTTTAATTCTTTCTTCTGGATATAGATCTAGAATTTGAATTGCTGGGTCAAAAGTTATGAACATTGTTTTTAATTTAGGGTTTTTTTTTACTTTTTTTTTTTTGGCAAGGCAAATGGGGTTAAGTGGCTTGCACAAGGACACACAGCTAGGTAATTACTAATTGTCTGAAGACGGATTTGAACTCAGGTACTCCTGACTCCAGGGTTGATGCTCTATCCACTGCACTACCTAGCCACCTCTGGTATGAACAGTTTTACTGCTCTTTGGGCATAGCTACCTACTGCTCTCCAGAATGGGCGGATCAGTTCACAGCTCCACCAGCAAGGCACTATGTCTCAATCATCCCACAATCTCTTCAACATTGATCATTTTCCCTTTTTGTCATCATAGCCAATCTGATAGGTGTGTAGTGATACCTCAGAGTTGTTTTAATTTCCATTTCTCTAATCAAAAATGATTTGGATCATTTTTTCATATGATAATTTGCATTAATTTCATCATTTAAAAACCATTAATATTCTTTGAGCACTTAGAACTGTGGGAATGACATAACTTTATAAATTTCATTCAATTCTCTATATATTTTAGAAGTGAGATCTTTATCACAACTTAGAGTTGTGAAGATTGTTTCCCAGCTTTCTGCTTTCCATCTAATTTTGGCAGCATTAATAGAATCTTTTAAATTTAATATAGTCAACATCATTCATTTTGCAGTTTATAGTGTACTTTATTACTTGTTTGCTCACAAATTTGTTCCCTTTCCATAGATTTGATAGAGTTTTTCCTGTTTTATTAATTTATCAAATTTATCACTCTTTATGTTTAAATCCTGCATCCTTTTTGACCTTATTTTTGCATAGAGTATAAGATGTAGTTCCATGCCTACTTAATCCACTGATCCATTACTCTATTTCTTAACCAATACCCAGCAGTTTTGATGATGGCCACTTTAGAGTTTAGTTTTAGATCTGGTAGAGCTAAACCACCTTCCTTGACATGTTGCTTCATTAATTACTTTGCTATTCTTGACTTTTTGTTGCTCCACATGAATTTTGGTACTATTTTTTTCTTGCTCAGTAAAATAATTATTTGGTAATTTGATTGATATATAATTGAAGAAGAATTTAATTTGGGGAGAATTGTCATTTTTTAATATTAGCTCAACTTAACCATGAACAACTGACATTTTACCAGTTATATAGATCTGACTTTATATGGGTGAGAAGTGCTTTATAATTGTGTTCATACAATTTCTTGCTTTGTCTTGGGAGGTAGATTCTCAAGTATTTAATGTTATCTATCAATGGAATTTCTCTTTTTTATCTTTTGTTCTTGGGCTTTGTTGTTCATATATAGATAAACTGATGAATTTTGTAGGTTATTTATAGCTTGCTACTGTACTGAATTTGTTAATTGTTTCAAGGAGATTTTTAGATGATTTGTCAGGTTCTCTAAGTACACCATGATAACATTTACACAGTGAAAGTTTTGCTTTTTCTTGGCCAATTCTGATTCCTTTAATTTCTTTGTCTTCTCTTATTGCTAAAGCTAATATTTCTAATACAATATTGAATAGTAATGATAATAATAGGCATCCTTTTTTCACCCCGATCTTATTAGACATGCTCTGAGTTTATCACCATTACATATAATACTTGTTGATGGTTTAAGATAGATGCTACTTATTATTTTAAGGAAAACTCCATTTGTTCCTAACTTTCTATTGTTTTTTTTTTATTTTTTATTTTTTTGCTAAGGAATGGGGTTAAGTGGCTTGCCCAAGGCCACACAGCTAGGTAATTACTAAGTGTCTGAGATAAGATTTGAACCCAGGTACTCCTGACTCCAGGGCTGGTGCTTTATCCACTACACCACCTAGCTGCCCCTCTATTGTTTTCAATAGGAATGGATGTTACATTTCATGAGACTTTTTCAGCATCTATTTAAATAATCATATGATTTCTGTTGCTTTTGCTATTGATATGTTCAATTATGTTGAACCAAGACTGCCTACCTGATATAAATCCTGCCTGATTATAGTATATTATGAAAGTAATTACTTGCTGTAATCTTATTGCTGTAATTTTATTTAAAATTTTTAAATCAATGTTCTTTCAGGAAGATTGATTTATAATTTTCTTTGTTTTGGTTCTTCCTGGTTTTGGTATCAGAACCATACTGGTGTCAAAAAAGGAATTTGACAGAACTTCACTTATTTTTTAAGTAGTTTATGGAACATAAGAATTAATTGTTCCCTAAAAGTTTGGTAGAATTCATTTGTAAGTCTATTTGGACCTGGAGATTTTTTTCTTAGGGAGTTTATTGATGTTTTCTTCAGTTTCTTTTCCTGAAATGTAGTTATTTAAGTATATTAACCTAGGCAGTTTGAATTTTTGTAAATATTTATGTCAGTAATTGATGTTAGTAAACTAATGGACCAGAGTTAGTAAACTAAAGCCCCAGAGTGGAAAGTGTTGTACACAAATCAATTTTGTGACTAGGTATACTCTCAGAGTCTAAAGGAGAGTTCAAAGGCTAGAATTTAGAGAGAATTACATATAGGCATTTATAGTTGGAGTTTTATACAGTGATCAAATCAGAGGTGCAATACACAATGCATAAAATAATGGAAACTACTTAAATGACTGAGGCCCATAGAATTGTAAAAGATTTTAGATCATATCAAAAGTCACTAGAATCTTGTATATTGTGGGATAAACTAATCAAACCATATTCTTACATACATATGACAACAAATTATAAAATGATTTATGTATATATAATAGGGAATTTGGAGAAAAATTTTGGAATCAAATAATTACCTGTCTATATAGTTATATGTAGTTATAAAATATAATTTATCTATGTATGTAATTATAGAAACATGATAAAATTATAATTATATATAGAGAAAATATGAATTATCTATATATTATTATATAGTTATATTATTATAGTTACATATAATCATTACTGTATAATTCCATCTATCTATAGTTATTTGATTCTCCAAACATCCCTGTGAGATGAGGATTATATTATTAGTCAGATTTTAAAGACCAAATTATTTCATTTCCTTTCTAATAGAGTAACACCTTTAAAGGAAGAGACTATAGGTTGTACCAACTGATATATCACATAGCAACAGTTTCCTATAATTAGTCTGAGAGTAATGCATATCTATTTGCAGTCATAATTGAGGATGACAATCCCCTTAGAGAAGGGGTCATTCATCAAAAATAGCTACTGACCAAATGATACTTATGGATAATATAAGAATATGAATTAAGAAAATAGTGACATTTCCCATACAATTGTTCTTACTTTATACCAGTAACCCTTACAGAATATGACCTTACAACTGTAGCTGAAAGTACAGCAGTCACAACCCCTGAAGATCTGGAAAAGAAAGGTCTCCCCACTGAAGTCCTTAGTATTATCAAATGGTTCAAAAACAGAAATAGATGCGATCATATTTATGGAATGCCGTTAAGTATTTCAGAGCTAAAAAAAAACCTCCTTTTATCTCAGTGCTGAATATATTTTATTAAATTTTTACCAAAATATGAATTTCACAAGGGATCAATTTTAGTTTATGTAAGTTTCTTCCTAACCACTCTATAAATGAACCTAAAAACAATTATATGAACAATAAAATTTGTAGAAAACATGTCTTTTTTCTTTCTCTTTTAAGAAAGATTTTATTTATTTTGGTTTACAATTTCCCCCATTCTTGCTTCCCTCCCCCCACCCCCCCCACAGAAGGCATTCAGTTAGTATTTACATTGGTTCCATATTATAGATTGATCTCAATTGAATGTGATAACAGAGAAGTCATATCCTTAAGAAAAAAATAAAGTATGATAGTAAAATTATATAATAACATAATATTTTTTTTCTAATTTGAAGCCAGTAGGTCCTTGTCCAAAGTACATAATTCTTTCTTTGGATACAGATGTTATTCTCCATTGCAGATAGCTCAAAATTGTGCCTGGTTGTTACACTGATGGAATGAGCAAGTCCATCAAAGTTGAACATCACCCCCATGCTGCTGTTAGGGTGTAAAATGTTTTTTTTTTTCTTGTTCTGCTCATCTTGCTCAGCATCAGTTCATGCAAATCCTTCCAGGCTTCCCTCAATTCCCATCCTTCCTGGTTCCTATTAGAACAATAGTGTTACATGACATACAAATGCCACAGTTTGGTAAGCCATTCCCCAAATGAATGACATTCACTTAATTTCCAATTTTTTGCCACCACAAACAGGCCTGCTATAGATATTTTTGGACAAGTGATGCTTTAAATATTTTCATAATCTCTTCAGGGTATATTGCTGGATCAGAAGGTATGTACATTTTTTTGTGGCCATTTGGGCATAATCCCAAATTGCTCTCCAGAAAGGTTGGATGAGTTCACAGCTCCACCAACAATATATTAGTGCCCCAGATTTCCTGCATCCCTTCCAACATTGATCATTGTCTTTTCTAGTCATATTGGCCAGTCTGAGAGGTATGAGGTGGTAACTCAGAGATGCTTTAATTGTATTTCTCTGATAAGTAATGATCTGGATCAATTTTTCATATGACTACAGATTTCTTTGTTTTACTCAGATATAAATTGCCTTGGCATATCCTTGAAAACATGTATTTTTTCAATCCAATATATTCTTGTTCCGAAAGAGTTAAAGGAGATCTTTAAAATTTGTCTTGCAATTATACCAAGGATCTTACCAAGATCTAATATATGACTTGTATCAGAAACCTCCTGTATATCGAATATGACCTCTTTCATATCAATGGCAGTCTTATTTAGATTTTGTAACCCCAGCACTTAGTACAATGTATGATTTATAGTAGATTTTTCATAAGTACTTTTTTCATAAATAGATTTAGAAAAAAACATTGAGTATTTACTATATCCTAACCACTTGGTACTAAGGAGTGGGAGTCCAAAAGAAGGAGCATGATGCTTATTTGATAGAAGTGGTATCCTTTTTCTCTAACAAGTATTTGGGTTTTTGTTTTTGTTTTTTAGGTTTTTTTTTTTCTTTGCAAGGCAAATGGGGTTAAGTGGCTTGCCCAAGGCCACACAGCTAGGTAATTATTAAGTGTTTGAGACCCGATTTGAACCAAGGTACTCCTGACTCCAGGGCCGGTGCTTTATCCACTGTGCCACCTAGCTGCCCCTCTAACAAGTATTTGTGACACAGAATTTGAAATAGTTTCCACAGTTATACAGGGGCAATCAAGGGTAAAACCTAAATGTTCTCACTCCCAATCTAATGATTTTCCCACTAATTCATGATTTGAAGAATAATAATTCCAGTGAACAACAGTCCAATGTGAGGTGGACTCCAGAGTACTGTGAGGGAACTGATTCTGAATTTATAACTAGTAGATCTGGGTTTGATACATGGATCTTCTATTTACTACCATAACAAAGTTATTATGTTTCCTGAACATCACTTTACTTTTCTTCTCACAAGAATTTAACTGAGAAGGAAAACCCTTTGAAACCCTTAAGAAACTTCTAAGATGTGAGCTATTATTGTTCCTATTGTTCCTCCCTCTCCCATACTTTAAAGCTATTGGTACCACACAGATAGATATTCAAGAAAATCTTGTCCCTTTTTATTTGTAGAAATGGAAACAACAAATAATCTATACTGTGATTTCTACAAACCTGCCCCTAAGACCCAAGATCTATATATATTTTAAAATGAGCCCTTTTTTCTTTAATTCTACCTTTTTTTTGCTATTTATTCTTTGATAGGTCCTAGAAAGAGTTCCCTGATGATTGATGATGATACAGATGATGATGATGACGATGGTGATGATTGCGGTGATGTTGATGACAATTATTATACTTCATGATCAAAGAAGGCAAAGATTTAAGTGATATTAATGTAAGTCTGGGGGATCAACAACAGTTGAGAATATGGACTTAGACAATTTGTTTTTGGCCAGTAATTAGGATAATTTTCAGGTGGACTGGTTTATTCTGTAGTTTACTCAGTATTTTTTTTTTTTTTTGCATGAATGTGTGTGATGAAGTTCTAGGTCTCAAATTACAATAGACTAAAATAATTGAGGGTTAGAAGGAATTGGAGGAATAATAGAATATACTTAGCCTTTCAGAAGATTTCTGGAACATTGGAACTGAGACCAAGCAATACTGGGCTCCCAGGGAAAATCTCATTGTTGACATATATTCCCCATTTTTCAACATATTATCAAAACACAGTCCCACATAAAAATATACTTTTACTTCTGATGTACACTGTGGTATGAGATCTGTCCCATGCCATATTATTCTCTGTCTGAAACGTAGTTTCATTAACCTCTGTGACATTATAAGAGCTAACTTATTATCTCCTGGTGTTGGAAAAATAAAGCAAAATTGTATTGTTGTGCCCTTACAATACACTTTCTGTTCTTCTTAACAGCGATTTTGCCGTTTTTTGAAAATAGTACATTTTTAAATGTATTCAGTATTACTAACCCTTTGAAAAATCTGGAAGGGGTATAAGCCATGATAATTGGTAGCAAATAAAAGTATAAAATAAAAAATGTCATGATGAACAGAGTAAACATATATGAGACATAGGTTTCACATTCATTTTTTTCATTTTGTCAAGCACAATAGAAGCACCAGAGAATCAAAAAAGGAAAAATAAAAGCAAGGATAAGCAAAAGGCTGACATGAAATAAAATCACAATGCCTAGCAAAGAAAATTGAAATAAAACAAAAGAAAACAAAATTATACATGCCTAATCCAACATCAACATTAATTTACAGAAGCAAGCAAATAATAATGTGAAGGGAAGGAAGGAATATCAATTTTAGTATTTAATAAAATAAATATTGGTCTGACCTACTAGAGAAGGTAAGGAGGTTAAGAAATAGCAATGGATCAGTGGATTAGGATAGGTTCAAAAGAAATTTCAGTAAATGATTGCAGCAATCTACTATTTAACAAACGCAAAGACATCAGCTTCTCGGATAAGAACTCATTATTTGACAAAAAGTTTTTGGAAAACCAGAAAATAGTATGACAAAAACTAGGCATAAATCCACATAACAAACTCTATACCAAAATAAGGTCAAAATGAGTAAAAGGTTTCAACATAAATAGCAATAACATACATAATTTAAGAGACAAAAAAATACTATATCTATCTGATCTATGGAAAAGGAATAAATTTATAACAAAATGAGAATTAGAGCACATTATAATCTGCAAAATGAATGATTCTAACTATATTAAATTAAAAAGTTTATGCACTAATAAAATCAATGCTACCAAAATTAGAAGGAAAGCAAAAAGCAGTTGTAACAATCTTCATAACCAGAAGTTCTGATAAAGGACTCATTTCTAAAATATTTAGAGAATTGCATCAAATTTATAAAATCACAAGTCATTTCCCAATTGATAAATGGTCAAAAGATATGAACAGTGTTCAAATGAAGAAATTAAAACTATATATAATCATATGAAGAAAATACTCCAAATCATTATTTAGAGAAATGCAAATTAAATCAGTAATGAAGTATTATCTCACAACTATTAGATTACGCAAGATGAGAAAAAGGGAAGATGATCAATGTTGTAGAGGTTGTGGAAAGCTTGGGACATTGATTCATTCCTGGTAGAGTTGTGATCTTTCTAGAGAGCAATATGGAACTATGACCAAAGAGCAATAAAACTATTCATACCCTTTGACCCAGCAATCCAATTTAGATCTATATCCAGAAGAAATTATTAAAAATGGAAAAGTCCTTCAGCTTTCAAAATGTTCAGAGCAGCTCTTTTTATCATGGCAAAGAATTGGAAACTTAGGGGATGCCCATCAATTGGGGAAAGGCTAAACAAATTATGGTACATAGATGCTATAGAATATTATTGTTCTATAAGAAAGCATAAAGGGTCCGACTCTAGAGAAGCATGGAATGGTTTACAGAATTTGATGCTGAGTGAAGGGAATAGAATGAAGAGTACAAAGTACACATCAACAACAGTATGAGATGAACAACTTTGCTGGAAACAGCTCTTCTCAGCACTCCAGAAAGTGAGGACAAGTCCATTTGATTGGTTATGGATTATATTATCCTCAATTAGAGGAAGAAAAACAAAACAAAATAAAACACACAGGAAAAAAATCGCCCCTACCAAATCTGATGAACACTTTATAAAAATTATCTCGTATATATCTCTTTCCCTTAATCCTAATTCTTCATTTCAAAAACTACTAATTTGTAAACATATTTAACAAAATATGTATGTAAAAATGCTAACCTGACTGTTCCCTGCCAAGGGGAGGAAGTGGGAAGGTAGGATGGAGGGACATTTTGTAACTTGGAAATATGCATGTGTATATGGATGAAAATAAATAAATTTACAAAAAGAAGTCAAGGGAATGAGGTAGATGTAAGAATGGTGATAAGGTAGCAAGTAGTCATGGTCATGTATACAGTAGTACCTCTTAGGACCTATGAAGGAAAATCTTTAATGTGAAAAGTGGAGGGACAATTAAGGGAAGAAAAATATAAAGGATAGTGAATGTACTTGTACTTTTCAAAAGTTTGGAAAACTTGAGTTTGCAACAAAATGTTTTTGTTGAAATTATAAATTTAAAGAACAAGGTCTGGAGTCTGAGTTTTAAGAAAAAAACACAAAATAAGATTTTTTTTTTCCTGGATTTTGTAAAAGTTGAGGCACTGGTACGTATTAAATTAAAATGAATAATTTAGACAAAAAGACATAACTTATTCTTATGCCCATTATCAATGAGTTCTTGATATATTCATAGATAAGTATTTTTAAATAATAATTTATGAATTATATTTTATGAATACAATTATAAATACTTATATATGTTAATCTATTGCAGGTGAATATGACACTTCTTATTAGACATAATTATTTTTATCTTTTCCAGTGATATTTATTTGATTTATGTTTTTTTACCAGATGCCCTCAAACTAAAAGAAGGTTTATTAAGACTGACTGGGGTGTTTCCGAGTAATAGAATAGTTCCATAAGTGCAGTTATATGAATGAAGAGTTTTACTGACTCATGTAGAATCCAGTTCATTCTCTTATTTGCAAATGTATAACTCCTAACTAAATCTTTTCAATTCACCCTGCCCTTTCTACTTGGTTGGTTCTTCTCTTCATTATCTAAGAACATCAAAATATATCATTATGTTTGCAACAAATTATAGTGTGTCCAACTGAGCTTGATCAGACCCATGTAGACTAGGAATGTTATACCACAGGTTGGGCACAAAAAAGTCCAAGTGAACACTTGGGCTGGATATTCTAAGCTTATATATGCCATATTTCCTTTGAGCTGCTTCCATTCTGCCCTTCTCGTAGAGCACATCCCCTTCACTGATGATGGCACACCATAACTGCAAAGTTCTTAAGACTTTTAGGGTTTCCCAATATTGCCTCTTCTAACTCCCTTGACTGAATTTGCCCTATGTGAGTTCCCCATAGAATAGTTGTTTTGGTAAGCCTACTTATGGCATTCTAATAACATGACCAGGTCATCATAGTTTTTCTCTCTGTGGTAATGTTGGAATGCTAGGAAGTTTAGCTCAAGAAAGAATCTCAGTATCTGGTATCTTCTGCCAGTGATTTTCAGAATCTTCCCAAGATGATTTAAATGGAAGCATTTCAGTTTCCTGACATGGCACAGGTAGACTGTCCAGTTTTCATAGGCATTTATAACAATGATGTTAGCTCAGTGGCTCTGAAGACATTCAATTGATGACCACATCAGTCTAATAGCTCTTCTCTCCCAGAATGTCTTTAAGAGCCTCCCAAATACTGAGCTAGCTCTGGCAATGCATGTGTCAATCTAATTATCAATGTGTACCTCAGTGGACAGTGCCAAGGTAAGTGAACCTTTCCATGCTACTCAAAATTTCTCTATTTATTTTCATCAATGATTCCACAGCTGGATTGTTTGTTGCTGGCTGATGGAGCACCTGTGCTTTCTTGGAGTTAATTGTAACTGTGGAGTAAATTTGCAAAAGCAGCAGAGGATTGATCCATACTTTTTTGCATCTCAGCTTCAGAGGCTGCATTGAGTGCACAGTCATATACAACCAGAAGATTATGCAGCAATACTCCCTGTTCTTTGGTCTTGGTTAGTAGCCTTTACAAGTTCAAGAATTTGTCATCAGTTCAGTAGCTGACCTTGAGACCACGTTAATCCTCAGGGAAGGCTTTTGATAGCATGCCTAAAAACATCATGCTAAAGAGCATAAGAGCAAGGGCACATCCTTGTTTCACACCATTGATGACTGGGAAATCTTGAGAGCATTGAACACTAGCCAGAATCTGGATAAGTACACCATCATGAAACTGACCTACAATGCTGAAGATATTTTCTGGACAACTAAATTTTTACTTAATTTTCCATAAACCCTCATGGCTAATGGTATCAAAGGCCTTTGTCAGGTCTACAAATGTTGTATACAGATCTCTGGCATTGTTCTTGGAGTTGTCAAACAGCAAATATCATATAAATTGTTCCTCAATCCTTTCTGAAGTCATATTGGCTCTCTGATGAAGGAACATACTATTGATAAGGACTCTGTCAAGAATCTTGCCAACAATAGCTAAAAGAGAATTACCGCTGTGATTTTCATAGGACAATCTATTTCCTTTACCTTTATAGAGCTGGAAAATAGAGTCATCCCTGAATTCCTGGGGAATAACCTCTTCATGCCAAATAACCTGTAAAATTTCAGTCAGTTTTTGAATTAATCAATTGACTGCCCACCTTGTAGATCTTAGCTGGAATAGAATCAGCACTAGATGCTTTGTCACTTGACAGGAGCCTTGTGGCATTCAAAACCTCTTCTTCAGTTGAAAATTCAGCTAGAGATTGACTGACTTCAACTTGAGGTTGAGCCATTTTGTCAATGGCCTTTGCATTGACTGATGATTGTCTGTTAAGAACACTTTGGGTCAGCGCTAAGATGGCAGGATGAAGACCAGAATTCCCAGAAATAAAAATCCCCCAAGAAACTCTAAAAGCCATAAAATTATGACTCTCACAAAATTCTAGAGGGGCAGAACCAACAGAAAGACAAAGCAAAATAATTTTCCAACCCAAGATTGCTTGGTAGATTCTAAGAAAGATCTGTTCCTCCTTGACTGGGGTTGAAAGGAGTCACAGTACAAGCTGGGGAGCAGTCATGCTGTGCCAGAGTAAGCCAGTTCCAGCCTTCCAGGAGCAGCCAGTGGAACATCTGGGTCCCTATCAACTCCTGAGTCCTTGTCAGTGGTAGCAGTTTTCAGACCTCTTGGCTGGGAGATGACTGTGGACAACTTGGAGGATCAGTGGGAGAACTATGTTCCTCCAGAGAGAGTGTGAAACCCAGGCCTGCATTGTCCTCAGGGTAGTGGTGGAACTTAAGGAACCACTCAGCAGATGCTTCCAGAGCACTCAGTGCATAGATAGTAAGGGGATGGGGAGAGATGACAGATGACTCTCCACTATCCCTGGGAAAGGACCCTACTGTTTGCCCACAATCAGATCCAGGTTGTCCCCATACTACCATAGAGAGGAAGGGAACCTCCTCAGAGCTCCAGGGTAGAGGGAAGAGCCTGCAATTATATACAAACTAGAGCATAGGTCAGGAGAGTGGTAAGAACCTCTCACAAGACATTGAAAGAATTAGGGTCCTTCAGGGGTGTTCCAAGTCCTCCCATGCTTTGTAAGTATAGTGACTCAGGTCATAAACTGAGGAAATGAGCAAACAACAGAAAAAAATGAATCTGAGCATAGAAAATTACTTTAGTCCCATGGAAGATCAAAATATACAATCAAGAGATGACAAAGTCAAAGCTTCTGTATCCAAAGGCTGTGAGAAAAATAGGAATTTGTCTCAGGTTATGGAAGAGCTCAAAAAGACTTTGAAAACAAGTAATGGAGATAGAAAAAAATTGAGAATAAAAATGAGAGCAATGAAGGAAAATCATGAAAACCAAATCAGCAGCTTGGTGAAGAAGTTATAAAAAACACTAAAGAAAATAACTTGCTAAAAACTGGTTTTGGTCAAATAGAAAAAGTAGTCCACAAGGGCAATGAGGAGAAGAATACCTTAAAAAACAGAATTGACCAGTTGTAAAAAGAGATTTAAAAAAGCTGTCTGAAGAATATCATCTTCAGATGGAGCTGAAGGAAGCTGATGTCTTTGTGAGAAATCAAGAAATAATTATGCAAGACCAAAAGGATGAAAAACTAAAATACAATGTGAAATATCTCATAGGAAAAAAAAAAAACAACTGACTTGGAAAACAGAACCAGGAGGGATAATTTTTAATTTATTTTTATTAAAGATATTATTTGAGTTTTACAATTTTCATCCCCAATCTTACTTCTCACCTCACCCCCCCCAGAAAGCAATCTGTCAGTATTTACTTTGTTTCCATGTTGTACCTTGATCTGAATTGGGTGTGATGAGAGAGAAATCATATCCTTAAAGAAGCTACAAGAAATCTAAGAGGTAACAAGTCCAGAAAATAAGATATCTGTTTTTTTCCTAAATTAAAGGGAATAGTCCTTGAATTTTGTTCACACTCCACATCTCCTTATGTGGATACAGATGACACTCTCCTTTTCAGACAGCCCCAAATTATTCCCGATTGTTGCACTGATGGATTGAGCAAGTCCTTCAAGGTTGATCATCACTCTCATGTTACTGTTAGGGTATACAGTGTTTTTCTCTCATTCTCCTCATCTCACTCAGCATCAGTTCATGCAAATCCCTCCAGGCTTCCCTGAAATCTCATCCCAGGAGAGATTATTTAAAAAAATTATCTGATTTCCCTGAAAGGAATGACTAGGAAAGGAGCCGAGACTTCATTTTTCAAGAAATAATGAAGTAAAATTACCTTGAGATCCCAGAAACAAAGGGTAACCTATAAATTGAGGGAATCCATTGATCACCTCCTGAAAGAGATTAAAAAAATTAAACCTCCCAGGAATATTATAGTCAATTCTAGAACTTCCAAGTCAAAGAGAAAGTACTACAAGCAACGAAAAAGAAGCGATTCAATTACTGTGGCTTTATACTCAGGATTACACAGGACATAGTAGCATCTTCATTACAGATTCATAGGGCTCGCAATATGATATTCTGGAAGGCAAAAGAGCATGAATAACATCTGAGAATCAGCTACCCAGCAAAATTGTACTTCATCTTTCAGGAGAAAAGATCAACTTTCAATGAAACAGGATTTCCAAAAATCCTGTGGAAGTAACCAGAGTTGAATATAAAGTTTGATATTTAAGGACAGAACTTTGGTAAAACATAGAAAGGGTGGACAGGAAATGCTAAATATGAGGGATTTAATGATTCTGAACTGTGTGTATATCTTCATGGGAAGATGATACTCAGTTAGAAGAGCATATATACAGAAGTACAGGAGGAAGCTGAATATGATGGCATAATATTAGTATAAAGATAGAATCAATGGGTGAAAAAGGAATGTACTTGGAGAAAGGAAAAAGAGAAGTAGAATGGACTAAGATGTTTCACCAGAAGGTGTCACAAAAAATTTTTAGCAATGGAATGGAAGGTGGGGAGGGAAGGCGAGGAGGAATGAGTGAATCTTCATTCTCATCATAAAAGGCTCAGAGAAAAAGTGACATACTCAATAAGATATAGAAATCTAACTTACCCTAGAGGAAAAATGAGAGGAGAGTGATGGGAGAAGGGACATGGGGAAAGGAGGGTTTTGTAGGTGTTTGAAGAGAGGGAAGATAATGGAGAGTTTAGTCAGATACAACACACTTCTGAAAAGAGAGAGAGAGAGAGAGAGAGAGAGAGAGAGAGAGAGAGAGAGAGAGAGAGAGAACAGAATAAATAATTGGGAGTGGGGAGGAATAGAATGGAGGGGAAAAGAATTATGGTAACAGCTCTGGGAAAAAATATTAAAGCAACTTGTCTAATGGACTTATGATAAAGAATACAATCCATCCCAGAGACACAGTCAATAATATCTGAACACATACTAAAGAACACTTATTTTTTTCTCTCATATCATTTGCCTTGAGGTTTCTCTATCTTTTTTTTTTGTGGGGAGGGAAAGAAGGTTTGTGCCAACTTTCACAACAGGATTATTATAGTAACGTGAAAATAAATAAATTAATCATTTAAAAATAAAAAGAACACTTTGAAGTGTTCAGCCCATTTCTCTAGGATCATGTCTGTACCTTAATTAATGTGAATCCATCAGGACTGAATACTGAAGGCCTTTGATTCATAAATAACTTTCAGGGCATCATCATAAAATATTTTTGTTTGTTACTGTCTGCATAAAACTGAATTTCATCTACCTTCTTACTGAGTCATGAGTCCTGCATCTCTCAAAGCTTTGCTTGTAATTTACTTTTTTTTAGATTTTTTTTGCAAGTAATAGAGTTAAGTAACTTGCCCAAGGCCACACAGTTAGATAATTGTTAAGTGTCTGAGGCTGGATTTGAACTCAGGTACTCCTGACTCCAGGTCCAGTTCCAGTGCTCTATCCATTATGCCACCTAACCACCTCATAATTTACTTTTAATGCAGTTGAATATTGTCTTGATAATAGATGCACTATGCTGCTAAACCCTTTCAACTTACCCTGCCCCTCTACTTAAAGAATACTCTGAAGTAGGAACCTCACTGAATCTCGGGATCTCAATGTACAAGGTCAACCTCACAGCCTGAGATTATTACTCCACCCAAATAATTTGTCTTCAATTATTCATTGAAATATTTTTAGTGCTTCCCATATATATATACACATATATGTATATATGCATATATATATATAAATATATATTCTATGATGCTTATTCAGGAATCAGAAATTATCATTCTGTGTCTAAACTGTAAAATTATAGTCAACTTTTGTAACTGCAACAAGCTTGATTCATTCATTCATTCATTCAACAAACATTTTATTGTCCAATCTGTGCAGAATGCAATATGGTCACAAGATTTTGAAAACGGTTTGCATAGGGACTGCTGTTCTCATCTATAAATTTCTAGTCAGGAGAGTTATCTCTTGGAAGATCCAATTCTTGCTTATTTTACTCCCAGCTCAACTAGCTGTCTACACATCTCTGCCTGCCTCTTCATCAGCAACCTTGCTTTTTCAGAAGTCAGCACTCTTTCTTCCTTTTACAAATTAGTTGAAAGCGTCAAGAGTCCAGTCACTTAGATGAATAAAAATCATTGACAAAAAGGTCATTTTTGTTTTGATGGCACTGCTCTTGTTTTGTATGCTAATGATGTTGAATTATTTAATTTTATCGAAGAAAAATATGAGTATGGAATAAGGTTTGTGAATTTTCCAAATTCATAATTTAGTAAGAAATAAAGTCAGAATTCACAAAATCACAGAGGGACTTCAGAGGTATCTTGACAAAGATCATATTACAATGAGAATTACCTCTATACTATACAAGACAAAAGGTCAGCCAGGTCATGAAGTATTCCAGTGAGTCAGCCCACTAGTACTCACATAGCCTCCAGGGATTAGGAATTTTTACCCCCTTACTTTATTTATTTATTTATTTATTTATTTATTTAGGTTTTTGCAAGGCAAATGGGGTTAAGTGGCTTGCCCAAGGCCACACAGACAGGTAATTATTAAGTGTCTGAGATTGGATTTGAACCCAGGTACTCCTGACTCCAGGGCTGATACTTTTTCCACTGTGCCACCTAGCTTCCCCCCCTTGCTTTAAACCTAAATTTATTTTCTCCCATCATTCCTGATTCTGAAGTCTGGATTTGAGAAGGTCAAATGGACTAGCTTTTCCAAGTATTTGAAGATGACTGTTGTGTACCTGCTTCTCCAATTCCTTTAAATTGTCTTCATATGTCATGATTAAAATTACCTTTCAATATAGATTTTCAGATATAGAATCAAGGGATCTTTCTTCTTGAATAGCCAAATTAATATTAAAGTGCATCAAAGCTTCAAAATGTTTTCTCTTGTTTGTTTATAAGAGACAAAGTGATGTTAGGGAAGGATAGGTGATTTTATCCATAGGCATGGAGTAGCAATTCAAAGTTATAGATTTGAGTTCCATAAATGAAATATAAATATAGTCTGTATTATCCTCAAGCATAATCAATGAGCTCTCTATAATATTTCAGCTAACTGTTTTTAACTATATAAAATAAAGCATTTATCCATTTACATTAGTAAAAGAAGCTTCCTTACTAAGAATTCCTTGTGGTAATGAAATCATAGCTCTTAATTACCTATGGACATGTTAATATAAATCATGCAAATAAGTGTATTCAAACATGTTTATACATATTCACAATATTTGCCTATTTCTTATTACTGAAATTCTATTGCATATCCTTATCATGATGTGTAGATGTGTATGCTCCCCAAGGCTACATCAGTAGAATGCAGTCTATAGCAATTTGTATAAAAATCTATAAGTTTCAAGTACAAATTCTGAAATGAAATGTGCCTAAGTTGTCTAGGACTCACCTAGATAAAGTACTTTAAGAGAATCTTTCCAAACTAGAAGGTTTGTAGAAAGATGGAGTTTTCATCAGAGTGGTTCAATTAAGACCATTTGTTAAGTCAGTCTTGGGGAAGGAGAGGAGGAAAGGTAAGAGTAATGAAGGGAAAGATAAGAAAAATAAAAGGAGGGAATAAGCACTTATTAAGTATCTGCTTTGTTTTAAATATTATACTAGTTGCTTTATAAGTATTATCTATTTGATCCTCAATCATTCTGTGAGATATGGTTTATCTATATTTTACACCAGGAATGACAATATTAGCAATTCATGTATCTTTGAAATGCTTTCACACACACACACACACACACACACACACACACACACACACACACACACACACAAAAACACAAGTAATATATTTGTATGTTCACCTAAGACTCTATTTCTATATACTTTCACAGAATTTACACATTTGAATAAATTCCTTTGTTTCTTATATATGCAAACAGTATTATGTCTGAGGAGTTCCCCTTCATGTAATATCTGAGCATACATTTGCCCTATAAAGAATATGGTTATACTTTTTGGCAACTCCTGTGTAGAGAGTACCCTACTGTTGATTAGATTTCAGTAGCAGGCACTTTTCCCCAAGCACAATAACTGGTTGAGATTTTGGGAAGGAAGTACAGAATCTTGTAAAAGAAGTCATTACCCTATGATTATTTACCCTATGATGTTTTTCTTTTTGCCATTTCCACTGAATATATTCTTTCACTCCTCTTACTCTTCTATCTTTGTCCCCCACATAGATCCATCAATCTCATCTTTGACAGAAAATTAGCCATTTGTACCTGGAGCTATAGATATGTGAAAGAAAGCTTACTGGAGAGTCTACCTTACTGGACTAAGAGATGGCAACAGCCAGGGAACTGATATCCTCAGAAGCAAACATAGCCAAGAAATATGTGCTTCTTCATATAGTCTAAGATGCCAATTTATTTATATTTTTCTTACTCACCTCCACAATAAAGTATGTGAAGGAGAGTTGTTTTGCTGTCATTTTTTTAATTTCCTAGGCAATTTTATCTTGAAATATAGCCTTCTGATCAAAGAAATAAGAGTTCATGAAATGTAGCAGGCATAAGTATTAATGTCAAGTTTAAAAGTTTAGAGATTGAGGGGCGGCTAGTTGGCGTAGTGGATAAAGCACCAGCCCTGGAGTCAGGAGTACCTGGGTTCAAATCCGACACTTAATAATTACCTAGCTGTGTGGCCTTGGGCAAGCCACTTTACCCTGTTTGCCTTGCAAAAACCTAAAAAACAAATTTAGATTGGACCTTCTAGACAGAGGGAGGCATTTTTAATAGACTGTTAGAGAGAGGAAGATCCTCAGCATTAAGGGGAGGGAGGGTGAAATTCGGACCTTACCACCACCCAACTACTGCTACACTAGTAGCTATTTGAACAGTGAGATTCAATGGGAAGGATCTTTTTTGTTCTGTAGCTATAATTAAGATAACCTGGTGGAATCTAAAGCCCAGGGTGGTGTGAAAATCTTGAAGGAACTGTGTAGAATACTTGCAAAAATACATTTCAATGGAATGTCATAGGGATGATAAAAATGGAGCCTCAAATTCAGCCTCCTTCTGAGAGACTCTTATGGTTTATTTTAGTGTGTTATTTTTTTCCTGTATCTTTTTATGGAATCTTTTGTGTTTTTTTCAAATTCTGTGATTTGAATGAAGATTGTCCTTGACCCCTATTATTCTAACCATCAATAGTATATTAAATTCCTTGGAAAAATAATAAAAGGTTCTTATGTTTGATGAATTTATAGCAAACAACTCTGGCTCATTAATTTTTTGTTTACTTACTCATACAGAGAAAAAAACATGTGTCTAAAGTAGCAAATGAGCTTTTAAATATCTGTAAAATATTTGTTTTTCCTTGAACAAAGGACTTTTCTTTAGCAAAATGTTACTTATTACATATCAGAGCAGTAATTTTATATTTAACTTCTACATCACCCTTCTTGGTAGATTTCTTGTATTTTACATTGATCAGAATCCGTATTACAGCATAACTATTAAAATACCTCAGAAGCCTGGAAACAGTTTATAATTCCCAGACCTGAACAAAGTCTTGTTCTAAATTCCATTGCATTCATTATTTCATATTTAATTTTAATTTGGGATCTGCTATTTTTAATCCTTTCCCATCCAGACTCTGAGGCCCTTATTTGGCAACAATGCAAGCTATGCACTTGTTCTTCCCCAAGATTCCCAATAAGATTTTTATATTCTATACCAGTAAAAATGAGGGAAATGATGGAGGAAATGATGATAATCAGTAGCCCTTTCAAGTTAAGAAAAATAGAGAACATATAATCTTAGCAAATTACCTTTACCTTTCAAATATTGTGTCTCAGTTTATACTCTGAATATTCCATTAATTGGAATACTTCTCCATCCTTGAACATCCTGTGTTTTCAAGTTTCCATATCTTTCTATCAAGATGTTTCCTCTATATGGAATATTTCTTTCATTCTTCCCACACATGAGGAGGGTATCACAAGTTCTATTCATCATTTGAAGTCCATATCAGCTGCTACTTTCTCCATGAATCCTGCCCTGATTGGCAAATAGAGGTAAGGAATCCATACTTAGTTACTTTGTTTCTCTCTATAGAACATATTCTGCATTGTATTAATATTATTTAAGATAAACTATAGATATATATGTATATATGTATATCTTTACCATTGTATATGTATATGTATGTATATATATATATATATATATATATATATGCGCATATCTTTACCATTAAGCAAAAAGTTCAGTAAGAGATGTAATGAACTTCTGTTATCATCTTTAATCCTCCTTCCCCCACAGGACATTTTTCACAGTTCTTAACATACTAAATGTTCAATCAATTGTTTTTTTTTTTTTAAATGCCAACATGAACCAATAAGAAAAGAAATCAAACATTAAAAAACTGACAAAAACAAATTTGAAGGATAGATAATTCATTTTAATATATGCATGTAATATTTTTGCAAATAAAATAAACGCTGAGATTCAATACAGGGTACTTGAGATAGCTACAGATTTTAGAAACATGTCTGATAGAATGTGGAGGTATGAAAGCAAACTTTGAATTGAAATGTTTCTTTAAATGATCTCTAAGGAAACCATGTGGAAGTTCAGTTCTTCCTTCTTTTCATTTCTTATTTGTTAACGCATAAATATCCATTAAAAAGAGATGTTTCTTTGGTCATTTTCTGCATTTCATAGAAGCTGTTTTCTTTCGCATGATAGTTCAATTGACATCTCCTACCTGAGTTTTTCATTTTTTTCCCTGTAATTAACACTATTCTTTTATATCTTGAATATTCATTTCAATAATTAACTGAATTATATTTTATCCTTACTGAAGATAAATCCAAATACAAAGTCTTTCTGAGACTTTAAATGAATGAATGTAAGTTATACAAAAATCAAGCAGATAGAACAAGTGGTTAGCAGGATTGCTGGTTTTTGCTCAGTCATTTGGGGATTTGGTGGATGATACTGGAGTACTTTGTTATCACCTTCTTCAGCTCATTTTACAGAGGAGAAACCTGAAGCAAAGAGGGTTAATTTTTTTACTATACTATTATGTGTCTGAGGTCAGATTTGAATTCAGGTCTTCCTGACCCCAGACCCAGTGCTCTATCTCCTGGGCCCCCACCACCACCAACAAAAAGCATTGCTAGAGGGTGGCTAATGGTCTATGGCAATTTTCCCCCATTCCTCCATAAATTTTCTTTGGGCTAAACTGGCTTAAAGATAATAACTATATGACCTGAAGCTGTCAGTTGTTCTACAAAATTCTAATTTTAACTTCAATTTGGAGAGAATAATCAAAGTTTACAAATAAATTCAAAACTATAGAGCATAAGAAATGATAGTAGGGTGACTTGTCCATGGTAATGGACAATTATGTGACAAAATGTTCGTTGAGGAAGTTGTCTTTGCTTTGAAATATTGTCAATAAAACTGTCTAAATGAAAGTCTAAAGATCTTAAAGTAATAGTACAGAAGAAAGATCTTATTATTAGAACACTTAACAGTAAAGCTGTCTGAATGAAAGGCCTTGTTTAAATAGTCCTACTGAAAGCACAAAATATCTTGTGAAGAAAGATCTTACTATCAGTCCACTTAACAGAAGTCTAACAGGCTGGATAACATCTTGTATTGTTTGGAATCAATTCATCATCAAACATAAATGAGTAGACTGTGATACACAAATGTGCTAATGCCAAATGGATACATGTACTAAAGATGCTGTAGCCATCTGGACTCAATATGGGACCTACAATGTGCCCATTTATCAAGTTATAATTCCCATACAATATTTCATAGCTGGAATGCAGTGTTGATTAAAACAGGCTTGTTTTGAATTTGTCAAGATGAGTTTCAGTAGTACCATAATAAGATATCACATGTGTTGGAGAATAAAAAGCAACTTCCATCAGTTAAGTTTACAGAGTAATCATGCACTTCATTTGTAGACATAGAAGACTGTTCATGCAGAAGGAAGATGGTAGGGCATGCTGGGGGATATTCAGAAAAGGTACAAAAATACTATCTGGAGCTACTGACTTAATTACCAAGTTTTTGATATATAAGATCTTCTTGGAGGTTTACAGCATCCCTGGATAGAAAGGATAAATATTACTGTTAATTCTTTTGCAGAATATAAATTATGAGGTCAATTCCCTTTCCTTGGAATTCAAACTTTATATATATATATAAGATTTGGAACACTTTATTTTAAATGATCTTTCTGCTGTCTCATGCCAGAATACTTGGGAATACATCATAAATGGGACATCTAATTGGCATGGAAAAGTAGTAGGATTTGTTAAGATGAAGATGAGGGCATTCCTTGCTGAGAGAAAGCAGAAGCAAGGAGGAAGGTTCAGTGGTTGTCATCATCATTGTGATCAAAGCAGAAAATATATAGAGTACACTGCAAACCCTAAAACACTAAGGAAATATCTATATTATATTTGTTACTGCTTTTCTTGGTGAAGTCAATTCTTTTCTGCATTATAAATATTTCATATTTAACTCATCAATTTTAATCCAAGACTAACCTATATTGATTTCCACATCTTTGTCATAATCAAATTATCCTGTGTAAATTACTCCCCTCCAATTTATGTGATAGTCATGACCAGAAAAAGGAAAACAAAAATCCCCAAAGTTTTCCTCTATAGTTTGGGGAAAAACCTCAAGTTCCTTTTGTGTATCATCCACAGAAACTAAAATAGTGCTCAACATAACCAATTCTTTGATTTTTTTGATGATTTTTCATAAAACGAAGAGAACCATATTGGCACTGTGGTGGGAAAAGCACATAAACAAACAAAAAACGTTTGTGATCATAGAAGCTAGACTCCACTGCTCACCACCTCTGCTAACTCAGTTAAGTCATCTTTGGCCACAGTGTTTCCATTTGTGAAGTATTGAGGACAGAGTAAACAATCTCAAGGTTCCTTCTTCTAAATTCTGACTCTGTCTTTAAGTGGAATATGTAAGCAATTGCATTATTTTTCACAATATCAGTCAAATATTCACCACCAATCTTTGGACAAGAGAACTATGGTAATTTATAAAATCACTCTCCTTGGTAATTTATCTAATTGATTCATCTTTTTTGTTTGTTTGTTCTTTTTTATGGTTTTTTTTTTTTTTGCAAGGCAAATGTAGTGGCTTGCCCAAGGCCACACAGCTAGGTAATTATAAAGTGTCTGAGACTGGATTTGAACCCAGGTACTCCTGACTCCAGGGCTAGTGCTCTATCTACTGTGAACCTTAGCTGCCCCTTTGATTCATCTTTAAAATCATTTAAATACAAATTTATGAACTTTAAGAGAGTACAGATGATAGCAATTGATGTGAATTTCTTTCTTTGACTTGTGATTTCATATTTATATTGCAGTAAATTATATATATTTTCATATCTCTATTATATTATGTAAACTAATTTTGTACTTAGGAGTCAAAATTCAATCAAGTTAAACATTTATTAAGCAATAACTTTGAACAGAGCACTAAGTTTAATGCTGAGGAAGGGTAATGCTTAGATAAGAAATAATCTTTGGTCTTATAGAGTTTATTTGGGAAATGTGAGGCATATAAAATTATAATAAAAACAATGATTTATGAAAAGATTGATTGATTTGGTGTCAGTAAAGTTGGATTCTAAATCTGGCTCTGCTAATTATGTCTAATGTCATTCAAAGTTGTTTTTTATTCTAGTGTTCCCATTATAAAAATTATAATAGTTCAAAGAAAAATATCATGATTAATCAGTCTTTCCACAGGAATTCTTTGTTTCTGTTCCTAACTTAAGTGCTTTAGTAGTTTTTAAATGACTAAATGCTTCTTCTCTTTGAGGTATAATGCATCTGGACACGGGATTATGGATATGCCTCTACCATCACCTCCACATATAAGTTAAAACAGCAATAAATATTCTTGAAAAGAAGAAAGTCAAATAGTCAATATCTAATTTTCAAATATTTTTTAATTTTTAAGAGTAGTTAATTTTGCAAGTTTCTTGTGTAATACTATGCTTCTCTAACCCTGATCATGACTGGTTACTGTCCTTACTTGAAGCAGACCAAAAGGACATCACTATATTGGGGGAGTTTCCTAAATGCTGACCTCACAGTGGCAATGTGCTTACCAACCTCATAAACTGCGTGGTTTTTGCTGAAGAGTATTTTCTAAGGTAAGTGAACTTCTCCATAACATTCAGTATTTCTCTATTTTTGGTAACCAATGGGTTGACTGGTGGAGTTTTATTTTTGACTATCAATTGTCAAGCCAAAGTGAACATAAGCAGCAGAGAATCAATCCAGAATCTGAAGTGTCTCAGTCTCAGAGGCTACATTAAGTGTAAGTCACACACCAACTTTCCCTTCCACTTTAGTCTTTACTATTTGTTTAGGTTTTTTTGCAAGGCAATGGGGTTAAGTGGCTTGGGCAAGGCCACACAGCTAGGTAATTAAGTGACTGAGGCTGGATTTGAACTTAGGTCCTCCTGACTCCAGGGCTGGTGCTCTATCTCCTGCGCCACCTAGCAACCCTTTACTTTTTTTCTTTTTTAAAGTAAAATAATTTACTATCAATGTAATAGCTAACTTTTATGCTTTTCCATCCTTGCTAATGGATTCTGACAAAATGTCTGAAGATACCTTGCTGAAAAGTCTGGTAGAAAGCACACAACCTTGCTCCACTTCATTAGTGACTACAAAGTGTGAGAGCATCATCCATTATCCACAACCCATGAAAGCATGCAGTTATGAAACATACTGTAGAACTTCTTTGGGAAACCAAATTGTTCCATGATCTCCCACAACATCATACAACTAACAATATCAAACATTTTGGTCAGATTGATGAATATTGTGTATGGACCTTCTGACAAGAGTGATACACAGTTTCATTACACTTTGGGACATAGCTTCAAATTGCTCTCCAGAATGGTTGAATCAGTTCACAATTCTACCTACCATCTATTGGTGTCCCAGGTTTCCCCTCCAACATTTATCAATTCCCTTTTCTGTCATATTAGTCAATCTGACAAGTCTTAAGTGGTACCTCAGCATTGTTTGTGCCTTTATTAGTATAAAAAGTTACCTAGATTTGTCTTCAGAGAGAAAGAGATATTCACAAATATTTTGTATTCTCTGTGATTATTTTGAATGGGATTTCTCTTCCTCTCTCTTACTTGTTGGACTTTGTTAGTGATATATAGAAAGGCTACATATAATTATTTTGATTTATTTTATATCCTAGACATTTCTGAGTTCCTACTGAACATCCTGACTTTGCAATCCCTTTCTGAAGGCATGAAAAATTAGAGAGAATATTGGATTTGGACTCAAGAAGATCTAAGTACATCTTATCTAAAATACTAACTGAATGACACTGGACAACTCAATCATGCTCTATATTCTTTGCTTTTCTTATGTAGAAAATGGGGGAAATAATAGTGCAATTGAAATAATCAAAAAAAGAATTAATATATACAAAGATTGTTGAAATCCATGTAGTATTTCACAAAATGATGATAAATGTTGTTATGATTGTTATTAATAAAATAGTAATAATAATAATAATTTGAAGTAAAGATTCTCCTTAATAGAATTCTGGGATGTAAATAAGTCAATATTTTTCAAATTCATTGACCAACACTGACCATCTTTGCATTTGTAGAAAATTTAGGAGACTTCTAGTATGATAATCCCTTACTTATCTGTGGTTCATGTGGGAAGCAAAAGGGTCAGGAGAAATATGGAATTTATTTATAGTTAATTTAACATCCCTCATAGAAAACTGAAGAACCTGGAGATGCAGAAATCACTTCCATCTACTGTAAAGAGCATGCTTTCTAAGAGCTTTCAGGACAGGAGAATTAAGCTATTAGATAATTCAAAGAAATTAGATTCACTTTTCCAGACCAGGGTATATGGTACTTACATCATTATGCAATTAAATTCATTCTGTGGTCCTGGATAAATAGTTAGATTTTACTATGTAGCCAATGTCATTGATATTTAAAAAGATATCTGAAAAACAAGACAGGTACCATTGGAAATGATCTGCATAAGTCCCTAAAATAAAATGAATTTTCCCAATTTAAAAAAAAAATAAAGAAAACAGCATCATCAGCCAATTTGACATCAGTCCAAGAAAAAATTCTAAAACACATCATAAAGAAATAGTGAACATCTAGACAAAGCTATGTCATATCATATTAATTTCATTTCCTTTTCTGACAGAAATACTAAACTGAGAGAAGGGGAGAATTATATATACATATTTCACTTTGATTTTATCAACATTTTAATAAATTATTTTATGTTGGTATTATTGATAAGATGTATGTTAATATCAGATGAATTAGAACTAGTTGGATGCCTAGGCTCATAGAACAGTTGTTAATGATTCAGTATTAAAAATACAAGAAGTCTGCTGCTGCATTTCCCAAGGACATGTGTTTGTTCTATGTTATTTAACATTTTTTCATTGATTAGGAAAAAGGTAGAGATAAAATATTTGCTAGGTGCATAAATGTCCTAGAAAATGTTATTGATAGCTATGTAGTTGAAGAAAGAGTTGGTATAAAAAGTATCATGGATCCTTGGATAGTATTGGGAATCTAATAAGACAAAATTCAATGTAAATGTACAATTTTACACATGTACAAACAACAACAATTTCAAAATGCTAAGGCATGGTTAGATAATGGTTCTTAAAAATACTGTGACATTCTAACTTGAATCATTAAAAAGAAGTGATAGAAAAAAAACTAGTGTTTTTTTATTTTTTTTTTTTTACTATATAAAGAGGAGCAGCTTTTCCAGGATTACAGAAGTGATCATATTCTGTCCTTCACAGATCTTCTCTGAAATAGTGTGTTCTGTTCTGAATGCTGTTGTTTATGGATATTGGTAAGTAAAAGTGTCTAGGGCATAAAAGCCAGAATGCTAAAACCCTTTAGCATATGCCATATAAAGATATCATCTTTTAATGAACTGGAGATATTTAGAATAGAGAAATGAAAATTTTGTGGGGACAGGATAAGTAGTCTTCTGTTTTAAAGAAAAGTCAGGTGAAAAAGGGATTGGATGAATTTCATTAAGCCCAGGAAAGAAGAATCACCATCAAAAATTTGCAAAGACAGGAAAATTTAAGCCTGATGTCTAGAAAAAGAATAATAATTGTTATCCTAATAATAATTAGAGATCTACAAAAGTGAAATAAGATGACTAGAAGCATGTTGTGGAACCCTTTCTTCAAATTTTTCAGGGAGAGACTGGATAAATGTTTGTTGCATATGGTATGGTGGTGATTTCTTTTGTGAATGATTAGTGATGGAAGTCCTTTTTAAGTCTTAAAATATATGTTTTGAAAATATTTTGAAAAAGATTTGTATATGGAAGAATTAAAACAAACAGTATTAAAAGACTCTTCGAGTAATTTTATGTGGAAAATTCATTTATATTTACTACTTATATATTTTTCTCTTTATTCTATCTCTTACAGTGATCAGCATATTATAAGAAGTAGAGTCTTAATTAATATTTGAATGACAACTTCCTTACTCCCTGGTAAAGTCAGATAAATTGCTTGCATAGCAAGATAATTAATGGAAATTTTTATGGTTCTGTTTTGATCTGAAGCTAGAATGCAAACCAAAGAAATGTCAAGAGAAAAGAAAATGAGCAGAATGTCACTTTACTAGACCATATGCTGCCCTATCCATTAGAAACTCAGAACTGTCTTTCTTCCTTTTCCATTGCTTCATTTTGCAACCTTGGGCAAATCACTTTATCTTTCAGTGCCCTAGTTTCCTCAGCTAAAAAAAATGTGATTAAAAATAATGACCTACCTCACAGTGATCTTATTTGGAATAAAGATTTAATGTGTCTGAAGCATTTAAGCAATATCTGGATGAGAGATTTGATGGAAGCCCAAATGTTTGGCAGTTCTAGTCTCCCTTGCATATGCCTGAGGGGGGCCTAGCTCTGATGTTTCTCTGTGTGTGAACAGGAGGGGTCCAAAAAGTTTTTGAAAACCTGGATCTTGGAGTCAAGGGTCAGATAGAATAGCTCCTCCGGGGAGTGGGATTCTCTGTATGTGTCTGGATTGCCGACAAAAGTATTGCTCTAGAAGATATTTAGGTTGCATACGTCCTCCGGGGGTAACACAGCACTTACTGTTTGCTCCCCTGAGCACAGGATGGAAAATGAATCATTCCCCACCCCACCCACCAGCTTTAAGATTCCTCCCCCCTGACTATATTCACAGTATTTGGCTGCAGATAGAAAAGCTAGGGCAATCTTGGCAGCCTCTCTCTCCAGAAATGACTGCTGTGACAAAAGTCTGAGATCACTTCAAAAGAGAAGTATCTAGTCCTTGTACAGGAGAAGCATGCTCCAGCCTTGTAAAGTCATAGAAGAATTCATTTTAAATCAATATGCCAGCCTGCCTCAGTTCTGTGAAACCAAGTAAGGCATACTCTCTCTTCTTTTTAAATTGCAGAGGCAACATAACTTAGTTAATAGAGAAATGGCCTTGAAGCTAGAAACACTTGGGTGCAAATTCTACTTCCAAAAGATTGTTTAAATGTGTTACTTCGACCCTGTCACTTAACCTCTCTAAGACTAAGACAAAGAGGACATGTTGAATAGCTTCAGAGTAAGTTTCCTCTTTGGGTGTTCTCCTAAATCAATGAATCATAGATCCATTCTTTCTTAAATAAAGCAAAAATAAAATCATATTTTTCATTGTTAAAGAGAATGTTTACAATATAAAAGATAGTATGAATAGTTAACTTGCATCAGAAAAGAAATATTTTGAAAATTGATTGTGAAATTACACAATGAATTGCTTTGAGACAAAAACCCCCCAACAATTCTCCATCATGAAACAGAAAATTAACAAAAAAAAATGTCCAAAAGAACTAATGTCATATATTGGCTTTAGTGGAAATGAATCTTACATTTTCTTATAAAAGGGCATTATTAATGATAATTGTCATGCTCTTAGAAAATGTATAATATAGAAGCAAGAACACTGAATTTGATGATGATGATGATGATGATGATGATGATGAAGATATTTGTCCTTTATTATACAAGACCACAAAATCAGTGAGGTTATGCCATGATAAGCAAATAAATTAGACTTGAATGAGGGAGACTGTGTTAAGTCATCATTCTCACTTTATCCTCTGGAACCATCTGGATCCAGTGACCAGGTATGAACTAGAATGACTGGAGATGGTTTTGGAATTGAAGCAATCAAAATTAAGTGGCTTTCCTAAGATCACAAACTAATAAGTATCTGAGGTTGGATTTGAACTCCATTGCTCCTGCCTTGAAGGGCAGTGCTCTATCCTCTGTGTCACCTAGCTGCCCCAGAAACAACATTAGTAGTGGAATCAAACAACTTAGGTTCAAAAATATTTTTTGATGCTATCTGACCATCTGAGCCAGGTCACTTAAATTCCCCCAGTCTCCCTTTCCTTCTTTGAAAAATAAGATGTTTGGATTGGAAAGATTCCTAGGACCTAGTGATCCTTTAGGCCAATAAGACTTTTAAGTCTTTATATTTGGGTGTGCAGTTAAATGTTTAACAAACAGCTTTCAAAAAGGTATGCAGAACACAGTGAAATGAATGCAGAATTCACAATTAAATTTAATATGAAAGGTAAACATTTTCTCCATCATTTTGTCTATACTAATCAATAAAACAATAAAAGAAGACTTGATTTATTGTGCTTGCATATGTCTAAGGTACAAATGCTCACTATAAAAATTAAGCAATCAACACCCAGCTGATGGCAGGACACTCCTGACAATATGAAAATACTTTGCACATCATAGTCATGTTTATTATCTCAGTCAATTCTCACAGTTATCTTCTCTAAATTAATAAAGGAATTTAGTATTTAGAGTTGAAAATAGCCTTATGCATCATTTAGCCCAATTGCCCTCATTTTACTGATGATTTTACTAAGATCTAACAAAATTTGAAGGACTTCCTTGATATAAGACAAATAGAAGACTTAGTCCAGTATTTGGATTATGGTCAAACAATAAATTTCATTGTATTTTATCATGTCAGAGTAAGAATCAAAAAACAATTTTAAACTCAGACAATTCTTATTTTCTTTCTACTATTCCACTCTACCAATATCCTTATTGTACTGAAGAGGAAACTAGGGGTCTCAAAGAATATTAAGTTATGTGCCCAATACCAGACAGCTAGGAATTTGCAGAATCAGGACATGAGACCACATCTTATGATGCTAGACCCACTATTTTTGCTACTATATCTCATTCTCCCAATTCCTACATTCTTTGGGAAAAAATATGGTTGATAGTATTTCATCGAACCAGTTCTCACTATTGACAGGAAAGAGTGACAGAAACGCAGTTGAGTTTTTTTTTTCTTACCCCTTGCTCTTTTTTTTTTTTCATGTGACACATTGCATTGGATGAGATTTTAGTTAAAACCAGGGACAAGGTTGATATTTTTCTCTAGCAATGAAAAACCTCAATGTCAGTCATCTGCTGTGCTTAAAGGGTATCTTCTATTGACTGACATCGTTTAAAGCAATAATAAATTGCCTAAGGAGCAACCAAGACATCAGACTTCATAGTTAAGAATGCCATTTAAGAACTCCGGGGGTTTCAGTGTTCTTGCTGTTTA